>NC_077233.1:272796030-273145405 GCF_027887165.1 Monodelphis domestica | reverse complement strand
AAGAGTCTCAGAATTACTTCCACTGCAACAATTAAAATAAGTAGGGCCTCAAAGGGAAAAATGACTTGGCCACAAGAATCTTTAAGAATGACTAGAATAATTAAAATAAGGGATAAAAAATAAAATTGTTGATTAAAATAATGCTATGGAAGGAAAAAATGGAATGATAAGAAATATCTTTGAGTAGAAGGTAGAAAGCCTTATCCAAACAGTGAATTCTCTTAAAATAAAATGGAGCAACTAGAAGTTGATAAGTAAGTAATATTAATGTACAATTAGCAAATTAAAAAAAAAGAAAAATGCAAACTTCAATTAACAACAGTTGACTTGAAAAACAAGTCAAGAAGTGTCACTAGTCTCCTAGAAAGCCATGACATAACAACAAAAAACCCTAGACATTATGTTTTATAAGATCATAAAAGTAAATTAATAACTCTAATAGAACCAGAGTAAACAATGAAAATAGAAAGAATTCATATATTATCTCCTGAAAAATTTTTAAACTGAAAAATTCCTTAGGAATCCTATTGCCAAAAAATCAGGTAGCCCAACTCAGAGAAAGCATATTGCAAGCAGCCAGAAAGGAAGAATTCAAGGAGCTCTTGAATAAGGAACCACAGTCAGGATCACTTAAGATAAAGCAATAACTACTATAAAGGAGAGAAAATTTTGGAACGTGAAATTCCAAAATGCAAAAGATAAAGACATTAATAAATAAGAATGACTTAGATTATAAAACAGTAAAATAACACAAGGGGGAGAATTTATTCTTAATATAATAGACTTTCAAACATTTCTGAAGAAAAGACCAGAGTTGAGTAGAAACTTTGAAGTACAAGCACAAGAATAAAAGTAAACATATTTGAAGAATTGGAAGGGATTTTGAAATGCTTATATTATAGTAAAGGGATAAGAGACAAGCATCTCTGCAGAATAGTAAGGTCTTCAAGGTAATAGAGAGAGCTAAATAAGACAAATGGTGCCTGGTTAGAATTTTGTCCTATTTGTTGCTTTTAAGAGAAAAATAAAGTGAGGGGGAAAGAATCAAATGAGGAAGAGTCAGGAAGTTACTATTTCGTAACATTCTTTTGGATGCAAAATACAGAGTATCCAAGGAGGAAGGGTAAAGAGTTCAGAATCTCATGATCTTACTGTTATCTGAACTGGACAAAAGAATTTGGTGTAGAAATACATTAAATAGTATATAAAAACATCACAATGGTGAAGCAGTTAAGGAGAGGCAAAAGGGAGAACGGTAAAGGCAGGGGAAGCACTGGGGAGAGAACTGTCACAAGCAAAACTTACTTGAAGAGTTGATCATGAATTGTCAGAGAAAAGTAAGTATAAGAAACAAAAATTGGAGTTGAGGCACAGTGAAGGGAGAAGGGGTAGAGGAGAAGGAAGAGACTTCTCTTAATACTTCAATAATACATTACTGGTGTTGATCAGATTCCTTTTCCTTTACCTCCAGTTCTACTTTTTAAAAAAGGTAAGGAAAAAAAGGAAAGAAAAAGTATGAGGATATGATGGAAGGGAATATACAATTAGCACTAACAACAGTATTTGTTAATATGTTGATCTTACCCATAAAAAGAAGAATGTATTAGAAACCAGAATTCAACAATGTATTATTTACAAACAAATACACTTAAAACATAAAGATTTATCTAACATTAAAATAACAGGTGGGAGCAGAATTTATTATGCTTTTGGAGAATTAAAAAAAATTTTTTTTTTTAAATGGTGGTGGTGGGGTGGTGGCAGCTGGATAACTCAGTGAATTGAGAGCCAGGTCTAGAGATGGAAGGTCGTAGGTTCAAATCTGGCCTCAGACGCTTCCCAGCTGTGTGACCCTGGGCAAGTCACTTAACCCCCATTGCCTAGCCCTTACCACTCTTCTGCCTTGGAGCCAATACACTGCATTGACTCCAAGATGGAAGGTAAAGGTTTAAAAAACAACAATAACCCCTCCCCCCAAAATAAAACAAACAAAAAAAAACCTCATTGTCTCGAACCAGGCAAACATGGACATGACTTAAAAAGGTAAACAGGGAAATGACATGTTTAAAGATATTGCAGACAATGAAATACTATCAATATTTAAATATATAAACCAAATAGTGTAGCATCTAGAAGAAAAATATTAGTTGAATTACATAGAAAAAAAGCAAAAACATAGGAATTGGAGAATATCAATACATTCCTATCATTCCTAGATAAATCAAACAAAAATTAAAAAACAAAGAAGTCATTGACGAATAGAATTTCAGAACAGTTAGATATCTACATCTATAGTGATAATTGGATAGGGAGAGAAAAGCACATCCATATTGTTAGCTGTGTCTTTACATCTTTACAATAAATGAGTATTTCTAAAGTGGTAATTCTCAAAGTTTTGTCTGTCAAGGATCTCTGGGAGTCTCTCACTTTCAGGGGGTGAGCAAGGTCAAAATGATTTTCAAGAACAACACCAAAAAATTATTTGTCTATTAAACACTCCTTTTTCTAACTGTGTATCTATGTGAAGCAAGATTTCCTTTACAAACGTCAAAATAACATCAGAACAGACTGAATGCAGAAGCAGATGTGAGAATACATTAGTCTTTTATTAGGCCAGACATTATATTTGCCAAAATATGTAAAACAATACCACTGATCTCACTAAAAATTTTTGTCTTGGAAAATATAATTATTTTTAATGAAAACATGATATTTGGGTTAACATGTAATAGGTTTGTTACTGTTATTTTTAAATGAGTTAAATATTTGTAGAATTTATTGGTTTTAATTTCTTATGTGGTAGATACCAATAGACATAAATAAAAACTCATTATGTTCCACAATAATTTTTACGAGTGCAAAGAGTAAAGAGTAGTAGAGATCAAAACATTTGAGATCTATCTATTATTCAGAGCATAAAAATCTCATGAACAAATGAAGAAAAGCTGAACTTTTAGGATTTCTTTACTGGCCAAAACATAATAACATTACAATCAGTTAAAAATCAGTAAAGGACCTTTGAAGAAAGTAGTTCAGCTTAAAAGTAGACACTAAATAATTTAATCCTAAAGAATTGGTTGGCTCAGAGAACAAGTCATAGGAACAATAGATAATTTTACCAAGAAAATGATGACACAATATAGCAAACCTTTTTTTGATGCTGTCAAAAGCAGTCCTAAGGGGAGAAATGTATATTTATTTAAAAAAAAGAGAAAGAACAAATAAAAAATTAACCATGCAGCAAATAAATTAGAAAAGTAAATAATTAAAAAAACACAACCCTCAACCAAACATATAACCCAACATTTTGAAAATAAAGTCAATGTTAAATAAGATTGAAAACAATAACAAAAAGCATTGACTTCTTAAAGGAAAAAAAATCTAGGAGCTGTTTTATTTGGCAGGGGATGAGGGATGAGGAAAGAACAAAGTAATAAAAGAGTCAAACAATTTGTTGACGATTTAAAAAAAGTAGAAAGCTAAACTCCTATATGAAAAATATTGTCCTGATATCTAAACCAGGGGAAAAAATTAAAGAAAACAACAAATAGATATCTAGTATAGATATCAATGCAAAAATAGATATGATTTTAGTTAAGAAGTTACAATAATATATTAAAATTATTATATATCATGACCAGTTTGGATTTATACCATCTTATTTTGTTTGCAGATGACAAGAGAGCTTATTTAGAGAACCTTAAAGATTCAGCTAAAATTAATTAAAACAGGGGGCAGCTGGGTAGTTCAGTGGATTGAGAACTAGGCCTAGAGATGGGAGGTGCTGGGTTCAAATGTGATCTCAGATACTTCCTAGCTGTGTGATCCTGAGCAAGTCACTTAACCCCCATTGCCTAGCTCTTACTGGTCTTCTGCCTTGGAACCAATACATAGTATTGATTCTAAGACAGAAGGTAAGGGTTTAAAAAAATAAAATTAATTAAAACAATAAATAATCAGCAAAATAATTTTATAGAAAATAAAAATCTACCCCAAATCATTAGCATTTCTATATTTCATTTTAATACAAAAACTCAGCAGCAATTGATAGAAAAAGAAATTCTTTTAAAAATAAATATGGGGGCACGTAGTGACTGAGTGGATAGAGAACCAGGCTTGGAGTTGGGAGGTCCTGGGTTCAAAGTTGACCTCCAAACAGTTCTTTGCTATGTGAGCTTTGGCACACCACTTAACTCCAGTTGTCTAATCTTTACTCCTCTTCTGTCTTGGAACTGACACTTTGTATTGCTTCTAATATAGAGGGTAAGGGTTTTAAAAAATAAATATAAAATTTATAAACTATCTGGGAATACACCTTTGAAACAGGACTTAGTAGAATATAAATACAAAATATTCTTTATAGACATGAAGACATATTAAGAAATATTAGCTGCTCTTGGTTGGGATATACCTATATATAAAAATGATAGCACTACTTTAACTTATAGAGTCATCAAACCAATCAAGCAATCAAAAACTTGGGAAAAAATTAAATTCATCTAGAAGAATAAAGTCAAGAAATACAAAGGAAATAATGAACAAATAGTGGAAAGAAATATTAGCACTACCAGTTATTAAACTACAATACATAGAAGTTATCATCCAAATTACTTAGTATCATTTAAAGAAAATAGAAAAGGAAATTGGGGAACAAAATATTTATACAAAATGGAGAAGTAATGAAGTATAGAGTGTTTGATGATATCTAAGGATTCCAACTACTGGAGGAAAGACTAACTAGTGAAACAAACTGCTGGGAAAATTGAAAGCAATTGGAAGAAACTTGATCTAAGTGAACGCCTCCCACCTTACAATAATTTATAATTGCATGCATGTCATATTATTAAAACAATTAGAGAATAGGAGATGCTTTTTCTAACTTTGCATAGAGGAAGAATTCTTAACAAGGGATAGACACATCCACAGGAGGAAAAAAAGCAGGGCAGTTTGGATTCTATGAAATTCAAGTGTCTCCACAAACCAATTTAATGCAGTTAGAATTACATAGAAACAGTGGAGAAAAGTATTTTTTGTCACAAATTTCTGTTATATGGATCTGATATTCACGATATGAATATAGAATTATATCCATATACCTTTCTTTGAGTTTTCAGCACTTAGCACATAGTAAATACTTGCTTACTTGAGGTGACTTGATAAGAACCATTGCTCAAGAGATAAATGGTCAAAAAATATGAACAGATAGTTTTTAAGAGAAAAAGCAAGCTACCAATACGTCTAAGAAAAACACTCGAAATCACTAATAATAAGAGAAATGAAAATTAAAATAACTCTTTGGTTCCTTCTCAGATTGGCAAAGATGAGAAAAGATTAGATGACAATTGGTGGTGTGACTGTGGGAGAACAGGTACAATATAATGTACTGTTGGTAGGGCTGTGAAATTACCTTACAATTATGCAAAGCAATTTGAGATGAAACCCTCATCACTGCAATGTTTATACCCTAAGAAATAGAAAATAAAGGATCTGTATGTTGTGTGCATATGTTACATGTATGTTTATACACACATACACATATAAAGACAAAGAGCAAGTTCAGTTGAACATAGAACTTGAAACTTGTCATGTGCCAATCAATTGGGGAATGGCTAAAGAAATGATGGCATATAGGAGCAGCAAGGTGGCTCCATGGATAGAGAACCAGGACTGGAGACAGGATATCCTGTGTTCAAATCTGGCCTCAGACACTTCCTAATTGGGTGACTCAAAGCAAGTCACTTAACCCCAGTTGCCTAGCCCTAATTGTTCTTTTGCCTCAAAGTCAGTATTGATTCTAAGACAGAGGGGAAGAGTTATATAAAAAAGAAAGGAACGATAATACATGAATGTAATTGTGCCATAAGAAATGATGATAGATGCACATAAACCTGAATAATCTTTTATAAGAGTGAACAGAGCCAGGAAAACATTTTCTAAAATTCCTGCAAACTCATTAGAAATAATTGATAATGATATGAAAACTATGATTAACAAAATGACCACTTCCCAAATTTTTAATGAATCAATCTCCCTACTTCTTGGCAGAAATGGGATGGAATAGAGGTACAAAATTAGTTGTATGTTTTTAGACACTCAGGTCTCTGAATTTGTCTTATGGGCTATATTTGTTAAATGTAATAATTTTCTTTTTGTAGGCTAGGGGAGGGAGAATTAAGGTAATAATAGGAGGCTGTGATAAGAAACTAAAAAGAAAAGAACAATGAAACATAAAAAAATAGAAGAAAGGTTAGAAGGGGCCACAAATGATTTGAATTACTTATATAAAAATACTTCATCAAAATACATACACTGGGAAAAAATAAAATTATTCATAGCACAAGTTCATAGTTTTATATATAATTTTTCATTTTCTCTGTATAATTAAGTTTTCTTGTTTGTTGATGTTTAAGTTCATAATGAAAGAAAAATAAAAAAAAAACCCACAGATGCACACACAGGGAAGTTTCTTCTTTACATATAGAGAACCATGTTATTGCTATACATTTCGTGAGCTTTATGAGGTTACTTGTATATGGTTCAGTCCTTAGTATTCTCTCAAACTAAAGTAAGGTAGTTTGTACCCTTTCACTGGCAGGCTGCAAAATTGCTTTAATGCAGTAGAGATGATGAGAGAACATGTTGTACATCAGTAGGAATGAAAGGGACATTTGGATCTTTTATAGGTTTCCTCCTTATTCACCAGGTAGGGGTTTTTTAGCCCTTATTTTAATTCCTGTTATAAACTCCCTTACTAAACAGTGAGCTCTTGATAACAACATGGCCATAAAGTCAGGAAGAAGGAAGTGAGGCAGAGTTTTGTAAAGATTAAAATTTAGGGGAGAGGGGGAGACTGAGGCAGGTAGAAATTAGTTTCTCTCTGCAAGGAATATATATATTTTTAGAGGTTTATTAAAGGTTAAAGATTAAGAATATACAAGTATGAAACATGTGCCTAGGCCAGAGGCCTAGACAAAATAACCTCACATCATGGAAGAGACCTCTCTGCTCCAAAAACGGAAGTCCAAAAAAGCCCGAGCCCTTCAAAAGCCTTTGCTTAAATATCTTCTCGATCTCGGCCCAGGTGAGATTACAAGGCATTCTGGGGAAGTGGAGCAAAGGCTCATGGGGATTGTAGTCCTGTATTCGAATCTATTTTTTACATCCCCCCGTGTGATCATTTGTGGAAAAATTAATTTTTCCCCAAAAGGATCATAAAAACATAATAAACTTAAAAGATTACAATAGTGTGAGGATAAGAGAAAAAAGAATAAAACCAATAATTTCTGAACACATTGGCAAAAAGCCGTTAGGGGGCAGTCCCCTTTGGCATAAAAGTATACATACAAATAAATGTTCAATCAACCACACCCAAAGTTCAATTTTGTGCAACTTGTGGTCTGGAGGCTTCTTTATGGTGGCTTCTCCATCAGTTCAGTTCTGGATTCAGAGAGGTAGCATCTTCTTTACCTAAAATTCTTCTCAAAAGGAATTTAAACTTTGCAATTTAAATAATGATATTTTTTACATTCCCCCGTGTTGTGGGTGATTGATCAAAATCCCCAAAATTCTCAATAGCCCAATTAATTACAATAGCAAACAAACACACTTTCATATTTCACATAAGTTGCTGTGTGACATTTTTAAAACCTATGAATTGATGGACATTTGTCACAATTTTTACAAACGTAGCAATCTTTCAACCTTGGTATTTAAACATATTTTAAAACAAAGTAAAACTCATCTTGGGTTTAGAACATAATCAAGAAATCTATATATCATCCTGGTAGAAGTAAAATAGTGAGCTGAAGAGCATAAATAAAGGGGTGCTCCTTGTTCTTGGAGGCTTTTCCCAAGGGTACAAATGCCCTGAAATTAACTGCCCAACTTCCATTCACATGTGGGAAGGTTGGGGGTTATAAAATACATTTCACTTCAGCTACTAGAATGGGCCTTACCTCGTGGTAGGGGCAGGCAAAAATAACCAGACTGTTAAAAAAACATTCCAAAATCATATTTAAAAAACCCTTAAAATCAAATCATTTGAGGTATTTAGCACATTAAATTTTCCAAAGGTTGTTAATACAATTATAACCAGTTCTGAAGTCCATCTATCCTCAGCAAAATAGAAAAAAGCTGTTTTTTCATATATGGGCTTATTCACAACAATATTTGTTCAACAGTTATAGGGGAAAAACAACAGAATTTCAAAACTCAGTACATTCAAAATAAATTCAATCAACCTTCAGTTCAAGCAGAATAATACTGAATCCAGTAATATATGAACTTAAAATCACAAAGTTAAACCTTAAACAAAAAATGCAATAGAATACAGAGATTTTTTAATAAACCATTGGAGTCTGAAATGCCTTAGAGCCTTTAGTCTCTTCAAAGTTCCTTGGGGTTTTTTTTGTTTGTTTGTTTTTATTTATCCATTTAAATGTCTATTGTCCGAAGGTAGAGTAGTAAAGGCTAGGCTATGGGGTTCAAGGGATCCGTCCAGGGCCCCATAGCTGGGAAGCATCGGAGGCCAGATTTTAACTAGAGACCTCCCGGCTCTGGGCCTGGCTTCCAGTTCGCTGGGCCACCCATTTTCCTCCCCAAAGTTAAAGTTGAATCTTTGGGCTGAGTCTGCTCCCAGACAGGCAGGCAAAATCAATGAAATTGCCAGAAGAGTCAAAAATCCTTTTAAACAGCCCATTGCTTTTTAGGTTTCTGTTTGAAAAGTCTGTTTCTTCTCTCCAGTCTTTTCTCTTTCCCCTCTCTGATACCCCTGTGGCCAATACCCCCAGCCACGTGGAGGCTTAGCCTAAGGGAAAATCTCCTTTCCCTCTAGTCTCTCCCCTCCGCCCACGTGGCCAATACTGTTACCAGCTGGTCGCAATGAGTCCTGAGCAATCTGCTCCGAGGATCTGGGTGATGAGCCGTCTGGGGTCACGCTGGAGGGTCTGGCAGGCAGGTAGGGCCGGAGGGCCGGTGAGAGGCCAGGAGGAGGAGCGGCTGTGGGGGGTGGGCAAGGCCGGGACCAGGTACCAGGTGAGGACAATCAGGGCTGCAGGCTGAGGCAGGAAGCGACGGGGCCGAGCCAGGTGGGGTGGGCAGCAGGTCCGGAGCCCGTAGCAGCTTTGTGAGGGAAGAAAACCTTGGCCAGAGAGTTATGGCTCAAAAAAATTTCTAGGTACTAGATATTAAAACTGAATTTAAGATCAGAAAAGAAATCAGAAGATTGAAAGTTCTTTTTTTCTCCTAGCTGGCTCGCCAACTGTAAGGATTAAAATTTAGGGGAGAGGGGGAGACTGAGGCAGAAAGAAATTAGTTTCTCTCTGCAAGGAATATATATATTTTTAGAGGTTTATTAAAGGTTAAAGATTAAGAATATACAAGTATGAAACATGTGCCTAGGCCAGAGGCCTAGACAAAATAACCTCACATCATGGAAGAGACCTCTCTGCTCCAAAAACGGAAGTCCAAAAAAGCCCGAGCCCTTCAAAAGCCTTTGCTTAAATATCTTCTCGATCTCGGCCCAGGTGAGATTACAAGGCATTCTGGGGAAGTGGAGCAAAGGCTCATGGGGATTGTAGTCCTGTATTCGAATCTATTTTTTACAGTTTGGAGATGGAAGAGAACATCTGCTGAGGTATCATCAACTGGGTCTTGCAGGAGACTGTCCCAAGATCTCTCTCTAGTCTTACGACAATAAATGAGGTTGGGTTATGGGAACAGGAAGGGTACATTTGTTAAATGTTTGGCTCTACTTTGTTAAAATGTTCTGTCTAATATAGTAAGAGCTAAATTTGTGATTTTGCTCAATATTTTGAATATTCGTTTGATCTTTTTGTTTGTTGATTGCTATTTTTTAATTGCTAACTTTTTAAATGTTTTATTATGTTTTTATTTATTGTTAAATATTTCCCAATTACATTTTAATCTGATTCACCACATTAGGGAATGTTGAGGGGCTGGGACCCCTGGACATAACACCATGCTCCATTTCCCCTTTTTACATACAAATTAGCACTTCTCTACCATTCAGTGATCCCTACTTTCCAGATGGAGAAAATGAGCTGCCTTATCCTTTGTTTAGGCATCTAACTTTTTTTTTTTAAAAAAGGAGAAAATGCTATTTTGAGGGAGAGATACTTGGCATTCAGCTCAAGAATGATATACTCTAGAAAAATGGAATATCCATTCAAGGTCAATCCAACTTAAATGACCAGGTCAGCTGCTGGCCAACACTGAAGAAACAAGACCCACAGCTGGCCTTGCCTGTCCTAGATTCCCTAGGTCTTCCTCAAGGGAAGTTGTCTGAGAACAGAGATTAGGTTCTGCTTGGGAAGTAGGTTTGCTGAGCTCAATTTCTGAGAACAGATCTGGTACAGGATCACACACAAAGGCTTAGTCATGGTGATGGGGCTGGGATCACTTCCTAGGCAGCAATGTAATTAGTGGATTGGTTTCAGGTGCGCCTAGTGCATTAGCTTAGGAAGTATTAGGTTCTTTCACTGGCTGAGTGCATTCCCTCATACCCTGAACTATGATATGAACATGATAAACTTTCAGTACCTGAGTTTCTCCTTCTGCAAAATGGCAGTTCTACTACTTGTCTCTCCCTTCCTGACTTGGATGCTTGAAAGAAAAATGAAAGAATGTCTGGGGAAAGAAAGATGTTCCACCTTAAATCAAAAGCATTACTTATAAATGATGAATAATAGTAATTATTTATAAAAATTATCATGATTACTGCAGGAAAGAATTAGAATATTCTTCTTGTTAGTCCTAGTATAATGCTCTTTTATTATTTACTGTAAAAACCCTTACCTTCCATCTTAGACTCAATATTGTATATTGGTTCCAATGCAGAAAAGTTGTAAGGGCTAGGCAGTGGGGGTTAAGTGACTTGCCCAGGGTCACCCAATGACATAGTTTCTGAGTCCAAATTTGAACCCAGGATCTCCTGTCTCTGGGCCTTATTCTGAATCTACAAAACAGTGGCATCTCATTGACTACATCATTGTACGCCGGTGAGACATCCAGGATGTAAAGATCACCAGAGCCATGAGAGGAGCTGAATGCTGGACAGACCACCGATTGGTTAGAGCGACTCTTCAAATGCGCATTGCGCCTCATCATCCAAAACGCGCCCAGACAGTTCGTGCATTTTACAACATGAGTCGTCTTAGAGATCCATCTTATTTGCAAACATTCCAGTCCTGCCTGGACAACAAGCTGTCTGCCAAGGGACCACTCACTGGAAGCTCAACCAAGAAATGGAACCAGTTCAGAGAAACAGTGAAGGAAGCATCAAAGGCAGTCCTAGGCCCAAAACAATGCAACCACCAGGACTGGTTGGACGAGAACAACACTGCTATTGAAGACCTATTGAGCAAGAACAAAGCCTTTATGGAGTGGCAAAATAACCCAAACTCTGCTCCTAAAAAGGACAGATTCAAGTCTCTCCAAGCCACGGCACAGCGTGAGATCAGGAAGATGCAAGACTGATGGTGGAGAAAAAAAGGCAGAAGAAATCCAGCGGTTTGCTGATACAAAAAACTACAAACAATTTTTCAGTGCCCTCAAGACTGTCTATGGGCCATTAAAATCCACCACCACTCCCTTGCTATCCTCTGACGGTGACACTCTCATAAAAGATAAAAAAGGCATCAGCAACAGGTGGAAAGAACACTTCAGTCAGCTTCTCAACCAACCCTCTTCAGTCGACCAAAGCGCCCTTGACCAGATCCCCCAAAACCGCTACATTGAACAACTTGACGTCCCTCCTTCAATAGAGAAAGTCCAAAAAGCCATTCAACAAATGAGTGCAGGCAAGGCACCCGGTAAAGACGGGATCCCAACCGAGGTGTACAAGGCCTTAAATGGAAAGGCGCTCCAGGCATTCCACATAGTACTGACCAGCATATGGGAAGAGGAAGACATGCCCCCAGAACTCAGAGATGCCTCCATCATAGCCCTATACAAGAACAAATGCTCATGAGCAGCCTGTGACAACTACAGAGGCATCTCACCACTCTCCACTGCTGGAAAGATCCTTGCCCGTGTTATACTCAACAGACTCCTGTCATCTGTTTCAGAGCAGAACCTGCCTGAATCACAATGTGGCTTCTGACCAGATCGCAGCACCATCAACATGGTCTTCACGGTGAGGCAAATGCAGGAAAAATGCCTTGAGCAGAACCTGAGTCTCTACATTGTCTTCATAGACCTGACAAAGGCGTTCGACACAGTGAACAGGGACGCATTGTGGGTGATCCTCAGCAAGCTCCGTTGCCCAGCAAAATTCGTCAAACTGATCCAGCTCTTTCATGTCGACATGACAGGGGAAGTCCTATCTGGTGGAGAGACTTCCGATCGCTTCAACATCTCCAATGGTGTGAAACAAGGCTGTGTCCTTGCTCCGGTACTATTCAACCTATTTTTCACCCAAGTATTACGACATGCTGTGATGGATCTAGACCTGGGCGTCTACATCAAATACCAACTGGATGGCTCACTATTCGACCTTTGCCGCCTGACTGCAAAAACAAAGACAACAGAGAGACTCATCCTGGAAGCTCTCTTCACAGATGACTGTGCTCTCATGGCCCACCAAGAAAATCATCTTCTAACCATTGTGGACAGGTTCTCCACCGCAACAAAACTGTTTGGCCTGACGATCAGCCTCAGCAGAACAGAGGTGCTGTACCAACCTGCACCAGGGAGACCAACGAACCAGCGGTGCATTACAATCGACGGCACGCAGCTTTCTAATGTCAACACCTTCAAGTACCGAATCACCAACCAGAAAGTCCTCGACAGAGCCAACCACACCAGCATCGAAGTCCTGGTCCTCAAAACCCAGCTACGGTGGTCTGGATACGTGATCCGCATGGACCCACAGTGAATACCAAGACAGGTACTCTATGGTGAACTGTCAGTTGGACTCAGGAAACAAGGCCGACCAAAGACAAGATTCAAGGATCAGCTAAAGTCCAACTTGAAGTGGGCTGGCATGACACCAAAGCAACTAGAACTCGCTGCCTCTGACAGAAGCAGCTGGCGAGCCCCCATTCACCATGCCGCCGCCACCTTTGAAGATGAGCGACGTCGACGTCTTGCCACTGTGCGTGAACGCCGACACCAGGCCACAATCGCACCTCCCGTAACAACTGGCATCCCAGGCCCCGTGTGCCACAAACTGTGCGCCTCAGCCTTTGGACTCCAAAGCCACATGAGGGTACACCGTAGATGAAACTGCACAAAGACAATAGTCATTCTCGGTCACTGAGAGACTACCACTATATATAGTGTTCTATTGAATTGTGGAAAGGAAACCTGAATTCCTGAATGCTATTTTATTGATGGACAGGCTTAACTTGTGGTCTGTGGGCTATTTTTTGAATTTTTGAAAATTATATTTTAACATTATTTATTTATTTTGTAATTCTGTGAATTTTATTTTATACATTAAAAAAACATTGTTCTGAAAAGGTGTCTATAGTCTTTATTCAGATAACGAAAGGGGTCCTAATGCTAAAAAGGCTAAGAACAATTATCCTAGAAGTAACAAAAAGCTTCTGAAAAGTAATGATTTTTAGCCCTATGTGCAATTTATTCATGATACGCCTCTTTGTGTTCTATTTAATCCTTTGGAATATAGGATCTTAACCTGAGGTCTTTGAATGTTTTTAAAACATTTTCAACAATTATTTCAGTATATATCTATTCCTTTTTGAAATAGAATAGATTTTATCTTATGAATTTAAGTGATTGTTTTGGTATTGTTTTATTTTTTAAAGACTGGATGTTCCTATCTCATCCAGGCTTTATATGTAGTGGCCACTCCCAGATGGGCCTGATTCCACTTTGATAAGCATAAAAGCTTTGACCTCCTCCAAACATGAGCTAGTTTGTCCCTTCATAGGCAACCCTGTGGGACCCTATTAATTCTGAACTTAATGCAGACATCTAGCCTAGCCCACTGCAGCTCAGAACTCTTGAGTTCAAGAGATCCACCAACCTCAGTTGCCCTGGTATCAGGAATTATAAGCATGTGCTACTATGCCTAACTATGTATGCATTTAAAACATTATACTGAGAAGTGGGCCATCGGTTTCACCATATTGATATAGGGGTCAATGACACAAAAAATGGCTAAGAATCCCTGCTCTAGAGGGTCCATCAGGTGATAAAAGCATCTAATGAACACCATAGACAAAGGACACTTGGCTTAATTAAGCCTGGTGGTTGGTTGCCCATAGGGTGATATATTTAATTTATTTATAATTTATTTATTATTGTTATTTTTTTAAACCCTTACCTTCCATCTTGGAGTCAATACTGTGTATTGGTCACACAGCTGGGAAATGTCTGAGGCCAGATTTGAACCTAGGACCTCCTGTCTCTAGGTCAGGCTCTCAATCCACTGAACCACATAGGGTGACATTTTAAAGGCACAGCTACTCAAAGACATCTGGTTGTGATCTATGTCAGCAGGGGAAAAACTCTTGAGTGATGAAATCACAGATTTTGGAAAGTTGTTATTATTAGCCCTAGTCTTCAAAGTATTGATTAGGGGCTAGAGTAGTAGAGTATGACTGTAGTCCTTGCTACTGGGAAGGTTGAGGCTGGCAGATTCTTTAAGCTCAGGAGTTCTGAATTTCAATAAGGCTGATGGGATGTCAACCCTGCGTCCAACGTCAATATGGTGAGTGCTGATAGCTAGCATTTATATAGTGCTTTACAATTATTAACTCATTTTATCCTCACAATAATCCTGAGAAGTAGGGACTATAGAAGTTAAGTGGCTTGCTCTAGGTCACATAGCTAGTAAGTAGTTGAGTCAGGATTTGACCTCAGATTTGCTTCAGGTCCATTGGTTTGTCCATTGTGGCACTGAGCTGCCATATATTAAGAACTAATTTAGATGGAGATGAACCTCATTGCCTTCTTGGATGCCCCTCTCTGTACAAAACACCCAGCAGTATTTGAAGGTACATCAACTTCTGACTAAGTTGCTAGTTGATAACTTGAGTAACCGCAAATTAATGAATCAGTATTGGCTGTTGAGGAGTAAAAAGTTGTTATTCAAAATCACAACATCACTCTGTGTTCTACACTGGCTTATTCCACCTGGTTTGAGACAGGAAAGCTCTCAGCCATTCAGGTAGAACCAGATTTGGTTCCTTGCCTATGACTCATGGACAACTTAGAGCTTTTAATGTTTCCAGATGAAGCTTTTTAATAATATTAATTTAGTAGGTCAGAACCAGTGAAGCTCACAGGACCTATGAGTTCTTTACACTCTGAAGCTGTTACAGTCTTTCAAATAGCTTTGGAGGACTTACTACTATTTAACTCTTTTCTCTCCTCGCTTGAGCAGCTTGGTACTTTTGCTGCAAACGATGAGCTTGTCTTGTTTCTAGGCAACGGTAGGATGTGTCTGTTACTGTTTTTTTCCCCTGTTGTAAATACAGTTACCTGGGGTTGCAATTCAATACAGCAACTTGATCAAGCACATATAGCACTGTGCTAAGCTCTGGGATTACAAAAAGAGACAGACAGTCCCTGCCCTCAAGTAGCTCACAGTGTAATAGAGGAGACAACACACAGACAAATACATATAAAGCAAGCTATATACAGGATAAATAGGACATATTTTTTAATTTGGAAAATTTCATTTAATTAATTAATTTAGAATATTTTCCCTTGGTTACAAGATTCATGCACTTTTCCTCCCCTTCCCCCAAACCCCTCTCATAACCAATGTGCAATTCCACTGGGTTTTATGTGTATCATTGATCAAGACCTATTTCCATATTATTGATATTTGCACTAGGGTGATCATTTAGAGTCTCCATCCCCAATCATATCCCCATCAATCCATGCGATCAAGCAGTTGTTTTCTTCTGTTTCTTTACCCACAGTTCTTCCTCTGGATGTGGATAGTGTTCTTTCTCATAAATCCCTCTGAATTGTTCTGGATCATTGCATTGCTACTAATAGAGAAGTCCATTACATTTGACTGCACCACAGTGTATTGGTCTCTGTGTATAATGTTCTTCTGGTTCTGCTCCTTTCACTCTGAATCAATTCCTGGAGGTCGTTCCAGTTCACATGGAATTCTTCCATTTCATTATTCCTTTGAGCACAATAGTATTCCATCACCAACTTATACTACAATTTATCCAGTCATTCCCCAAATTTTCCTCACTTTCCAATTTTTTGCCACCATAAAGAGTGAGGCTATAAATATTTTTGTTCAAGTCTTTTTCCTTATTATCTCTTTGGGGTACAAACCCAGAAGTGGTATGACTGGATCAAAGGGAAGTCTTTTAATGCCCTTTGGGCATAGTTCCAATTGCCATCTAGAATGGGTTGGCTCAATTCACAACTCCACCAGCAATGTATTAATGTCCCAATTTTGCCACATCCCCTCCAACATTGATTACTTTCCTTTGCTATCATGTTAGCCAATCTGCTAGGTATGAGGTAGTACCTCAGAGTTATTTTGATTTGCATTTATCTGATTATAAGAGACTTAGAACACTTTTTCATGTACTTATTGATAGTTTTGATTTCTTTAATTTATTGATATTTATAATTTATTGATTGGGGAATGGCTTGATTTTTTTGTACAATTTATTTAGCTCCTTATAAATTTGAGTAATTAGACCTTTGTCAGAGGTTTTTATTATAAAGATTTTTTCCAATTTGTTTCTTCCCTTCTAATTTTGGTTGCATTGGTTTTGTTTGTATAAAACCTTTTTAATTTAATGTAATCAAAATTATTTATTTCACATTTTATAATTTTTTTCTAACTCTTGCTTGGTCTTAAAATCTTTCCTTTCCCAAATATTTGACAAGTATACTATTCTGTGTTCACCTAATTTACTTATGGTTTCCTTCTTTATATTCAAGTCATTCACCCATTAGCACATAATTAAAAGAAGGAGGACACTATAATTAATTGGAGTTGGAGAAGACTTCTTGGAAAAGGGAGAATTTTAACTGGGACTTAACAGAAGTTAGGAAAGTCAGTGGTCAGAGTGGAGAAGGGAGAACATTCCAGGAACTGGGGATAGTTTGAAAGAATAATCAGAGTCAAGAGATGGAGTATCTTGTTCATGGAACAGTCAGGATGCCAGTGATACTGGATCAAAGATTTCATATAAGAGTAATGTGTAAGAAGACTGGAAATGTAGGAGGGGGCAAGGTTATAAAAGTCTTTGAATCCCAAGCAAAGCATTTTGTATTTGCTCCTGTAATGGGAAGCCAAGAGAGATTACTGATTAGGGGGATGACATGATCAGTCCTGAATTTTAGGAAAATAACTTTAATGGTATAAATGTAAGAAAATGTAAGAAATAGGAATAGCCAAGAATATTAATGGTTGGAAGTTTAAGGGGGGAAATTTGGATACAGTGTTTCCTTTACTGCTTGGGGTAGATTGGGCAAGTGTGCAAGGATTACTGCTAGAGACGGATGTAAAAAAAAAAATCTCTATTTAATAACTATTTTTTTTTAAGAACCCTCACCTTCCATCTTGGAATCAATACTATGTATTGGCTCCAAGGCAGAAGAGCTGTAAGGGCTAGGCAATGGGGGTGAAGTGACTTGCCCAGGGTCACCCAGCTGGGAAGTATCTGAGACCAGATTTGAACCTAGGACCTCCTGTCTCTAGGCCTGGTTCTCAATCCACTGAGCTACCCAGCTATCCCCTATTTAATAACCATTAAATATTAAGATAAGGTAAGGAAGGCAAACAAAAGTGATGAGGATTAGGATTCCCTAATCTAAAAGGGGGACTAAGCTTTTACCCACTTCCCTTTAGTTTGCAAGAACTTGCTTCTTACTTAGGTCACCTCGAGCCTTCTTATCACTCCTTAATTTATACTAATTCCCAGATCGATTCTAAATACACTATGCTAAAATATAATCTTCTTATTTACTGTCTCTGTTAATTTCTCTCCGGTTTGAATCAGTCTCTCTGTCAACTACCAGGCTTTCCAGCCTGAGCAGCCTTCTGGGCCTACATAGTCCTCAAAAATGCCTTTGTCTCCAGCCACACAGAGGAAAACTACAGTCTCTTTCTGTCTCCTTAGTTCTTTTTCAGCTTTTAACCAGTTCAGTTATTCACTCACTCTGCCCACTGCCAGCCCTTTTGGGTCTAACTAGGCTTTTCAACCTAAGCAAGCCTCAAAATGGCTTGCCCCTCTCAGCCACCATGCAGGAAAAAGAGTTTCTCTCTTTCTCCTTGCTGTTAATTCCCCCCACAAACTTATTATAGAAACTCTAACCTTTTCTCCTTCTTCACCTGCCACTGAGTTTTTTCGTATTCCAGGGAACAGAAAACATCAGGCTTCTCCTAGGTCAAAAACCACCAGCAATCCAGTCTGTTGGCAGTTGAAAAACCAACTGACACAGCCACCTCCCAGAATTCCAACTCATGCAGGCTTCCCAAGATTCTCTCCAGCCTTAGGGAGACCTCAGCCACTATTCTTTGCCATTAGCCTTATGGCTTAATTAATCCTAATAATGGCTAATGGAGGATGGATTAGAGAAGTGGGAGAGTTGATTGAGGCAGGCTCTTACAGTAACTGAGGCATGAGGTGATGAGAGCCTTCCCCAGAGAGCATTGTCAGAGGAGAGAAGGGGGAGTCATAACACAAGAGATGCTCCAAAAGTGAAATCACTAAGCGTTAGCTTGGAATAAAGGATGACTTCCTAGTTACAAGCCTGAAGGATTTGGGAGGATAGTGTTGCTCATTCTAGTAATAGGGAAAATAGGGGAAGACGAAGGTTTAGAGGGAAAGATAATAAGCCTTTGGACATAGTGAGTTTAAGTTATTGGACACCCATTTTGGGATGTCTGAAAATCAGTTGGGGATGTAAGATTGAAGGTCAGCAGAGAGATTGGGGCAGGCGAGGTGGATTTAAGAATCATTTGGCAGGAAGATGGTAATTAAATACATGGGAGCTTATGAGATTACTGAGATAAGTAGTATGGGACAAGAGAAGAGGGCTTAGGACAGAATCCTGAGGCACATCTGTCATAAGAGGGCATGATCTGAAGGGGGATCCATCACCGGGTACAGAGGAGTAGTCAGGGAGCAGTAGAGGGAGAACTAGAAGAAAGCGGTGTCTCGAAAGTCTAGAGAGAAGAGACTATCCAGGTAAGGAGAGTGACCTGTAGGAAAGGCTGAAGAGAGGTCAAAGAGAATGAGGCACTGGATTTGGCAACTAAAATATCAGGAACAATTTTGGAGAGAACAGTTTTGGTGGAATGATTAAAACAGAAGGCAGATTAAAAGTGGTTAAGATGAGACTGAGAGAAGAGAAAATGGAGCCACATATTGCAGATGGCCTTTTCGAGGAGTTTAGCTAAAAATGGAAGATGAGAAATAAGAAGATAATTTAAAAAGATGGAAGGATTAAGCTACATAGGAAGGTAAAAACAAAATTTCTGTCCTTGAAGGACAAATAAGTGGAAGCATGTAAGAATGCATATGACTGAGATAGAAATATATAGAGAAGTAATTTCAGCTTCATTTAGACCTTATCTTTGACTTCAAAAGAAGGTGAATGCGGCCAGTTTGGTGAAATACATAAAGGAGATGAATTCCAAGGATAGAGATGAACTTTAAAGAATATTTTTGTGGACAGAAGAGAAAGTATACTTGAACATCCCCCCTAAGATCTTCAAGAATGGAAATTTATGTATGTCTTTGTAAAGCAGAAATGTGGAACTGGAACAATGCAACACACCCTGCTAAAACCATCAAAGGAAATGGGCGAAACCAGTGATATTGAACCTTTTAGAGGAGTGCTGGGCTCCACTCCCACCCCATCCCTCAGACCAAGTGCTGTGCCTACCCCCCTCAAAGATGGAATGCCATATCCTGCTATGATAGTTGCTTAAATAAATATTTGTTAATTATTTGATTTTGAGTTACAGTCTTGTTGACCTGCCTCAGTGGAAGGAAGTCCCACAATGAGAATTCCCTTTATCAATGAAATCACAGATTCCATGAAGAAAATCTCCTTTGTTCAAAGACCTCCCTGGGCAGAAATAGTATCTTTTGAGAGACCTTGAACTCCAGGGCTTTCATTTTACAGAGAAATTAGTTTATCCAAAGTTACATTGGTACGTAATTTTTGGTACCATTTATCTAGTAGCAAAGTGAGGAGTAGCACCAGGGCTTACTGACTTATTCTACCTCCCTTTCTATCATATGACCTTCTTCTTTGCTGAGTATTGGTGAATTTTCCAATTGACGTTACTTTCTGTTCCCATTCTACAACATGGTTCTATGCCATTCTGGATTATTTGAAGGCTGGGTAGCTAGCCACCCAAGTGCCCATGTGATCCTCTCCACAGAACATACTTGCCAAAGGGATACACGTGCCTTGCAAAAAATGGTGACAAGAAAATGAAATGGACTTTTTTAACTTCCAGAAAAGGAATTTTTTATGTTTTTGAATGATGAAAGCTTTGTCTCAAATAATTTTCTTTCATATGGTTATTTATAAACATATGTATGTACATGAGCATGTGTATATACACAAATGTGTGTCTGTATATATACACATATATATTTAGTTCCTCATAATCGTCTTGAAATTGTAGAAAGGCTCGTGCTTTGATCTAGGGTCCCTTCATGCATGATTGACCAGACTCACACGACAAAATACGAAACCCTCAAGAACTTAACAGGCTAACTAGATCATTTGTGAAACATTTTAACTTTGACTTGGCTTAAAGGCAAGTGTTCTGATGTGCACTGTTGCTTGTATGACTGGCGGAAATATCTTCTGATCATGCATGAATTCTCCTTGGAAATCTTCATGGAACACTTGGGTAGCATACTTTATGAAACACATGAGAGTCTGAGTTCAATAATGATGAGTGAAGAAAGTATCCTTCTACCCTAGACAATATAGTATTTCCTTTTTCTTAAAACCATCACCTTCCATCTTAGAATCAATACTAAGTATGGATTTCAAGGCAGAAGAGTACTAAGGGCTAGACAATTGGGGTTAAGTGACTTGCCCAGGATCACCCAGCTAGGAAGTATCTGAGGTCAAATTTGAACCCAAGACCTCTCATCTCTAGACTTAGTTTTCTAACCTCTGAGCCACCTGTCCTGATAACATTATCTTGATTGCTATATAAAGATTTACCTGTGATGATTAGAGAGTCAGAGACAGTTATGTCAATAAAAGGGAGCCAGGAAATATGTTCATGGATTCATCTTTTGGGAATAATATACACAGAGTCTATGAGAATTGACACATTGTATGAAGGGAACTTTTAACTGTGATTATGAATGGAATGAAATCATCCACAATTCCCCCTCTACTTTTCCATTTTATAAGAAATCATCCTAACTAGTAACTACTCCAGTTTTTACACTATTTCTCTACTACAAACTTTCAAAATATTCATTGTATGAACTTTGGTGCTTAATTTTACACTGGTTTGCATTGTTATAAAAATTTCTTTATATGATTATGTTTTAGAGAGTATAGAGTTGGAACTTGAGTTCAAATGTGGCCTCAGTCACTTGCTAGTTATTTGATCTTGAACAAGTCATTCTCCATCTCAGTTTCTTTTTCTGTAAAATAAGAATAATAACTGAGCCTTATCCCTAGTGTTATGAGGACAAAATGAGATATTTGTAAAACATTTAAAAGCTTTAAAGTGCTATATAAAGCCATGATTATTATTGTTGTTGTTCTTATCTCCTACAATGGAATGTAAAAAGTCAGATAGCCTATTTTTCTTTTTCAAATTTTAAGCATCTTCTTAGCAGCTAAGAATGGTGCCAGGCCCATAATAGGCCAATCAATCAATCAAAGGCATTTACTAAATGTCTGCCACATTCCAGGCACTGTGCTCTGGGCTGTGGACACAAAATGAAAGTAAGACAGTCATTCCTTTTAGGGAGCTTACAAAGCTTTAAAGAGATACTTGTTAAATGAATTCCTTATTGAAGTGAAGGGTGATATGGACTAGGCATCCCCAATAAACTTGGCTTTAAAGACTAATGAAATCCAAATGTAGTATCCCTTCTGGGTTACCCTCAATTTGTACTCAATTTCAAGGGCTGGGTCCTAAGGAGGATGATAACCACATGAACCAAGGTGTAACGTGTAGGGTCACTCTTCTGAACCTACAAGTTCATGAGTCACCCCATTGTGTTTCCCATTAACAGTCATCCAGAAGATCCAGTTAGTTTTTAGCAGTGGCGTTTACTAAGATGGAATAGTAAAAATAATACCTATAAAACATTCCCATCAATAAATCTGGAGCATGTTCTTTGAGAATATTCACAGAGTCTATGAGAATTGACACATTGTATGAAGGGAACTTTTAACTGTGATTATGAATGGAATGAAATCATCCACAAAATGATGATAGCAGCATGTATTAAGAAGTGCTTGGCATATAAGAGGCAATGAATACGGTTGGTAAGAAACAAAAATTTAACAATATATTATTTATGAAAAATACTTGAAACAGAAAAAATGTTTTTCTGCACGCACAGTTAAAATAGCACTAAAGTCCTCTTCCTATTTTGGATTGTAAATGGAAGAAGCAACAGATATAGTCAAATAAGCCTGTTTGGGTTATATATATAATATCATATATATCATGTGCTGGAAACTTGTAAAAGGGAAGATCTGTGACTTGGCAAACTTTTTGATGGCAATGCTACATCAAAGAATATTTTCAATAAAATTGGTGAATTAAAAAAATAAATATGATATAATGTAGGAAAATTGTATTGGGCTATGCCCAGATTGAATTCAATGTGAGGATAAAATGCATGGGTACAGAAATAGCTAAATATGGTCCTCAGTTCATTTTGAACATATTGCACATGTCACAATTACTTATACTGAGAAATGAGAAGGAAGACCAATGCTATTTTTCAAACTGATAGCAAGGTAATTTATTAAAATCCAGGCAATGAAATGAAAGGCTCTTTGCAAAAACAGGGACAAAACAATGCTCTCTGTTCAAAAGGCACTTGAGCTATATGAAATTGACATTTTTCTTATTAAGAATAATAAAGATTTAAATCTATTTTCTAGGAAAAAAAACTTCCTCCTAATAAGTATTTTGTGTATATATCTTTTTTCTTAAATGAAGACTCTAAGGAGATCAATCTAAGGTCCTCATATTTATCTCTGATCCAGGAAGATAATGCAAACATGTAAAAGTAGTTTCCTAAAATAATCTCTATGAGAATAAAGCAGTATCCTGAATTATCACCCTTGATTTATTCAATCAGATAACTTATTTAATACTATATGCAAATCACTATGCCTAGTGATACAAAGAAAAAACAAAGAAATAGCCCCTGGCCTCAAAGAGCATCTATTCTGCAATCTATGGGTAGGACTCAGGGACTCAAACTCCTAGAGCTCCCTTTAGCATTAGCAATAACCTAAAATTTCAGTTTTTAGTAATCAATAATATAAATGTACACAACAACTGAAGGGATTGCTCTTCCTTTCAGTTAATTCCAGAGAGCAGTTACTTGATCTAGGAGAGTTCACTGAAGCTTTGATGACTACCAGTGGGCCATAGATTACTAAACAAATAAATAGCCTATGTTCTTTTTGTTTTTGTTGTTCAGTCATTTCAGTTGTGTTTTACTCTTTATGATCCCATTTGTGATTTTCTTAGCAAAGATACTGGAGTGGTTTGCCTTCATTCTCTGGCTCAATTTATAGATGAAGAAATTGAGGCAAACAGGGTTCAGTGATTTACCTAGGACCACACAGCTAATAAGTACCTGAGGCTGTGGATGAGAGAGGTACAGACTGCATTGCAAGGACTTGGTTACAAGGAAACCTCATGCAAGAAGGAAATGGAATTTTGGCTGGCAATGGGGGATGGGACTGGAATCCCCAGTCAAGAAAAGCAGATGGGCAGTTGAGAAGGGGTTCTTATCTCTTTTGAACTGAAAGGGAGAAGATCATCTCACTGAGTTTAACCTGCTATAATCCCTCAATGAGCTGAAGAACTCAGATTAGCCATCCTTTCCTCAATAGTGGTGGATAGAGACTTTTCCCCCTTTTGGGGAAGTCAGGAGACTATCCACCCAGAAGATTTTCCAGTGATATCTTCAAAAGCTGTATCTCTATATTAGGAAATTACACCTGCCTGACTCTACAATAGTCCTCAGAGACTCAGTTTCCCAGACCTGAGTCTTCAACCCCTGAAGGGAATTTAGGGTGAAATAGAAGTAGGGACTTCCTATTTTTCCCTCTTCCCTAAAACTATCAATCCTGAATCTCTAAACAATAAATAGATCTCATAAATTACAGAAGAACTAAATATCTCATTCTTCAAATGTATTTAGGGGATCAAGATAATATTCATCCAGGGAAGGAAACAGAAACCAGAGACTGAATGAAGGGGATTTCCTCTTTAACTTTCAGCTCTAGACATTGATTCAAGTTCACCTTCTCTTGGGCAGCTCTGCCTGGGAGAGGAAGTGGTGCTCTTATTTATCTGTCCCCTCCCTCTCTGAGACCTGTCAAGCTTTAGTTCCTGATCCCCTGCTAGTACAAGGCTTGATTTGAACTCAGGTCTTCCTGACTCCAGGTCTGGTGTTCTATCAACTGTGTTACATAGCTGTCCCAGACTACATTCTGGCTAGGATTTATTAAAACCTAGTTTCTAAAATGGTTTTGTATTTAATTGCATTTACTTTTGTATTTAATTTTTGATGTTGGTTGTTCTTGTCGCTGAGTTGCCTTCCATTAATTGGTCTTAATGTGCTGCTTGTGTTTCAAATGAATTGAGAATGGCCCTATCATTAGGAGGGTTTCTATTGGTTGAGATAGATAAGCCTTCCCTAAAGTTTCACTTGGAAACCTTATGGCAGTGAGGTGACCTGGAAACTACATCAATGGAATGATAGACTTCACATCTGTCAGGTCCAAGTTGGCTACAAATTATGACTTTTGCAATAAACTGTCTCCCCAAGTACAGTTTCATTATCAGTAGAAATCTGGCTTGTGAATAAGCACTAGCTTATGAATTTTTTAAAAATAGCCACAACGGCCCATAAATGAGATGATGGTACATAATGGCTCTCAGATTGAAGCGACTCCATTTTTGAGAGAGAGCAAAGCGATAACCTAAGAGCTATTTGGTACGCTTGGGATAATAAAATAAGTCCTTTAGTGCATTCAAGGAACCTTTTGGTAGGATTCATGGAAAGAGGCAGACTAAAATCACACAGGCTGAGATATGGATTATTTGAGGTCTATACTGGTGAGGGAAATACCCATTGATGAAATCATAGATCTATCAAAGTACCAAAAAATAGATAAGAAATGAGTGATCAAGGGTCATATAAATACCAAATTTCAGAGATGGAAGGGACTTCAATGTTTATTTTATCTAACCAATATTTTAAAAAAGAAGTTCTGCTATAATTATGTCTTACAAGCTATCAAGTGGTCATTCAGCTTTTGCTTGAATACCTCTAATAATGGGCAATCCACTACCTCCCAAGATAGCTCATTCTACTTTTTGATTGAAAGATACCTACCAAATATGCTGAAATTCATGGCAACCATGTTAGTTTTCCTCTTTAGTATCATTATTAGTAGGTTAATTTCATAATTTTCTGATGGATATTAGAATTATTTAAATGTAGATTATGAATACGTGTGTGTAGATTCTGTACATATTGTGTACATATTCAAAATACTAATTTTCTGATTTTAAGAATGGCAACTGGGATATGATAAAGGGTGAATCATGCGGTCCAAAGTCTCTTTGAGCTATAGTGACTAGAAATTTCAGGCACTTTGGACTGTACCTCATTATAACTGACAGCATTTACAACCTCAATAAATTTGTGCATCTAGTTAATTTATGTAAGATTTTTGTATGTTGCCTTAATGTTTTCACATAACAGTAGAATACCAAAATTTGCAGGTCATCCCAAGAGTTGAGAATTGTAATGGCCAACACGTCATTGTGTAAGGAAAAATAAAAGTGCTGCAAGTAAACTGAAAAAAAAATATATAGCTGACAGCATAGTGAAAAACCATCTTTTCCCCTCTACTGCTCCATCCTGCCCTGTCCTCTCTTCTTCTCTCCCCACCTAACATTACAAGTTATTATGAAAAGAAGCCAACATATTTAGGTTGATTTAACAGTAACCAAAGTTGGTCAGACTGGAGGGCATATGAAAACACTGTTTAATGACTTGAAAGTTACAAGCACCCGGGACAGAAAGATATTATTTAAGGTGGTCTCTAAAGGGTATAACTTACATGTAATGGGATGAAATCAAGCAAAGGAAAGTGCCTTATTAGGAGGTTGATTATACAGTGTTATAATCTACAAAAGGAAGTGGTGGGTTTCCCCCTTTCTACCTCCCCCTCCTAACTAATTTTATCTAATTTGTGTTGAATGCTCAGGAACCCACTATAGCAAGGATAAACACTTCCCTGCCCACCACTTCTTTTTTTCTCTCATAAGGATAGAGACTGAACTTGTGATTTCATCAGTATCGGACACTGTAGGATTGAGGAAACTTTCTCTACCAATACATTTTTTCACCTTCTCTTAGAGAATTTTCTAAGAGCACATCTTGGTGAATTGTCCAGGGACATAATGCCAATATATGTCAGAGGCAAGACTTGAACACAGGTCTTCCTGGGTCTATCCATTATACCACTCTTCCCATTCTAGAATGAGAACTGAGTATTCTGGATGATTTTTGGCCATGAGTGGGAAAGCTCATTCAAAAAAGCACAAGTTGAGGGGTTGGATTTGTTATTTTATTTATTTATTTGTTATTTTAGAACCTTTTGAGTTTGTAGACAGAAATTTCCTTTTCTTTTCATAAGAGGAAGTAAATAAATTGCCCAAAGAGGGAAGACCACTGGAAGCTTTACTACTCAGCCTACTGCTTAGCCTGAAGCCATTCTCAGACATTGGTTATAGGAATGAAGATTGCCTTAGTTTCCTCTGGATTTACATTAGTTCAGATTTCACAAATTTTCTAGTTAGGAACCCATTTGAGTTGGGAATAGGGATAAGTGTCCCGGTATGTCTTTGTAGTAGTCACCTAGAAATTTGGAAAAGAGAAGGCTTTTCTAGGCTTTAAACTCCTGTACTAGACTGGAAGCACCTTGAGGGAAGAAACTGGGTCATATTTAAAAATTTTTGTTTCTTTCAGTGCATGTGATTGAATAAATGAAGGCAATTTAATATCTTTTTCCAATTTTTTAAAAAGAGTTTTGATTTCTTTACTTTTAGGAATATATCAAAATGTCACACCAGAAGGATATTCAAATATTGGGCTTATTTTAATGCTACGTTTGCTATAGTAAAAAGCACTGCTTGATTGAGCATGGTACAGCAGGACATCAAAACATGGTAAGCTCATTAAGGATAGACAGTGTCTTATTCATCTTTGCAGCTCTCTCCCTTCCTCGTAACTCCCACCCAACTGTCTAGCACAGTGATTCACACACGGAGGGCCCTTTGTATACTTTGTTCAATGACTGTCATTAAGCTGCAGGCCCAGGGAGTCTGATCTCAACTCAGCTCGGTCTCTGGACCCAGAGGACCCTTGAGGAAAAAGCCTTCTTTCTTTTCAAGCCCTGAACCATGTATGCACATGTGTGTCCATGGGCTCATGTATTGGGTGATTTGGGCAGTCCATTTTACTTCTCAAAGTAGTAGGAATCGAAATATATGGTGTGATTTGAAGATAGTAAAAATGTCTCCATGACAAAAATGTTTCTCCTATTTTCCTTGTCACTTATGTACCTGGTTTTCCCATATCACATTCTTCTAGGTTAAGGCCTTGAAGCCCTCATTCTTCTCCGAAAAGGGTATGCATGCATGTGCATGATTGAGAAAGGCTGAAGTGATGAAGCAATTACCCATCGTTAACCCTTTTCTTAAAATCAACCAGCTAGGATACTACAGCTACAGAACCCAGAAGAGAGATGCTTTGAAGGGAGGAGAGGATCATAAATAATCAGGAGGAAAAGTAATATAGGGGGTAGTGTACCCACAGAGAGTTTGAGATAAGAGCTATTATGATAATATATCAATTGTTTGGGACAAAGTAATATATTTAAATTTGTTAAAATAATAAACCTTATAATCTTTCTAAAACTTTCAATAGGCAATAAATCCTCTGCTTCAGTTACTTGTTTTATATTATTTGGTATTGAGGTCACAAGATTTTGACATATATTCTTTAATTTATTATAAAACCACTTTTTTTTTCATTTTGGATTTTTGGCATACTTTTGACTAAAAGTCCATATTCCTTCCCAAGTGTAGCCTTGACAATAACCCACAAAACCAGGTTTTCAGTGGTTTTTAGATCCAGTGAGTTCTCAGATAAATTTCTTTATTTAATGTAGTTTGGCTACAAAAACTCAATACAATATTTTATCTTCTTGTGGAAATTTCAGTTATTTTATAATAATTCTGCTTCTCAGCATATCACTATATTGATTGGAGTTCATTATTTCCTCAATCAACGTAAGACTTCCACTCCCATTAGAAGAAAAAAAAAATCTCTTAAACACTTTAGGCCAGTGATGGCAAACCTATGATGCAAGGTGCCAAAGATGGCATACAGAGCACTCTCTGTGAGCATGTGGGTCACCCCCTCCCCCACCAGAGTTCCTCACTAGAAAGAGGGAGGCACTTGGGCAGAGCTACTTTCCCTCTCCACCTCACCTGGTGAAATTTTTTCATATCACTTTCCCCTCTATCCAGAAACCCAATGAGAGTGCTTCCTCCCTCCCCTGTTTGGGGTAAGGAGGTATAAGGTATGGCACTTGGTCTCTGGAGGGGTGGCACTCATTATCTGGTGGAGGGATGGCACAACACTTTGATAGGGCAGCATTAGGGAACCTTTAGTGTGCCCAAAGGGCAAATTCAAACTGTCTGTGAACCCACATGTTATTGGTGAGAGCCGAGGAAGAAAGTTCTTGCTTTGGGAGACTGAATGGAGGAGTGGAGCATGCAAAAAATGTCCTTGGGTGCTGGGAAGAGGGGGAACAGAGCAGCTCCCCAAGTGTCAGCTCTGCATGTGTGCCATGTCTTTGCCAACGCCGGTATAGGGGATAGGGTGGGAGTGGGGCTTGGCACTGCAACTTTAAAAGGTTCACCATCACTGCTTTAGAGAATTAATGTTTTATAGTTTAGTGGAGGCGTTCATTCTCATTGGCTCACCTGGGCTTTTGAGAATGGTATTGGGATAGCCGTATTGTAATTACTATTATATAGTAATTTTAAAAAATAATAATAAATAATAGTGAGTTTCACCAGTAATAGTGATCTTTTCCTAATCTCCAGTACTCTAGTCCTTGTATTACTTTTATGTATAAGTGCTTTTTTTCTTCATAGCATTGGTTAGCAGTTGTGTTTGTTTTCTTTGTCTTTGTACTATTCTTTCTCCTGCAGGAAGCCTACACTACAATGAAAAGGAATCAGTAAGCACTATTACTAGGATAGTCTAACAGTCTTTGACTTTGCTTTTTGAACATTGATTAGGATATTATGAAGCAATCATTTGCCAGTTCATACAGTTGATGTTTGGTTTTAACTCTTCTACTCCTTAAGCTTTGTTGCACTTGATTCTTTTTCATCCTGGGTTGAATTATCTTTGAAATGTTTTACTTCTCCACACCATCCGTCTCTAAACTATTTCAGTCCTTGAAATGTGCTTTTTAATAGCAACAATCTGTACCTGTTTCCTTGGAATAATAGCTATTCTGAAAAATCATAGATTGATTTAAAAGCACCACAAGAGAGAGCAATGATACCCATGGATATGGCATGAGATTGAACCCTCAGCTGACAGAACCAACTAACAAGGAGAAAATCAGCTCAATCTTACTTCATCTGGTCAAGGTTGCACATTTAGTTAATCTGGTCTGAGTAGAAGATCACAATCTTAACCCTGCTGTGACAAAAGAAGACCACATCAGAGCTATTGCCTGTCACACATAATTCACACCCCAATATATCGAAATGGGATCATTCTAAGGGTGTATAGGGAGGAAAATGGATGAAGGACAGGAAAATAAACAATGAAATAGAATAGATTTACTGTTTCCATGAACATCTAATTTTATAAGTGGTAAACTAGAAATTTTAACTCAGTCACAAATCAAAAGCTCTTAAAGCATCATTAACTTGTTGAATATTCATCTGAATCAAAATATTAATTTTTTTCTTAATTAACTTTCCATCGAAACTATTTCCTTCTCCCAAAGACAGGAAGAAACTACAAATGAACTGAATTGAAACTAGAACTGAATATTTTTGGCAACTAGGTGATATAGTTGAGCCCAGAATCAGGAAAACTTTAGTTCAAATCTAACCTCCTTTATATACTAGCTGTATGATCTTGGCTAAGTCAATTAACCTCTGTCTGTCCATTTCCTCAAATTATAAAATGGGATTAATAGTAGCATCTACTTCCCAGATTTGTTGTGAAGTTTAAATGAGATGTTTGTAAAGTGCTTAGTATAGCTCCTGGCACATAGTAGGCATCCTATAAATCCTAGCTGTTATTTATTATTATCCTCATCATGATCACCACAGTGTCAGATACATAGCTGGCACTTATAAATGCTTGTTTCCTTCCTTTTCTCCCCTCCCCCCCTCTCTCTCCTCTCCTCTTCCTTCTTTCCTTCCTTTGTTCATTCTTTCATTCCTTCCTCTCTCCTTGTCTTCTTTTGTGCCTTTCTACTTTTCTTTTTTTTTTTTGCCTTTCAGTCTTCCTTTTTTCTACAACCACTGAATTTTAATGACAAGAGGCAGAATAATGCAGAGAATACAGTGCTAGATATGAAGCCATAGGACTTTGGAATTTCAGTCTGGTCATTTGCTGTGTGACCTTGGAAAAATTATTTAATCTCTCTGCACCTTAGTTTTTTCCTCTGTAAAATGAATGCTGGATTAGATGATTTTGTAGGATCTCTCCCAGCTCTAAATCTGTGCTTCTACAAAATAATTTATTTTAAATTTGAAAAATTTAATTTAATTGATTTATAATATTTTTCCATGGTTCCATGATTCATGTTCTTTCCCTCCCCTCCTCCCAGCCCCCTTCCCATAGCCAACAAGTAGTTCCACTGGGTTTTACATGTCATTGATCAAGGCCTATTTCCATATTATTAATATTTGCACTAGAGTGATTGTTTAGAGTCTACATTCCTAATCATATTCCCATTGACCCATGTGATCAAACAGTTGTTTTTCTTCTGTGTTTCTACTCCCACAGTTCTTTCTCTGGATGTAGAAAGTGTTCTCTCTTATAGGTCCCTCAGAATTGTCCTGGATTATTGCATTGCTGCCAGTAGAGAAGTCCGTTACATTCGATTGTACCACAGTGTATTAGTCTCTGTGTACAATGTTCTCCTGGTTCTGCTCCTCTCGCTCTGCATCACTTCCTGGAGGTTGTTCCAGTCTCCATGGAACTCCTCCACTTTATCATTCCTTTGATTACAATAGTATTCCATCACCAACATATACCACAATTTGTTCAGCCATTCCCCAATTGAAGGGCATCCCCTCATTTTCCAATTTTTTGCCACCACAAAGAGCGCAGCTGTGAATATTTTTGTACATGTCTTTTTCCTTATGATCTCTTTGGGCTATAAACCCAGCAGTGGTATGACTGGATCAAAGGGCAGACAGTCTATAAAATCATTTTTGAATGGTAAATGAATCAACATTTAATTTAGTTCAAATTCCTGACTTGAACATGATTAATGCCAATATATCATGCAAAGCCCCCTGAGGCAGAGTCAAGAAGTAGCTAGTGCCAGCCAAGTGAAATCACTGCCACCATTTCAAAAATCACCTCCTCCTGAGACCCCAAAGACAATAGCTTAAGGTTCTTAGGAATAGCAATGCCCTCCACGCCACTATTCCTGTTTCCAGCTCAGCTTCTGCAGTCATCTTCTGGGGAACAATCCCCGTGGAGAAGTGATCAGTCATCTCTATCAAGTGCCAACTTTGAGACAGGCAATACAGCTTAGTTGAAACAAGGAACTGGAAGGAAAAAACAGGAGTCAACATGTGGTAGGCAAGTCGAATGATCACCATTACTTCCACTACTACTTCTCCTGAGACCTCTATGAAGTAAGCACATGACTCTGAATCCAAAAGCCTTGAGAACAGTATTGTCCTCTAGACTATTGGTTTTGCTTCCATCCCAAGCCATGTAGCCATTAGTAAAGGGAGTATTGACCTTGGAGAAGTGGCTCACATTCCTTGTCACCACCAAAATCATTTGCTTATCAATTGCCATTGGTGGACAGGTAAGACCAAGAGTTCAGGAAATGGAAGAAATCCCTAGAATACCAGTCTTGCTTCTAACTCATCCCACAACATCAAGTGACTTTCCCTTCCACCAGAAATGGGTTCTAGAAATTGCTTCTGCAGTGACTGTAGCCACAACCAACAAAGACCCCAAAGAGAACATCATTGTTTCCAAAGTCCTCAACATCATCCAGAGGTTCAATATTGGCTACTTACGTGATTTTGTTAGTGGAAGTGACAATAAAGGAGAGGTTACAGTTTGCTTTGTCAATGAACAGTAAGGAATGAAGGACTATTACTTTGCAGTTGAAACCATCGTATTTTCTCCTCCATTAGAATGAATTCTTTGGTACCAGGAACTGTCATGTTTTCTATTTGTATCCCTAATACTTAGTACGATGATTTAGATGTGGTGCATGCTTAATAAATATTTTTTAATTCAGTCATTCATTTGCTCATTGGTGAAATAGTTTAATTACTTTGACTCATTTAATGGAAACTTAAATCGTATGAAATGGAAAGGAGAGAGAATCAAAATGGCAAAGTAGAAAGAACACTGGATCTCTGGATCCATTCACAGTACAGAACACAGGTCTGAATCCTGATTCTGTCACTATGTGACTTGATATATTTTGATCAAGTAATTTCGCTCCATTGGGCTTCTGCATCTGCCTGTAAAGTGAGATGTTGAACTATAGTATCCTCCATAAGGACAATAATCTATGACTAGATCCTATGATTCTATGAAGTGAAGTCACTACATTTGGACTCCATTACTTGAGTATTTGAAAGCCTTTATGAAGTATGGCAAAAAACACTTTAAAGGAAGTTGGGCAGTGTTAGGGTCTTACCCATTACATACAGAAGGAATACAAACAGTAGGCTGCATTGTTTTATTTATTTTTTATTTATTTTTTATTTTTAAAACCCTTACCTTCCATCTTGGAGTCAGTACTGTGTATTGGCTTCAAGGTAGAAGAGTAGTAAGTGCTAGGCAATGGGGGTCAAGTGACTTGCCCAGGGTCACACAGTTGGGAAGTGTCCGAGGTCATATTTGAACCCAGGACCAACCGTCTCTAGGCCTGACTCTCAATCCACTGAGCCACCCAGCTTCCCCCAGGCTGCATTGTTTTAAAGACCCTTCAGAATTTCTTTTCTTTTCTTTTTTTTTTTTAAATATATTTTATTTGATCATTTCCAAGCATTATTCGTTAAAGACATAGATCATTTTCTTTTCCTCCCCCCCCACCCCCCATAGCCGACGTGTAAGTCCATTGGGCATTAGATGTTTTCTTGATTTGAACCCATTGCTTTGTTGATAGTATTTGCATTAGAGTGTTCATTTAGAGTCTGTCCTCTGTCATGTCCCCTCAACCTCTGTATTCAGGCAGTTGCTTTTTCTCGGTGTTTCCACTCCCATAGTTTATCCTTTGCTTATGAATGGTGTTTTTTTCTCCTGGATCCCTGCAAGTTGTTCAGGGATATTACACCGCCACTAATGGAGAAGTCCATTACGTTCGATTATACCACAGTGTATTAGTCTCTGTGTACAATGTTCTCCTGGTTCTGCTCCTCTTGCTCTGCATCACTTCCTGGAGGTTGTTCCAGTCTCCATGGAACTTCTCCACATTATTATTCCTTTTAGCATAATAGTACTCCATCACCAACATATACCACAGTTTGTTCAGCCATTCCCCAATTGATGGGCATCCCCTCATTTTCCAGTTTTGGGCCACCACAAAGAGCGCAGCTATGAATATTTTTGTACAAGTCTTTGTGTCCATTATCTCTTTGGAGTACAGACCCAGCAGTGCTATGGCTGGGTCAAAGGGTAGATATTCTTTTGTCGCCCTTTGGGCATAGTTCCAAATTGCCCTCCAGAATGGTTGGATCAGTTCACAGCTCCACCAGCAATGAATTAATGTCCCTACTTTGCCACATCCCCTCCAGCATTCATTACTTTCCTTTGCTGTTATGTTAGCCAATCTGCTAGGTGTGAGGTGATACCTCAGAGTTGTTTTGATTTGCATCTCTCTGATTATAAGAGATGTAGAACACTTCTTCATGTGCTTGTTAATAGTTTTGATTTCTTTATCTGAGAACTGCCTATCCATGTCCCTTGCCCATTTATCAATTGGAGAATGGCTTGATTTTTTGTACAATTGATTTAGCTCATTATAAATATGAGTAATTAAACCTTTGTCAGAGGTTTCTATGAAGATTTTTTCCCAATTTGTTGTTTCCCTTCTGATTTTAGTTATATTGGTTTTGTTTGTACAAAAGCTTTTTAGTTTGATGTAGTCAAAATTATTTATTTTACATTTTGTGATTCTTTCTATATCTTGCTTGGTTTTAAAGCCTTTCCCCTCCCAAAGGTCTGACATGTATACTATTCTGTGTTTACCCAATTTACTTATGGTTTCCTTCTTTATGTTTAAGTCACTCACCCATTTTGAATTTATCTTGGTGTAGGGTGTGAGGTGTTGATCTATTCCTAGTCTCTCCCACACTGTCTTCCAATTTTCCCAGCAGTTTTTATCGAATAGTGGATTTTTGTCCCAAAAGCTGGGATCTTTGGGTTTATCGTATACTGTCTTGCTGAGGTCGCTTTCCCCCAGTCTATTCCACTGATCTTCCTTTCTGTTTCTTAGCCAGTACCAAATTGTTTTGATGACTGCTGCTTTGTAATATAGTTTTAGGTCAGGGACTGCAAGGCCCCCATCATATGTGTTTTTTTTCATTATTTCCCTGGATATCCTTGATCTTTTGTTCTTCCAAATGAACTTTGTTATGGTTTTTTCTAAATCAGTGAAGAAGTATTTTGGTAGTTCAATGGGTATGGCACTAAATAGATAAATAAGTTTGGGTAGGATGGTCATTTTTATTATATTGGCTCGTCCTATCCATGAGCAGTTAATGTTTTTCCATTTGTTCAAGTCTAGTTTTAGTTGTGTGGCGAGTGTTTTGTAGTTGTGTTCATATAGTTCCTGTGTTTGTCTTGGGAGGTAGATTCCTAGGTATTTTATTTTGTCTAAGGTGATTTTGAATGGGATTTCTCTTTCTAGTTCTTGCTGCTGAGCTGTGTTGGAGATATACAGAAAAGCTGATGATTTATGTGGGTTTATTTTGTATCCTGCAACTTTGCTAAAGTTGTTGATTATTTCAATTAGCTTTTTGGTTGAATCTCTAGGATTCTTTAAGTAGACCATCATGTCATCCGCAAAGAGTGATAACTTGGTCTCCTCCTTGCCTATTTTGATGCCTTCAATTCCTTTATCTTCTCTAATTGCTACTGCTAGTGTTTCTAGTACAATGTCAAATAGTAGAGGTGATAATGGGCATCCTTGTTTCACTCCTGATCTTATTGGGAATGCATCTAGTTTATCCCCATTGCAGATGATATTAGGTGTTGGTTTTAGATATATACTGTTTATTATTTTTAGGAATGACCCTTCTATTCCTATGCTTTCTAGTGTTTTTAATAGGAATGGGTGTTGTATTTTATCAAAGGCTTTTTCTGCATCTATTGAAATAATCATGTGATTCTTGCTAGTTTGCTTGTTGATGTGGTCAATTATGTGGATGGTTTTCCTAATGTTGAACCAGCCCTGCATCCCTGGTATGAATCCTACTTGATCATGGTGAATGATCCTTCTGATCACTTGCTGGAGTCTTTTTGCTAGTATCCTATTTAAGATTTTTGCATTTATATTCATTAGGGAGATTGGCCTATAGTTTTCTTTCTCTGTTTTTGACCTGCCTGGTTTTGGAATCAGTACCATGTTTGTGTCGTAAAAGGAGTTTGGTAGAACTCCCTCTTTGCTTATTATGTCAAATAGTTTGTATAGTATTGGGATTAACTGTTCTCTGAATGTTTGATAGAATTCACAGGTGAATCCATCAGGCCCTGGGGACTTTTTCTTAGGAAGTTCTTTGATGGCTTGTTGGATTTCAATTTCTGATATGGGATTATTTAGGAATTCTATTTCCTCTTCTGTTAGTCTAGGCAGTTTGTATTTTTGTATATATTCATCCATTTCTCCTAAATTGGTGTATTTATTGCCATATAATTGGGCAAAGTAATTTCTAATGATTGCCTTAATTTCCTCCTCATTGGAGGTGCTGTCCCCCTTTTCATCTTTAATGCTGTGAATTTGCTTTTCTTCCTTCCTTTTTTTAACTAGATTGACCAGTACCTTGTCTATTTTGTTTGTTTTTTCAAAGTACCAGCTTCTTGTCTCATTTATTAAATCAATAGTTCTATCACTTTCGATTTTATTAATTTCTCCCTTAATTTTTAGGATTTCTAATTTGGTTTTCTGCTGGGGGTTTTTAATTTGATCGCTTTCCAGTTTTTTCATTTGCATTTCCAATTGATTGATCTCTGCTCTCCCTTGTTTGTTAATATAAGCATTCAGGGATATGAATTTACCTCTGATTACCGCTTTGGCTGCATCCCAAAAGGTTTGAAAGGATGTTTCGCCATTGTCATTTTCCTCGATGAAATTATTAATTGTTTCTATGATTTCTTCTTTAACTAAACGGTTTTGGAGTATCATATTGTTTAATTTCCAATTGGTTTTAGATTTGGTTTTCCATGTACCATTACTAATCATTATTTTTATTGCCTTGTGATCTGAGAAGGCTGCATTCATTATTTCTGCTTTTCTGCATTTGTGTGCTATGTTTCTGTGACCTAATGTATGGTCAATTTTTGTGAATGTGCCATGTGGTGCTGAGAAGAAGGTGTATTCCTTTTTATCCCTATTTATTTTTCTCCATATGTCTATTAATTCTAATTTTTCTAAGATTTCATTCACTTCTTTTACCTCTTTCTTATTTATTTTTTGATTTGATTTATCTAAATTTGATAATGGTTGGTTTAAGTCTCCCACTAGTATGGTTTTATTGTCTATTTCTTCCTTCAATTCTCCTAGTTTCTCCATTAGAAATTTGGGTGCTATATTATTTGGTGCATACATATTGATTAATGATATTTCCTCATTGTCTATAGTCCCTTTTAACAAAATATAATTACCTTCCCTATCCCTTTTGATCAGGTCTATTTTTGCATTGGCTTTATCAGATATCATGATTACCACTCCTGCCTTCTTTCTATCAGTTGAAGCCCAGAAGGTCTTACTCCATCCTTTAATTCTGATCTTGTGGGTGTCAACCCGCCTCATGTGTGTTTCTTGAAGACAACATATGGTAGGGTTTTGGATTCTAATCCATTCTGCTATTCATCTACGTTTTATGGGTGAGTTCATCCCATTCACGTTCAAAGTTATGATTGTCATTTGTGGACTCCCTGGCATTTTGATTGCCTTCCCTAATTCTAACCTTTTCTTCTTCGGCTCTACCTTTTAGTCCAGTGATTTACTTTGAAACAGTCCCCCTTGTCCCCTCCCTTGATGTTTCCCTTTTTAGTCCCTCCCTTTTTGTTCCCTCCCCCTCCCCCCTCTCTTTCCCTCCCTTTTTGTTCTCCCTCTCCCCCTCCCCCCCTTGGTTTTCCCTTCTCCTTACCCTTGTTGGGTAAGATAGAATTCAAGATCCCAATGGATCTGGATGTTTTTCCCTCTCAGAGCTGATTTCCCTGAGATTGAGGTTTAAGTAGCCCCCCCCCCTCTCTTCCTCTCCTTCTTATAGGAGTTTTCTTCCCCTCCCCTTCCCATGTGAATCTTTGTGTGAGAATGATTATTCTATTTGGTCTTTCTTTACCCCCTATTTATATATTACATTTTCCCCACATGTTAGTATACATAGGTTGATATAAATGTAGTCCTTATAGAAGAGAGTTTGAGTAAAAGAAGAAGATAACATTTTCCCCTTTCCTTAATATTTACCTTTTCAGGTATTCCTTGCTCTTTGATTTTCGGTATCAAACTTTCCACAGAGCTCTGGTCTTTTCTTTGCAAAAAGTTGGAAGTCTTCTATTTTGTTGAATGCCCATACTTTCCCTTGGAAGTATATAGTCAGTTTTGCTGGGTAGCTGATTCTTGGTTGGAGACCCAGCTCTCTTGCCTTTCTGAAGATCATGTTCCATGTCTTACGATCATTCAGAGTAGAACTTGCAAGGTCTTGGGTGACCCTGATTGGCATTCCTTTATATCTAAATTGTCTTTTTCTGGCTTCCTGTAGGATTTTTTCTTTTGTTTGATAGCTTTGGAATTTGGCAATTACATTCCTGGGAGTTGTCTTTTGGGGGTTTAGTGTAGAAGGTGTTCTGTGAGCTCTGTCAGTGGCTGTATTGCCCCCTTGTTCTAGAATCTCTGGGCAATTTTCTTTGATTATATCTTGTATCACCATGTCCAGTTTGGTGTTTATTTCTGGCTTTTCTGGGAGTCCAATTATTCTTAAATTCTCCCTTCTCCCCCTATTTTCCAGATCTATCACCTTGTCGGTGAGATATTTTATGTTCTCTTCTAATTTCTTGGTATTTTGGCTTTGCTTTATTAATTCTTGCTCTTTTACATGATCGTTGTCTTCCAGCTGCCTGATTCTGGCCTTTAAAGCCTGGTTTTCTTTTACAGTTTGGTCAAACTGGTTTTGTAGATGCGTGAATTTCTTTTTCATTATTTCCAACTTTTCCTCCCAGAAGGCTTCCATCTTTTTGGTCATTTCTGATTCAAATTCTTCATAGGTTTGTGGAGAGTTTCCATTTCCTTCAGAAGGTTTTGGAGCATTTTCTTTTATATTATCTTCTGTCTGCTCTGTATTTTGTATTTTGGCTCCATAGAATGTGTCCAAAGTCGCCCCTTTCTTCTTATTTTTCTTGGTATTTTGGGGCTTCTGTGGTTCTGTGGAGTTTGCCATTTCTGAATGTGGAGGATTAGTTTTTCTTGTCTCTGTCTGGTGTTCAGAGGCTTTAGTCCTGGGCAGATGTTGGTTCTACGAGCTTTCCCTGGGTTAAACTGAATATGCCTCACTGGAACTGGAATGGAAGGGTCGGACCACAAGGCCACACTCTCCCCCCGGCTCGCTTTCCGGAAGTTGCCTTCAGAATCGCTGGCCGTGAGGCTGTTTCGTTGGCCTGCGGGGGGATGGGCTGCAGCTTTCCCAAGCTCCGAGGACAAGGACTTTCACTGAGACTTGGATAGCAGGATCCAGCCCGTGAGGCTGTCTTGCCCGCCCTGAGGGTTGCTGTTGTTTCGACCAGCTCTCTGCAGTGGAAGCCCCAGGCAGTAACTTTCACCGGGACTGTAGAAGGCCCTGAGGGTTCTGCTCTCTGAGCCCGGCTGGGCTGCGGCTTCCGGGAGCCTTGGACTCTGCGCTCCTACCCCTGAGGTCCGAGGGATCTCGGGTTCTGGCTTTTAGGGGGAGCCGTACCTTTTGATCCGGGTCCAGGTCCAGGAGGAGGGTTCCCAGGGTCTGTGCTGTTGATCGTTTTGAATTTCGGCGCCTTAGGAGCTTATCGTTTGAGATCGGTGGGGAAGGGTTTTCAGGAGATCTGAGCTTTAGCTTTCTCTAAGCCGCCATCTTAACCGGAAGTCCTGGAGGCATTGGTTTTGTCCAGGGAAGCCATCACAGGATACATGACCAAAATGGAGAAACAGTCTGTGGGCTCCTCCACTCCAAGCACCAGGCTCCAATCCCAGAATTTATTTTCAATGTAATTCAAAAAGGGAAAGGTATCTGATTTTCCTCAGTAGCCATCCCAAGTGGTACTGTTGCCAAGAAGGATAATTGAGAAGATAGTCGCAACTATTGATTCATATGCTTACTTTTTCATTTTCATAAATTCTTTATAATAATGCTAATGTATATTTCAGGGGGAAACTAGGGGGTGCAGTGGATGGAATGCCAGATCTGGAGTCAGGAAGACCTTAGTTCAAATCCATCATCAGACATTTGCTAGCTGTGCTACCCTGGGCAAGTTGCTTAACCATGCTTGTCTCAGTTTCTTCAATTGTAAATTGAGCTGGAGGAAGAAGTGGGCCATAAATCACACCAGTATTTTTGCTGTGAAAACCCCAGATGGGGTCATGAAGAGGAGAACATGACTGAAGAGCAAGAGAAAATGAGAACATCAAAGGTTTCCCGAAATAAAAGTATGGAAAATGAATAGGTGCATATGTAAAAACAAATGATTTCTCTATCAGACCACATTTTTAGAATGATGAATACATGATACTGCTTTGTCTATTGTTGGTGATAAAATTTGACTCAGTAGACCAAAACATTGTGTTTAAGTCTGTCCTAAACAAAATATTTCCTATGCATTTGTTGGGGGGGGGGGGAGTTCCTTTCTCACCCTCATAAAGCAGAGTAGACCCAGAGAGCTCAATTAGGCAGTGAATCAATCAAAAGCATAAACTAGGTGTGAATAAGTATTGAATTTGAAAGGAACAATGTGCCTTCATCATAGGATAAAAACATAACATCTAAAGAACTATCTTGTGACTGGCAGAAATAATGAGATTTTGAGCTACAAATAAAATCAGCAAACTAGTCCACAGCTTAGTTGTGGTCAAATCTAGTGATGAGCAAATTGCCCTTAAGGCATTGGAGCATCTAGATGGGGACAAACTAGAAATAAGGAAAGAGAGTTTTGCAGAGCCTGACTCACTTTGACCGAAAGGAGTTTCTCTATGATCTCTGGGGTGTGAACATGGCATATCTGTTTCTAGGAATATCAGTGTGAGAGCTAACCAGCACTTCACATGTCTCGTGCTAGATTCCAGGAGTAATTCAATTTTCCTAAATGGCAACAAGCACTAAGAAGAGGAAGCTGGTGAATATGAAGCCTTTAGGTACTTCTCAACTAGCTGTCAATTTCCCGGCTGTGGATTTCCTGGTTCACCTGAACTTCTTTTGGGAATGACAGCTCAGCTTGGGACAATTGTTTCTCCTGAGAGCAAGATGACTGTGGACAGTGGCAGATTCAAGACTACCTTGTCCCCATTTTTTATTTTGTTCTCTATGTCTGAAAGGGTTTCATGAAATAATCTGCAGTAAAGAATTTGGGCTATTCTCACTTCCTCAGAGGGCTTACAGTGCTCTGCACACAACATTGGTGGATAGATATTTGTTGACTAGCCTCAGCCAGGTAGAGAGGTATCCTTGGATATTGACTGGGCTGAACCACAATTGGGCTTTCAGCTGCCGTGACTGGGCTGACAACATGGTTCTTAAATTATGAATGATCCTTCCTCTCTGCCTTTGTTTTGCTGGGGGAGGAGAGAAGAGGAGATAGAAAAATCAAGAGCTATGCTAAATACAATATCATTCATGACAATTTACTCTGGCTAAAATCTTGCCACTCAGGTTTTATATTATCTCTTTAAAAAAAAAAAAACAGCTCCTTTGCTCCTTTTATAACCCAGTTCTAGTATTTAGCTAAGTAATGGGATTTATGATTTTGTTTACATCAGTCTCCATGGCAATCTACCATAAAAGATCAGTTGCCTGGTAACTTGGTATTGTGGAGCTGCAATGGAGGGTGGAATTTTTTTGTCTCTCTGAAGGGAGGGCTTAAAGAATAATGAAAACTTCTGCTCATACTTCTCATGAATGCTTTTATTTTCAAGGTCAACCAAATGTTTTTTCAGTAACGACTAATGCACTTTTCTTCAAAAGATGCACCGTAAAATGTTTCTCTAAGATTATCCTGTCTCAGAGTAAAGGACAACCAGCTTAAGAGGTTCTTATTCTTTCCATGCTATTGCAAAATTAGGTTTAGAGCAACTATGGGATCATTATAATGAAGCAGGTCCTTCTCATTTACTCCATTTACTGACACTTTCCACATTCATTTGGCTTAAAAAAATAAACTTATAACTATCTCTTATCTTAGAAATCTATATGGTTAGGTTTCATAGAGAATTTACTATAGTTTTCTTTTGTTTATCCAGTTAATGTGAACACATTTTGGCCCATAGTCTAAAGTTTTGCAAACAAGAAACTGGATTTTCTTCTGGGGTAAACACAGAGAAGATAGATGTTTTAAGGTGTGTCTCTGAAGAATTGACTCTCTTGCCATTAAAAATTATGAAGCTTATCTTTTGAGGCAGTGAGGTACTGCATTGATCCTGGAGTCAGAAAGACCTGAGTTCAAGTTCAGCTTCAGACATTTACCAGCTTTGTGCTTCTGGGCAAATGACTTTAACTTCTATCTGACTCACTTTCCCCATATGTAAATTGGGATAACAGTAGCATCTATATTTCCCAGGATTTTTCTGGATAAAATGAGATGTTTGTAATGTGTTTTGCAAACTTTAGAGTGTGGTCATTTAGACTAAATATCTAGATTAGCTACAGGGATGCTTAGACAGCCATACTGAAGATAGGATGACAGAGGCAGCTGCTATTGCTATTATCCCAGTTCTGATCATAGTTGCCAGGAGTGCTACAACCCATCCAATTAGCTGTCAGCATTTCCTTGCTCATCTTCCTTTGCCAATTCATTGTTCTTTCCTTCAGTATACTTCAGGACTCCATTATCATACAAATCAGGGAAAGACAGAAAATGCTCTTGATAGAGACTCAGAAATGGTCAGTGCTGGTCTTGTGTGTATTTTAAAGAATTTTAATGACATTAAATTCTGCACATATATTTTTATTAACACCTTGATTTTGTAATATATCTTTCACTATCTTCTACCTATAGAGACATTCATTCTATCAAAGAAGAAAAGAATATTAGCAAAACAATACAACACCTTAATCAAATCCAAGAGTGTATGCAGTGGTTCACATCCATAGTCCTCAATCCCTCCATGGATGGGAGAGAACCACTTTCTCATATCTCTTTCTTGGGATCAAACTTGATCATTTTAATTATGCAGCTTTTGATTTCATTGTTCAGTAGTGGCTATTTTCTCCTTGTATCTTTATATTTGGGTATTAATTATATTGTTTCCTCTTGGTGCTTTGGTTACAAAGACATAACTCAAAGATATTGTGGGTTTGGTTCCAGACCATTGCAATAAAGTGAATATGGCAATAAAGTATATCACATGATTTTTTTTGTTTTTCAATGCAGATAAAATTTAGGTTTATACTACACAGCAGTCTAAGTACGCAACAATATTATGTATAAAAAGTACATACCATAATTAAAAATACTCTATTGCTAAAAAAGTATCATCTGAGCAACCTTTTAGCCTCATGTTGATGTCTGTTCACTGATCAGGCTGGTGGTTACTAAAGGTAACGGAGGCTGTGGCAATTTCTTAAAATAATAACAATTGGGTTTATTGTGTCAACTGATTTCTTTCTTTCACTTGAACACTTGTAGGATTATTAAACGGCCTAATTTAAATGTTGTATCTCAAGGAATAGAGAGGCTGGAAAAGAGGGAGACAAGTGGAGAATAACCAATTAGTGGAGCAGTTAGAACACATGCATTTGTCAATCAAGTATCCCATCTTGTACAAGTGCAGTTTGTGATGCTCTAGAACAATCATTGTAGTAGTATCAAAGATCACTGATCACAGGTCACCATAACAGATATGGTAATAATGAAAAAGTGTGAAATAATGTGAGAAATATAAAAACGTAACATGATGTGAGCACATGCTATTGGAAAAATGCTTCGGGTTCAGAAAATGCTTACTTGATGCAGGGTTGCCACAAACCTTCAATTTAGAAAAGCAGCAACAACAAATTGATATCTACAAAACACGTTAAAGCAAAGTGCAATAAAATGATGTATGTCTATATTTGTAGACCTTGACGGGACCTCATTGTATTTTGTATTATTACACCTTCCTTTGTTCTTCAAATCTGTATTTTCTTATGGAACAGTCATATTTGGTCACATTCATGTATTACATTTGTTTAACCATTCCTCAATTGATTGACAACTACATTATTTCCAATTCTTTTCAATTATAGTATGTCCTATAAACATTTTAGTGCATATTAGACCTTTTTCTTTCTATCTTTGACTCCTGAATTCCTCCTTCCAGACTCTGAGTTAAATTGCATTGATAGGTAATATAACCAATTCTCTTTCTAATCTAATGTTCTGAAGAATTTTAAGAATTTTAAAATCACTTTCCAGAATGGCTGCACCAATTACAGCTAATCACAGTAATGCATTAGTTTGCCTGTCCTTCCATAGTCCCTTCAACACTGATTGGTCTGGGGTGTGGGTTCTAAGATTTTGAGGTAAGTTTACTATTTTTCCTCTATATAGTGATTGCTCAACTTCCCAGTAACATTAGAATGTTATTCATGATGTCAAGAATTGTGCCTAACTGCAACAGTCATGGGGAATACATCTTTCTTTCTGAGTGAAGTTTATCATTGAGATATAATTTAGCTCCATTTTCCTTTGTCACAAATCGAGTTGTTTTCTTTCATTCTAGCTGTGGATATTGTAATACATTAATTTTTAAAATAACTACTAATAGACATAAAAATCTAATTAACACAGGTTAAAGAATAAAATCTCAACTAAGACATTTAATGAAGCAAAGCCAAATAAATTAACAGATCAAAGGATAATAAAATGCAGAAGTATGTTTCTCTATTAAGCTTTTTAATTCTGTCTGAAGTTCCATAATTAATTAATTTTTGTAATAGGAGGATTTGATTCCTTTTCTTTCACATGCTGATAAAATCTCTGAAAAGTAGGGGCAGAGAGATTAAAAAAAAGACTTTGGGGTATTACTATGCCAAGGAAATGTGAAAGTCTATCATCCTTTGTAAAGTGTGAAAAAGTTAGTTGAATTAAATGGGAAGGGTAGTAGCTAAATAATATGATTCTCCAAAATCGGTCAGTTAGAGAACAAATTATAGGAACAATTAATAATTTCATTGAAGAAAATGACAATGATGAGACATCCTTTCTATGGGATGCAGCCAAAGCAGTACTCAGGGGAAATTTTATGTCCTTGAGTTCACATATTAACAAATTAGGAAGGGCAGAGGTCAATGAATTAGACATGCAAATCAAAAAACTTGAAAGCAAATAAATTAAAAATCCCCAGATGAAAACTAAATTAGAGACCCTAAAAATTAAGGGAGAAATTAGTAAAATCGAAAGTGAAAGAACTATTGAACTAATAAATAAGACTAGAAGCTGGTACTTTGAAAAAAACAAACAAAATAGACAAAGTACTGGTCAATCTAATAAAAAAAGGAAAGAAGAAAACCAAATTAACAGTATCATAGATGAAAAGGGAGACTTCACCTCCAATGAAGAGGAAATTAAGGCAATCATTAAAAACTATTTTGCCCAATTATATGGCAACAAAAATGACAATCTAGGTGATATGGATTAATATATACAAAAATACAAACTGCCTAGACTAACAGAAGAAGAAATAGAATTCTTAAATAATCGAATATCAGAAAAAGAAATTGAACAAGCCATGAAAGAACTCCCTAAGAAAAAATCCCCAGGGCCTGCTGGATTCACAAGTGAATTCTATCAAACATTCAAAGAACAACTAATCCCAATGTTATACAAACTATTTGACATAATAAACAAAGAGGGAGTTCTACCAAATTCCTTTTATGACACAAATATGGTACTGATTCCAAAGCCAGGCAGATCAAAAACAGAGAAAGAAAACTATAGACCAATCTCCTTAATGAAAATAGATGCAAAAATCTTAAATAGCATACTAACAAAAAGACTCCAGCAAGTGATCACGAGGGTTATTCACTATGACCAGGTAGAATTCATACCAGGAATGCAAGGAAGGTTCATTATTAGGAAAATCATCCACATAATTGACCATATCAACAAGCAAACCAACAAAAATCACATGATTATCTCAATAGACACAGAAACAGCTTTTGACAAAATACAATACCCATTCCTATTAAAAACACTAGAAAGTATAGAAATAGAAGGTCCTTTCCTAAAAGTAATGAACAGTATATATCTAAAACCATCAGCAAGCACCATCTGCAATGGAGATAAACTAGAAGCCTTCCCAATAAGATCAGGAGTGAAACAAGGATGCCCATTATCACCTCCATTATTTAACATTGTACTAGAAACACTAGCAGTAGCAATTAGAGAAGAAAAATAAATTGAAGATATTAAAATTGGCAATGAGAAGACCAAGCTATCACTCTTTGCGGATGACATGATGGTCTACTTAAAGAATCCTCGAGAATTAACTAAAAAGCTAGTTGAAATAATGAACAACTTTAGCAAAGTTGAAGGATACAAAATAAATCCACATAAGTCATCAGCATTTCTCTATATCTCCAACACATCTCTCAGCAACAAGAATTAGAAAGAGAAATTCCATTTAAAATCACCCTATATAATATTAAATACTTGGGAATCTATCTGCCGAGACAAATACAGGAACTATATGAACACAACTACAAAACATTCTCCACACAATTAAAACTAGATCTAAACAACTGGAAAAACATTACCTGCTCATGGGTAGGATGAGCTAATATAATAAAAATGACCTACCTACTCAAACTTTTTTAATTATTTAGTGCCATACCCATTAATTTACCAAAAAACTTTTTTACTGAATTAGAAAAAATCCATAAAAAAGTTCATTTGGAAGAACAAAAGATCAAGGATATCCAGGGAAATCACAAAAAAAAATGCAAAGGAAGGAGGACTTGTCCCAGATCTCAAACTATACTATAAAGCAGTGGTCATAAAAGCAATATGGTATGGGCTAAGAGACAGGAAGGAGAATCAATGGAATAGAAAATACACTATTTGATAAAAACTGCTGGGAAAATTGAAAGACAGTATGGGAGAGATTAGGTTTGGATCAACACCTCACACCCTACACCAAGATAAACTCAGAATGGGTGAATGACTTGAACATAAAACTGTAAGTAAATTAGGTGAACACAGAATAGTATATATGCTAGATCTCTGGGAAAGGAAAGATTTTAAAACCAAGCAAGAGTTAGAAAAAAATACAAAATGTAAAATAAATAATTTTGATTACATCAAATTAAAAAGGTTTTGTACAAACAGAACCAATGTAAGCAAAATTAGAAGGGAAGTAACAAATTAGGAAACAATCTTCATAACAAAAACTTCTGACAAAGGTTTAATTACTCAATTTTACAAAGAGCTAAATCAATTGTACAAAAAATCAAGCCATTCTCCAATTGATAAATGGGCAAGGGACATGAATAGGCAATTTTTAGTTAAAGATATCAAAACTATTAATAAGCACATGAAAAAAGTGTTCTAAATCTCTTATAATCAGAGAGAAGCAAATCAAAATAACTTCGAGGTATCACCTCACACCTAGCAGATTGGCTAACATGACAGCAAGGAAAGTAATGAATGTTGGAGGGGATGTGGCAAAATTGGGACATTAATGCATTGCTAGTGGAGTTGTGAATTGATCCAACCATTCTGGAGGGCAATTTGGAACTATGCCCAAAGGGCACTAAAAGACTGTCTGCCCTTTGATCCAGCTATAGCACTGCTGTGTTTGTACCCCAAAGAGATAATAAGGAAAAAGATGTGGCCAAGATTATTCATAGCTACACTCTTTGTGGTGGCAAAAAATTGGAAAACAAGGGGATGCCCTTCAATTAGGGAATGGCTGAACAAATTGTGGTATATGGAATACTAATGTGCTCAAAGGAATAATAAAGAGGAGGAATTCCATGTGAACTGGAACAACCTCCAGGAATTGATGCAGAGAGAAAGGAGCAGAACCAGGAGAACATTGTACATAGATACTGATACACTGTGGTACAATTGAATGTAATGAACTTCTCCATTAATGGCAATGCAGTGTTCCTGAACAACTCAGAGGGATCTATGAGAAAGAACACTATCCACATTCAGAGGAAAAACTGTGGGAGTAGAAACACAGAAGAAAAACAACTGTTTGATCGCATGGGTTGATGGGAATATGATTAGGAATGTAGACTCTAAACAATCACTCTAGTGCAAATATTAATATGGAAATAGGTCTTGATCAATGACATGTAAAACCCAGTGGAACTACTCATTGGCTAGGGGAAGGGGGCTGGGAGGAGGGGAGGGAAAGAATGTAATTCTTGTAACCAAAGAATAATGTTGTAAATTGACTAAATAAAATTTAAATAAATAAAAATTTGAGAAAAAAGTATTATCCAAGTCCCCTTAAGGAATTTGAAACCCACCCTCTACCCAGGCACCCCAGTCACCATTAGACAGTTCTAAGTATTAAAATATTTTTCTTTATATCTTTTAAAAAAAAGAGAAACGTTAGTTAGTAGTCACATTCTGGGATACTCCCTAAAAACTAAGTGTACCAAACTCTGGACTTAGTCAAGCCAATTGAGGAATTTGGGGCCAAGAATAAATAAATATAGAATAAATATAACTATATGTAGTATGACACAGACTCCCTCCACCTTTATCTGTGGGTAGCATGGTAGGGGGTGTGGTTGTTTTCTTCCTAATTACCCCTGCAGTCTTGGAGCAGAACTATTAATGGAAGATACCATAGTTAGATTTCAAAATGAACATCATTTCCAAGAGTTGAGTTTTTGATGCAATATATAGAGCCATACATAATTTACATAGCATTTGTATGGAGATCCAGCATTTCAGTTTTAAAAATAGCTTCAAGAAGTAAAACTACTCAGATTGGCTAACATGACAGCTATGGAAAGTAATGAATGCTGGAGGGGATGTGCAAAGTAGGGACATTAATTCATTGCTGGTGGACTTGTGAATTGATCCAACCATTCTGGAGGGCAATTTGGAACTATGCCCAAAGGGTGATAAAAGACTGTCTGCCCTTTGATCCAGCCATAGCACTGCTGAGTTTGTACCCCAAAGAGATAATAAGGAAAAAGACTTGTACAAGAATATTCATAGCTGTGCTCTTTGTGGTGGCCAAAAATTGGAAAATGAGGGGATGCCCTTCAATTGGGGAATGGCTGAACAAATTGTGGTATCAGTTGGCGATGGAATACTATTGAGCTCAAAGGAATAATAAACCGAAGGAATTCCATGTGAACTGGAACAACCTCCAGGAAGTGATGCAGAGCGAAAGGAGCAGAACCAGGAGAACAATGTACACAGAGACTGATACACTGTGGTACAATCGAAGGTGATGGACTTCTCCATTAGTGGCGATGCAGTGATCCTGAACAATCTGCAGGGATCTAAAAAACATTATCCACAAGCAGAGAATAAACTGTGGGAGTAAAAACACCGATGAAAAGCAACTGCTTGACTGCAGGGGTGGAGGGGATATGACTGAGGAGAGACTCTAAATGAACACTCTAATGCAGATACCAACAACATGGAAATGGGTTCTAATCAAGAACACATGTGATACCCAGTGAAATTGCATGTCAGCAATGGGAGAGGTGGGGGGAGAGAAGAAAAGAAAATGATCTTTGTTTCCAATGAATAATGTTTGGAAATGACCAAATAAAACAATGTTTAAAAAATGATGACATTTGTAGATCAATTGGTCAATAAACATTTATTTCATAAAAAAAAGAAATAAAACTACTGGCAGTAAGATGGCCATAATTATGCATATATATACACATATTGATATTGGGGGGAAAATTGAAGACAAAAGGAAAAGATGCCAGAAGACGAGACAGATAGGCAATGTCACAGAACTTGGTCAAACTTAGGGAGACAGTGAAGGCAGAAGGGCCTGGGCATGTTCCAGTCTCTGGGGTCATGAAGAGTTGGATACTTTTGAACAACTGAACAACAACAAATATTTATTGAATTGTTGAATGGAAACAAACCCAAATTATATGTGTGTGTGTGTGTGTGTGTGTGTATCAAGGATTTTCCCTAATGAATCCTGTCTTTTCATCGTGTAATTAAAATATTTAAGCTTCAGATTCAGTATTTCACCTTTCAATGAATATCCCGAAATGATTTCTTTAAGTATTGTCTGATTTGATCTCCCTGCTATCTATCCAAGGGACTCTCAAAAGTCTTCTCCAGCACCACAATGTGAGTTTCCTTTCTGTGGCACTTGGCTTTCCTGATAGGAATTCTGAAAGTTAAACAAAAGCTGTCCTCTATTTGGTGGTTTGTTCCTCTGACTGCTTGCACGAGTTATTTGTGAATACTCAAACAAAAATATTGTGAAAAAATATTTGTGAATAAGCACCAAATTCTGATGCTTTTACGAGTGGAGGGAATGAGGCAAAAAGATTATATTCATTGAGAAACTCCTAAAATTGGTCTTGGTCTTTGAAGCCTTGAGACTTCAATCTGTCCTACAGTTCCCAGGCAGTTGTAGCTTCAGTACTGTTAGTACTTAACACATGATTCTAACTCCTTATATTTGTGAAGCCCTTTGGCATTTCCACAGGGTTTTTACATACAGTATTCTATTTGAAATTCTCAACAAACAACTCTGTGATGTAGATAGAGCAAGTATTGCTCTTCTCCGTTTCTAAGAAATGAAATCTCAGAGGATAGAAATAGTTTGTTCATGGCTACACAGCTATTAAGTGACAGAATTAGGACTAAAACCCATGACTCCCAATTTTTAGGCTAGTATTTTTTTCTCTACTATATTATAGCCTATATACCACATCGCAAACTCGTTGGGCATTTTAAAGCTAAACTGTAAAGTCTAAAAATGTACTCTGACTTTGGGGAGACATTTTAAGTTATGAAAGCTTTAAAATGCACTGAGATTTGAGGCACTCTATCTCATGACCCTTAGGGTTAAGGTATGAGACAATTTGCCCCTGCATTAATGGCCAGTGAATAATATATAATCATAAGATTAGAGATTCTCAGAGCAATAAAGTATTTAAGAAATCATTTCGTTTAATCCTTTTGATTTTATAGATGAGAAAATTGAGGACTGTAAAGTTTTGATGAAGAACACACAACTGGTCAGTGGCAGAGTTAAGCCTTGAATCTATGACTTTTATCCTATTCTAGCACTTTTCCCACATGGACTATTAATGAAATGGAATCAAAGAATGCCTGGTGAAGGAAGGAAATTGTTTTCTAGGGAGTAAAAGAGGAATCATAGGTACAAGGACAAAAGATCACAGTCTATAGTGACGATAAATATTCCATATACAAATTTCAGTCTATGTTGGGTTGTGTATTTATTTAACCAAAGAAAGTTTACACAGCTTGTAGAGAATTATTTTTGGAGAAATTATATCTCTGTTCTGTGGTTCCTTTATCCCGTTCCTACAAGTCCAGCTTTTTTTTTTTTCTTGTTTTAGAATGTCAGTAATATCTAGCAAATCTCAGAAAGTTTTAGTATAATCAGAATTGTTGTTCCCTTTCCCTCTTTTGATTTGACTAAAAGATTTGAGCTAAAAGTCTGGGTGATCTGCCTATGTACCCAACTACTTTTCATGAATTGTTTTTCAGTCATCTGTGGTGAGATCCTTAAGCCAAGTATTTGTAACATCATCAAGAGCAATTCTGAACACTTTGAGGGAAAGGACAGAGGCTCCCTCAAGTACTTGAGTCTTCTTTATTGGGAGATGGTCCAAAAGACACAAGTTGAGGAGTCACTGTGGGTCCATCTCCGGCCAAACCATCGACCTCCAGACAAAGTTTTGGAGGTGCTTCCTACTCTAAAACTCATTTATGCTATGAGTGAAGCTCATAAGTGAGGGAGTGAGGGAGGGAGGGTTTAACTTGCTTGTGTTGGCATTAATTGGCCTTGTGATATCGCTATAAAATTGCTTTCTCTGCCACTATTGAACTCGGCTCTTGGTTAATTGTCTAAAGAAAAGAATCCATTCATTTTCCTCGAATTCATTTTCAGTTCTTAGCAGCCAGTAGTTGTCCTTACAACCCAAAATGCCTTCTTAACTGATTTGCTATAGGCTTAAATAAGTTTTGGCCCTTCCTTTTAAAATGTCTCGGAGGATCTCAAATAATCTTTGGAGGCAACTAACTGGCACAGTGAATAAAGCACTCAGCTTTGAGTCAAGAAAACATGTTTAAATCCAGCCTTAGATATTCACTAGCTGTGGGACCCTGAGCAAGTCATTAATATCTATTTACCTCAGTTGTCTTAACTATAAAATGGGGATAACAACAGTACCTATTTTGCAGGGTTGTTGTGAGGATCAAATGAGAAAATCTTAGTAACGTGCTTCGCCAGGTATCTGGTACATAGTAGCTTCTATTATAAAAAAATACTTATTTCTCTAGTAAGGATGTATATGCCTGCCTAAATAATAACTCGGCTGACTTATGGGTCCTGAACAGTGGTATAAGAGTATGGTAGGAGCAATATCTACCATGAGTCTGGTGAGAATGGAAGATTCTTGTCATTTAGTAGAATTTTTCCCTACAAAGACAAAACATCCCATCCATTTGATCTGGGGGACAGGTTCAAATCAGAAAGCATAAAAGGCAGGTGTGTAAGCAATCTTTACTCCTTAGGCTTGATGGTATTCTTACGAGGAAAGGGAAGAGCATTTATAAAAATTCCTACTATGTGCCATTTATTGGACAAGGAAACAAAGCATTTTGACTCTGTGTATCATTGTGGCAAATGCGCATGCCACCATCAAAGCAATGTTGTTTCTCTGCCACATATCCTTTCCCATGTTACCGTTAAGTCAACTTCCTTGTGTTAAGGGTTATATACAGTCTGTTGGTGTCTCATTTCCTTCCAGTTCCTAGCCTGAACCCCTGGATCAGCCCAAGTCAGGCTTGACATAGAATGATGGGCAAATGTTAAGAATTCCTTTTCATTTCCAGGTTCCTGTCCAAATACAGAATTTTGAATTTGTACCTGAGCTGGTATAAAGGTATGAAATGTTGCTACAGTTCCATTTTTTGCTACTCTCTTAATCCTTTTACTATAGAACCTTTCCTCATGCACATATGTGCAGTCCCCTTGCCAAAGTAAACAGCCTAACAGGGGACCACTGTACCTAGTTGCCTCCCTGTGAGCTGAGCAGAACAGAGCAGAGACCGGCTTGAAAACTGAGCTGCAGTTAGGCAGTTTGGCTTGCAGTAGAGTAGCCATATCCTTTGCCTATGATTGCTTCTAAAATGAAGATTTTCCATCAAAATACACACAGATATGCTTCTATTCAATTAAAACTAAAGCATGTAACAGGACTGAGAGAGGATTTGTTGATGTCGAGGATGGATCTGATTGATTCAACAAGGCCTGGGATAGCCAAAGTATTTTTAAATTTTAAAATGATTCCATTTCCTCTTTGAATGATTCATTTAAATTTAGGTAAGTCGGTGAAGATTCATGCATGCAGCTGGCGCTCATCTGTTGTCCTAACCTTTCCTGTTCCTTTACACAAAAATTCGAATTTGTAGTTTGTGTATCTGTGTATATTTTTGTCTTCTTGCAAGACTGGAAGCTCCTTATGGGATCTCATCTTATTTGTCTTTTTATATCCCAGTGTAGATGTTAGTCTCTAGGAAGAAGTAGGCCCTGCAAGAAACTGTCTTAATTCTGTCAGGCCACCAAGATAGTCATTCTCAAAGAAACCATGGACTACCTACCCCACCCACTCTGACTTATTATTGCAAAAAAATCTCAAACCCCAAAACCAAAACCTCACTGCAAAAGATCCAGCCAGAATGAATGGGAAGCCTGGTGCTGCTTTTTGAAGAGATGCCACTACGGGATATCATAAGCATATTATTAATTCATGCCAGAAACCTATGTACAGACATTGACACATTAAAAACATTAGTGCTGTTCTACCAGGGACCAGCTCATGGACCACCTGGAGAATGCTCACAGACTGTGGTTTGTGGACCACACTTTGAGTACCACTGCACCAAGATTTTTCTTTAAAATGTTTTTCCTGTTTAATGAAAGGGACTTAGAATAATGGTGGTTTCAAGTATTTTTTGTGCTCCCCCCCCTTCTTCTGCTTGTTTTTCCTGTTGAGACTCTCCAATGCAAGCAGGATGGGGTGATACTCAGGAGGAAATTGTTCTATGTGCCCATCCCTCATATTCCGATATTTTTAAAAAGGGAAAAATCTAATTGCAAAGATAGCCAAGAAATCTCACAGAAGGGTAACATGCAGCTGGTGAGTATGTGCTGGAAGCAGAAGGGATGCCAGTCAGTCAGTTAAACAGCCCCAGATGCTGCTTATTTGTGTATGAGACTTAGATCTTTCGTGGCATCTCTTAGTGGGGAGAATGGTGCTGTGCAAAGAACACTAATTGGGAGGCAAATGATTCAGTCAAGGTCAAACTCATTTCCTTTCTCTGGACCTCAGTTGAGGGTATTGGATTAGATGTGGGGTTCATGATCTATTTTTTTGTGTGTCAAATAGACCCCTCCCAGAATAATATTTTTATGTGCACACATTAAAATAAAATACATTGGTTTACAAAGGAAACCAGTTGTCAGAATATATATTTTTAAAAATTAAGCAAGTTCACAGATCCCAGGTTAAGAGTACCTGGATTAGATGATCTTCCAGTCCTAGCAATCTACAAATCAACCCTTCAACAAATATTTAGTAATGGCCTACTGTGTGCAGTGCCTTGTGTCCATTCAATGAGGCTCCATCTGTTGTCTTTCAGAGTCACTCCAGCTTCCTTGTCACCAGGGAGCAGAGCTGTCACTAGCAATTTTTGAGTCCAGGACAAGCGATACTAAACACACTCTAAATGTGGTTGGAGGGAGGGATGTTAGAGACTCCAGAACAGCATGGGACTACCATGGGTATGGAGGGAAATTGTTGTAGGGAGTGAGGGAACAGGGCAGATTGATGTCAGGGAAGAGCTCACCTAGGGGGTGTTGCTATTGGGATTGAATGGAAGTGACCATCTGATAACTTCCTATTCTAACTAATTACTCTTATTTAGGAGGTGCTAAGTTTAGGGTTTTTTCCCTGCTACTTATATAGTGAAAGTACTTTCACACTCTCCATTCATATTTATAATCAAATCCCTGGAATAAAATCTTGGTCATCCTGTTCTAGTTAATGATTCTGACTTTGAGTAGGGAGAAATGACATATAAGGCTTTGTAGGTAAATAAAATATAGATCCACCACTTAGTCGTGGTTCTTCCTTGCTGTTCTTCCAGGCCATCCTTGAAACTAACTGTAACAAAAGCTCTTTCCTTTTTGGTCTCAATGTAGTTCACCATCTCTTATAAATGTCACCCCTGATTCCACCACCACTCTACCCCACCAGCTGCCCCCCACCCCCCGATAGAATGGGAACTATGATTTATATCCATGTAGCTGCTTTCTGCCTTTTTTGGATTTGAATTAAAAGTTCATTAGAAGAAAATGAAAGATACTCCATTGAAAACCAGCTGTGGAATCTTTTGAAAGAGTATCTGTTAGGATGGCAGGAAAGGCAGTTGTAACTGCCTAGGGAAAGAACAGTAGAGGAGCCCTACCTAGCTTTGTTATCAGGTGGTTATGTGATCTTGAGTAAGTCACAACCTCTCCAGGTCTAACATTTCTCTTCTCTAAAATGAACAGATTTAAGTGCGAGGCAGTTAGGTGACATAGTAAATAGGGCGTTGGACATGTAGTCAGGAAGACACGGTTTTAAATAGAGCCTCAGTCACTTATAGGGTATGTGACTCTGGGCAAGTCACAATTTCCGTTCTCTCATCTATAAAACAAGAAAGATTGGACTCTGAGACCTCTAAGGACTTCTTCAGTTCTAAATCAATTATCCCATTGCTAGATGGTCTGGGAGTTCTCTAGATCAAAAATGTGGCAATTCTAGAAAAGTACCCAAATGGAAAGAGCCCTGGGAAAATGATCTTAATGGAGGTGTGGGTGCTCCTAGGCATTTCAAATTTCACAATCTCTAGTTTTTTCTAAAAGAAATTTTGATTTCATCAGTTGCAAAATAGGGTGCTGAGAATGAAGTACCTATCAGACCTGCTTGCAGTTGTTGCTTCCTATTTGATGCCACAGCTGAGCTGTAAGCAAGCCTCATGAAAATTACCCTTTGCTCCCCCCCACTCCCACAAAGTTCCCCCCTCTCCTTGCCCCAACCTTCCCTACTTTTGGCTTCTCCAGACTGCGGTTTTTCAAAGCTCCATGTGGTAGGCATTGCCACTTAGACTTCTGCTTGATCTCGTGGTTGGGACAAAGGCCCTAAAAGCTTCAGAATCCCAGTGCCCCCCAGCACTTTCAAAATTACACATAAATGGATTAAAATTAATTAGGGGGGCAGGGAACAGCAGAAGGGAAAAAATCACGAAGACCCCACCCCCCCTTTCCTTGGGCGGATGGCTCTGTGGGAGGCCCCTGTGACTAATAAGGCACCACCAGAGTGATGGCTCTCTCAGAATCACCGAGGCTGGAATTCTCAACAGCCAATTAGATTGCTTCCTTAGTCCCACACACTTTATAATGGTCCATTAATTCATGCTCTGGAATGTCTTTTTAAGTTGTTTTTTAAAAAAATTTTTGTGTTTTTCATTGTTCCTCTCTCCGTATTATAATTGGATTGAAAGACAACACAGAGAGCAGCCTGTTTTAGTGGTCTGAGCCCCAAATCAGGGGCTCAGGAACTTCTGAATTTTAATCTCCCTTGCTGCATTACTGCTCTATGAAAGGTCTGGCCAAGTTGCTTACTCTCTTAGCTCCTATTTCTTCCCCTTTCTTTCTCTAGAGAAAGGGATGCAATTTTAAAGTCAAACTCCTTTACAAAGACTGAAATGTACAGCTTAATTGGCTAGCAAGTTATTTCTATGGGGATGCAACAATTCAGTCCTATATCTAAAAAGAAAAATGAGATATTGATATAAAAGTAACTGGGAGTAGCGGTAGTGTTGATTCCAATCTGTTCAAATGGGAAATTCAGGGCCCACCTCAACTTGTCAAAGTTGCTCAGGTCTGGGAAAAATGAAATCCTTCCTTTTGCCTCTCACATTGGCAAAATGCTCTGAGTGGTGTTTTCCTCCCTGCTATGCCTGTCAGTGTTTACTGAAGAGGAAAAAATACCCGGCTAAATCAGGAGGTGTTTATTACTTCCAATTTATATTTAATGAAAAGTGAACGGTGAAAGCAGTCTGACTCCAAACAAAGTGTCTCTGAAATCCCGGATCCAATTGCCACCAAAATAAAAAGCTGGTTTTCAAATTGGAGTTGTTGGCATGTCATTCATGGCTCGGCCAACCTAAATCCCTTTCATATAGAAAAACAAAACAGAATACAAGTGAAAACCACCAACCCAAATGAGAAGGATTAAAAACCTCCTGATATTTGGAGGTACATAAAAAGCACGAAAATGAAAAGCAATGCATTTGGCGGGTGGGGAGCCTTAAAAACTGGCCACAATAAGATGCTGAGGTGGGGCGATTAAAGCTGGGAAGAGCAAAATATTCACACATGCTTCCTACATACAACGGGGAGGGGGATAAGGAAATGGAAGGAAGGAGGAAGTCAATCATGTAGAGTTGAGCACAGCCAAATGGGGAGCTTTAAATACATATCCCCCCTTTTGATTTCTTTTTTAGCTTTCTTCTTGGCAAAAATTGATAGAGGAGTGAATTAGAAGGGCTGAGTAAGGGAGAGATTGTCCAAGAACTGGCTAGTTCTTTACTGTCCCACAAGGCTCACCTCTAAAGTTTGGGCAGCAAGTGACATTCTATTGGCAGATGCTCACCATTGATTAGTTAGGGAAATCTTGTTCTCAGGGCTGGGCTAGTGGGAAGGGCATTGGAAGAGGAACCAAGATGCTTGGAAATAGAAAGTTGATCATTTAAGAATTTTAGAATGTTAGTATGGAGAAAGATCTTAGAGGTTATCTACTCCCATTCTTTCCTACTGATGAGGAAACGGAAGCCCAGAGAGTCAATGAGTTCAAAGGAACGAAGAACTTAAAAGTAATTTAATCCACCCTACTCACTTTATAGATAAGAATTCAGAGATCAAGTGAATTCATAGGCTTTCAATTTGGAAGAAAACTCTGCTAAGAGCAATATTTCCCAGGTTGGCCAGATTTTTTTTCCATTAAAAAGTATTGTAGGGGATACGTAGATGACTCAGTGGATGGAGAACCAGGCCTTGAAATGGTAGGTCCTGGGTTCAAATGTGATCTCATATACTTCCTAGTGTGTGACCCTGGGCAAGTCACTTTACCTCCATTGCCTAGCCTTTACTGCACTTTTGCCTTGGAACCAATACTTCATATCGCTTCCAAGACAGAAGATGAGGGTTTTGAAAAAAAGTATCATATCTTCAAGACTTAATTCACCCAAAAGACTAAAGCTTGGGTTGTTGACATAGCTTTCTGCTGGCCTAAGTACAAAGGCTAACTCATGAGAAGGCAAATTTGACCTGCATGGACAACACAATACCAAGGAAATTGAACTCAACAGATTCAAAGCTGTATCTTTGCTGGGCATCCTTCCCCTACTGTGACTACATAAAACTCCTTATGTTTTGTTTTTAACCTCTAGTTGCTCTGTGTTTTACTTTGTTCCAATTCCAAGGAGGAAGCATCAGATCAATCTCAGTTAGGAACTCTTTCAACAGTAACTTAGAGGTCACCTAGTCCAAATAAATCTCAGAAGAGGTTAAGTGATTCACACACTGGTAGCAAGACTTAGAGATGGAATTCCGTCAGGTCTTCTCATTTCAAATCCATTGCTGCTTAAATCTAGTTATCCGGACAGCTCCTCCTGAAGGTCTTCTTGAACTCTTTTCCTAGTTCTGAGTGATGCTAGGCAGGCAGTACCAGGCATTATTGTGACTTTTCTTACAGCTCCACAATTTTCCCAATGGGTAGTGCCAGGAATTGCTACCCTGGAAAGTAGTAAGTAGTGTTGGGTAGTAGTAAATAGAGTGCTGAATTAGCAACTAGGAAGGTGTGTTCAAATCCTGCTACTGATACCCATTCACCTAATAAGTCTCCTTACTGAGAATTCCCTATACTAATGAAATTATAGGTCCCATCCATGAGGAGAAATTGAGATGTGTGTGTGTGTATATACATACGTATATACATACGCACATAGATGCATACATATACACAAAAGCATGTACACAAATACATACACACATGCTTTCACATACATATAAGCACATATATATATATACAGGGACATGTATAAGAAACATATACATAGTTATATAATATTATAATAATTATATATTATGTTATATAATTATATATAATATATATTGTGGCATATCATATATTATATGGCATATGATATTATATACATTATTATAATTATATATTATTACATTACATTATATTATATATAATTATTATAATAATATATAATATTATAATATGCCATATGTAATATAATAACCATATATATTATATATGTCTATATAGAGTCCCTGATATTAACTGAGATACATTAAACATGGTCATTTCTCTTCTAGAAATGACTACATTCTAACAAATGGAAAAGGTACAGTTAACTATAATATGCAATAACAGAGAGACATAAATCCAAGTTTTAGGTGAGGTCTCAGATCCAATGGTCTCACAATCAGTAGATGATCATGGACAAGCCTCCTATTCTTTCCAAACCTTAGTTTTCTAACCTGTAAAATAGGGACAAGAATGCCTTTAGTATTGAACTTGCAAAGTGGTTATGAGGTACTGATGAGATAAGGTATATAAAATGCTTTACAAATTTTGAGGCATTTTATACATTTCAGTTATTATTATGATTGTGGTTTTATGCAAAAATATTGGTTTAAAAATAGTATTTTTATTTTCATAAATGGCAATTTATCATTTTATTTGCCTAGAAATTGAGCTCTTCTCCACCCCCTGAAATTCAATGACTTTACTCAAGATCACAAAACTAGTTTACAGTAAGTCCAGCTTGTATGAAATGAAGCAGAAAGAAATGAATAGAACCAGGCCAATATATACAATAATAACGACATTGGTAAAACAAATAACTTTGAAAGAGTAAAGAACTCTGATCAACACAATGATCAGCCATCATTCTAGAAGACCAGTGATGAAGAATGATGCCCAGCTCCTGGCAGAGACACTTTCCCCCACCATGTCCATTATGGAAATTTGTTTAGCTTAACTGTGCACATTTACTAAAAGGGCTTTCCTTTCCTTTCCTTTCCTTTCCTTTCCTTTCCTTTCCTTTCCTTTCCTTTCCTTTCCTTTCCTTTCCTTTCCTTTCCTTTCCTTTCCTTTCCTTTCCTTTCCTTTCCTTTCCTTTCCTTTCCTTTCCTTTCCTTTCCTTTCCTTTCCTTTCCTTTCCTTTCCTTTCCTTTCCTTTCCTTTCCTTTCCTTTCCTTTCCTTCCCTTTCCTTCCCTTTCCTTCCCTTTCCTTTCCTTCCCTTCCCTTCCCTTCCCTTCCCTTCCCTTCCCTTCCCTTCCCTTCCCTTCCCTTCCCTTCCCTTCCCTTCCCTTCCCTTCCCTTCCCTTCCTTTCCCTTCCCTTCCCTTCCTTTCCCTTCCCTTCCCTTCCCTTCCCTTCCCTTCCCTTCCCTTCCCTTCCCTTCCCTTCCCTTCCCTTCCTTTCCCTTCCCTTCCCTTCCCTTCCCTTCCCTTCCCTTCCCTTCCCTTCCCTTCCCTTCCCTTTCCCTTTCCCTTTCCCTTTCCCTTTCCCTTTTCCTTTTTTCTTTTTGATTAGGTTTAGAGGTGATGGGGAGAGAAAATGAATACTTATTAATTGAAAAAATTCATTTAATTGAAAAAAATTAGTAAGTTCAGGAAGAGAACCCAGATTTATTGACTCTGAATCCAGTGCTCCTATTCTATGCAATCTAAACTGACATTTAGTGAATTTCACAGCTAGGACAACTATTGGATGGCCTGGAGACGTCTCCAAGTATTCCAAGTTTGTTTCTGTACTTAAACTTACTCAGTATGCATACTGAACTCTGGGCAACTACTTGTCCAATGTACTTTAGCTTCCACTAAGCTTAATTAGGGACATAATAGGATTTCCTTGGCAAGTTTCATATCAATATATACAAGGGAAAAATTCAAGGCATCTTCTGAGAGTTGTTGCCATTTCCAGAGTTCCCTAATTTACAATTGCAGGTGATTTGTGTATTAGATAAGCCTAGCTCACTGAATTAAAGAAAAAGATATATTGCCCATCCTAGGAATCAGGAAATAGAAACAGGAAAATAAGAGCCATTTGTTACAGTCTTATTTCATTTAATTCAGCAAATGTATATTAAACACTTACTACTTAGAGAGGAGGAGTGTGCTATAGATAGAGAGCAAGTCTTTGAATTAGGAAGAACTGGATTCACGTCCAGCCTCTGAGACTTACTGGCTATGTGGCCCTGGGCATATCACTTAAATAACATGTTACTCAGTGTGGGTAAAACCCGAAGATTCTAACACAGTGGAATACAGCCAAGTCATACTTAGCTGGAATCGATACTTCTTTTAGATGAAACCTGGCCCTTTCCCTTTCCCTCCTGGAGCTTACATTCTGAGTAAAGCACAAATTACTATACAATAGAGAGAAGCAAATCCAAGATCTTTGTAAAATTTGGAATACAATAGCTGAATAGCATCATGAAAAAGTGCTCTGAGATAGGGAAACACAGGATGTATTCCTAGTCATAAGTCCAGCAAACCATCCTGTGTGCTGATGTTCAACCTGTGATACGCAGTATATATATTGCCTTACAAATTAGTAGATACTTAATAAATGTTTGTTGAATTGATATCAGACACTCTAAGAAATGTCTGTATTCAGTAAGACATAGTAATAATGATAATATTATTGAGTCAGCAGCTGATGGGGCAGTGGATAGAGTGTATATCAATATTCTAGAGTCAGAAGACCCAAGTTAAAATTCTATTTCTGACAGTTATTAGATCTGTGACCCTGGGCAAGTCATGTAACTGCTATCTGTCTCATTTACAATATCTATAAAGTGGAAATAATAATCGTACCTATGTCATAGAGTTGTGAGGATCAACTGATAATATTTGTAAAGCATTTGGAAACTTTAAACAATTATGTACATTCTGGTTGGTTATTATTATTGTTATTTTCAAAGCATTTTCACATGCGCCATTACTTGTTTCTCACAAATACCTTTTTATGAATGAGGATCTTTTCAATGACCTCCTTCTGATATGGAAAGGACAAGTATATATTAGCCTTGTCTTATGAATGAGGAATCTAAAACACTGAAATTTTAAGGGATTTGCTTTCAATCACACAGCAAGGAAATCGTACAACATGGAGGAGATCCTGATTCTTTGCGATATTGGAATAGATTATCAAAGAGGTTGAGATAGTTCCTTCTTTAAAATTCTTTAAAGCTATGGTTTGATCCCACCTTAAATATGGGCATGAAGGAGATGATCCACTCAAGACTTCTGGCAATGGTGCTATAAAGAATGATGAACAGGGTGATTTCAGAAAGAATTGGAAAGATCTACATGAACGGATACAGAGTGAAATAAGCAGAACCAGGAGAACATTGTACACAGAAAGTGAAACATTGTGGAATGATCAAGTTTGATAGACTTTGCTACTAACAGCAATATAATGATCTATGGTAATTCTGAGGGACTTATGAAAAAGAACGCTATCCACCTCCAGAGAAAGAACTTTTGGACTAGAAATGCAGATGAAAACATAATGATTTATCACTTGTTTATTTGAGCATCTAATTTGGGGTTTTGGTTTTATAAGATTATTTACTTACAAAAATGAATAATATGGAAATCTGTTTTGTGTGATAATACATTTATAACCTAGAAAAAAAAACAGAAAAAGAAAGACTTCTGACAATGTCACAATTCTTTGATACTATGGAAAATAATTACTAGATATTAATTAGATTAAGTATATGATGTCTTTCTTCCTTTACTCAGTGTCTAACATCTGGAAAGGAAATTTTATTATGATTGGGCTTTCATGGGTCTAATAACTACAGAATTAGAAAGCTTTTCAGTCATAGGAGCTCTATGAAATTGAAAAAGCAGAGCAAACATTTTCATCCTGAAGATAATTTCAGCAAAATGATTCTTAGACTTCTGAACAGTGATCCATAGGTGGTCATACAGGGCTCTCCTGATAGGATGGATTAGTTTGAGCTGATGATCCCTGAGTAAATAAATGTTTTATCAAAAAATTATTTTTGTTCTGACCTGCTGAGGATGGAATATCATAATTTTTTCTCAACTTCAAAAAAACCACATTCTATTGAAGGATTATTTTACTGGCCTGATAAGTGGAAAGAACACTGTGTTTGAAATCAGATACTGGGTTCAAATCACACCTTTGTGACCCTGGATGAGTAATTTAAACTTCCTGTGTCCCAGTTTTCTCATCAGCAAAACAAGAGTTAAATTAGATTACTTTTGCTGTTTCTAATGATTCCATATTTATAATCTTAAAAATTTTTTATTAATGTATTTTATTTTTTTGAAGATTATTTACTTACAAAAATGAATAATATGGAAATCTGTTTTGTGTGATAATACATTTATAACCTAGAAAAAAAACAGAAAAAGAAAGACTTCTGACAATGTCACAATGTCACACACACACCAGAATTTCTCTGTGTCTCTCATCCTTTCCTTCCCACAGAATTATCCCATATAATAGTGATGGCAAACCTTTTAGAGATGAAGTGCCAGGCCCCATCCTTACCCCACCCCCTTGACTGAGTGCTATGCTGGCCCTCCACCAGAGATTGAGTGCCACATCCCAGCCCCCTTTACCCCAGACAGGGGAGGGAGGTAGTGCAGAGGGGCAGGTGGTATGAAAAAATGTTTTCAAGCACAGTGGAGGAGCGGGGAGCAGCTCCACCCAAGTCCCTCTGCTTTTCTAGTAATGAACTAGGTGTGTGGGGGATACTGTGATGGAGGGTGGCCCACATGCCCACAGAGAGAGACTCTCTGTGTGCCATCTTTGGCACCTGTGGCATAGGTTCACCATTACTTTCATATAACAAGCAATATTTTTGAAGAAATAAAGATCAAGAGAAAAATGGTTGAAACTAATCAATATATTGAAAAAAGCTTGAAATGATTCTATATAAGTAGTCACATGATCTTTGCAAAATAGAGATGTTTTCTTAAATTTCTTATTCAAGGCCAATGTTTATTTTTTGTCATTTTGTAGCATTTACTTTTGTTTTATGGATTTTTTTGATATTTACATTGTTCTAATTGTGTCTGTTGTTTACTTGACTATGCTTACTTCATTCTGCATTAGATTATATAAATACCTCAGGTTATATAATTCAGATTATGTAAATACCTGTCTTCATTATATTAATAATTTCTTAAAGGATGGTAATTTTTCATTATATTTCTGTATCACAATTTATTTTGCTATTCATCATTTGAAGGACATCTGCAATGTTTCAAATTTTTGGTTTCCACAAAAAATGCTGCTATAAATATTTGATGAATATGGGGATTTTCTTCTTTTCCATGATCTCCTTAGGTATATAAACATAGTAGTGAAATCTCTAGGTCAAAGGTTATCTACCTTTTTTGTCACTTCACCAGCATAATTCCAAACTGATTTTCAAAATGGTTATATTGTATACAGCTCTATTAACAATGTGCTAGTGTGTCTATCTTCTCATAAGCTTTACCGCACTGACTATTTCCATCTTTTGTGGTCCTTGTCAATTTGTTCCATGTAAGGTTGAATATTTTTCCCCATTTGATTACTTTTCTTCTTATCCTAGAAGCATGAATTTAACATGTACAAAAAGCTTTTCAGCTTCATTTAATCAAGTTGAGGTCCTGGAATCAGGAAAATTTGAATTCAAATTCAGCTTCAGATATTTCCTATCTGTATGATCCTGGGGAAGTCACTTAGCTTTTGACAAAAAGACCCACCAGATCCCCTGGAGAAGGAAATGGCAAACGGCTCCAGTATTCTTTCCAAGAAAACCTTATTGATAGCTCTGGTCCATGGGATCCCAAAGAGTCAGATGTGACTGAGCAGCAGTAACTATCTAAAATATTTCTTTCCTAAGAGTGAAGAGGTAGATTTTACTGTCTGTCCATAGAAATTATGATTACTTAACGTGTTGATCCTGTGATTTTAAAATTTTTATTTTTAAAATTCTTTTCTTTTTAAATTTTGAGTTCAAAATTGTTTCTCTCTCTTATTGCCTCCCCAACTCACTGAGGTGAGCAACATATCAGTTATACATGTGGAATCATGCAAAAATTTCCCTATCAGCCATATTTTTTAAAATGAAAGATGACATTATACTTCAACTGGTACTCAGAGTTTATCGGTTCTCCTTATCTTGGACTGTTGTATTATTTAATTTTCACAGTTCATTATCATTACAATATTACTGTCACTGTGCATAATGATCCCCCAAGTTCTTCTCACTTCATTTTGCATCAGTTTATAAAGGTCTTGGCAGGTCTTTCCGAAACCATCCCTTTTATCTCCCATAGCACAATAGTTGCTTATGGCATATGATGGTGATGGGGTACTATTGATAGTTTTTCACTGTTCTTTTTTACTTCTATGTAAATTATTCTGTTTATTTTACTTTCAGTTTGTAGTTTTCACTATCCACTCATACATGCTTTAGATATTCTGAATTATTCATATTTGTCATTTCTTATGTCATAATAAATTCCTTTAGATTTATATGCCACAGTTTGTTCAGCCATTCTCCAATTAATGAGTATTCACTTTACTTCTAGAGTTTTTGATACCTCCAAAGTGATGCTATTAACTCCTCTGTAATACATTGGGCCCCTTCCTTTGTCTTTGACCCTGTTGGAGGATATGCTTAATAGTGGGATTGCAGAGTCCGATGGTACATAGTTTAGTGACTTTTCTACTATTCCAAATAATTTTTCAGAAGAGTTGGACCAATTCTTAGCTCCCAACAGCATATTGTATAATGATCAATTGTGAATTATTTAGTTATTCTCAGTAAAACAATAATGCAAGACAATTCTGTAGGACATTGATGAGAAATGCTACCTACCTCCGGAGAAAAGGTATAAGTATACTTTTGAAAAACTTTATTTCTCTTTCTTGGGTAGGGGGGAGTCTGTATTTTCTTTTGCAACATGGCGAACCTGGAAACATGTTTTGTATGCCTGTACATGTATGATGTATATAAAATTGCTTGTCTTCTCAAGAAGAGTGGAAGGAATGGGGGGAAAGAATTTGGACCTCAAAATTTAAAAAATGAATGTTAAAAATTGTTTTGTTTATAATTGGATAAAAATTTAAAAATTAAAGCAACATATGCAATCTATACTTTGTGTGTCTTAATAGTTTCAAGGCTATGGATTTTTCATCACTTAAGACCAATAGTGCCACTTCTCTACCTTAATAGATGGTCTTTGAAAGTTCTGAGGCTGAAATATTCATCCTTGCAGGTAGCCTTGAGACGAGCTGCTCTCAATTTAGCCAGCTTTGTTCTCAGGCAAGAAATACACAGTCTGTTATTGGACCAAATTCTAAGATTTTCTTTCTAATAAGAGCTGGTGTTCTGCTGGCATTACTTTGAGAATTCTTCAATTAGAGTGTATGTTCGTGTGTCCATAATAAAATTCTTAAAGAAATATGGTTTCCCATGAGAACCACCTGCTGTAATTATGCTCTGCTCAATTACAGAATTGTAAGGATTGGCTCTGGAAATAGCAGATCGAGCTGCATTACTCCTCCAGTCTCCAGATCATATGCCAAGGAAATACTATCAGAAAAATGACTAGACTTTGAACCCACAGAGTGACAGTCTGGGTTTTTTGGAGACATGTTTTCCCCATATATTTAAAGATAAAATTTAATGTAACTAAAGCTTTACTATTTTATTTCAGTGGCATATTTAGAATAATTCACTAAACATTTTTTTATGTCTTATCTCCATCTTCTTGACATTCTATCCTGTAGACGATAACTTTGTGCCCTTCCAAATGGAGCTCCAGATTTTGCCCTGGCTATAATGATTGACAAGAACTCACTTTATCTAACCCTACCCCTATTTACTTCACTTTCTTTTTCCTGTGTCTCCTCCATTCCCTCCATTTCTAGCCTTTGCTATGGGAACAATGATCAGCTTAACACTAGTATTGCATCTGGAAAGGATATCAGCCAGTAGAAACTCCAGCTCCATTCATTATTTCTAACCACATTTTTTTAGTTCAATACTCATCTATATATATTTTTGGCCCCTTTTAGAAATTTAGCAACTAGTGGGCAGAGATTATCTTTTGATTTTGTATCTCCAGGGCTTAGCACAGTGTATGGCACACAGGGATAGAGTAAATACTTTTTTTTTTTAAATAAATAAAACTCTTACCTTCCGTCTTGGAATCAATACTATGTATTGGTTCCAAGGCAGAAGAGTGGTTAGGGCTAGGCAAAGGGGGTGAAGTGACTTTCCCAGGGTCACACAGCTGGGAAGTGTCTGAGGCCAGATTTGAACCTAGGACCTCCCGTCTCTAGGCCTGACTCTCAATCCACTGAGCTACCCAGCTGCTCCCATAAATACTTTTTAAAATGCCTTTTCAGATGAATTTTTAATGTCTTATTGTATGCAGAACTTTGTTGGGCCCTTGGGGAGAAACAAAGTTTAGGAAAGAACTGGGGATAAGTTGTCTACATATTAAATATATAAGAGTATGCAAAGATGCAAAGCAAGATGTGAAGTCAGAAGGTCATGGCTATTACTTAGGCTTCCCTAATTGCTTTGACCTACCTGCATTCTATGGGAAAACTTACTCTCCTATAACATTAGAACATGTATATTGTGGAAAACCTGATCATCTACCTGCACACAGCCTGAGAGGAGACATCTAGCGGATGCTAACAAAAGGGGAATTGATAGATTTCCTATAGAAACACATGGCGGTGGCAGACATGAGGGTGACTGGTTGGCCCAAGAAAGTAGTTCCATGCCATTGTTTTTAAAGTCTAATTTCCCGTGTAGATGAGTTAAGATTTTGATTTTCTAGGTAGCTTGATCCTACAATCTTTACACCCTTTAAGCCAGAGAAGAGAGATTTCCCGCATAGTGCCAGTTTGGGGAGATTGCCTTGGACATAAACCCAAGTCTGAGAATTTGGGTGCCGGACCTTCTAGAGAGAGCACCAAGTTTCATGATGCTGCAAAAAAGAAGTTCAAGATAATTTCTGAATAGAGTCTTCTCTATTCCTTGGCAAGCAAAACTAGTGAGAAAAAGTCCTTGAAAGGAGGGAATTATTTGCAGTCTCAAAGTTTGCCTTCTGGAGGACACCTCAATCAAAGGGTAATGCTACAAGTCTAGACTGTGGAGGATGTTGTAGCAACATTAAATTCATTTTCCTTCCTACTGGAGCACTCAATCATTTGAATGTTTTATGTATTGCTGGGTTGGTTTATGTGCTCCTTTGAGTCTTCTATGTTTTATGATTTTTTGGGGGGAAAACTGTCACTTTGAGTGCCTATAATTGAAAGTGGGCCCGTATTACCCACATTTGTTGAAACCTGGAAACAAGCCCAATATAGATTCTATTTTGAAACTTAGCTAAAATAACTACTGACGGGGACAACAAACCAATTAAATAAAATGTCTCTTTGGGTCAGTCTTAGGATTGAATCTATTCTATGAGATGTCAGAGTTTTGGCTGCCTCTGGATCATGGCTAACCTAGTTATTTTTATTATTCACTTTCTAGTCTGAACATCACTTTCCTGGACAAAAAATATGGAATAAAAACAGGTTTTGAGCAATTCTGCCTTCTCTCAGTTGGCCATTTTCATTTTTCTATTCATCCTGGGCAAAGATTCCTTCCTTCTTTTTTATCTTTCTCCTCTCCAATATTACTTTAAAAATCAGCCCTGTTTTATTATTCATAGTTATTCTTACTTGTGCCATCTTATTCTGAGCTTTAGCACTTCTGAAGATTTTCATCAAGAACCATGTCAAAGTTAAAAAAAAATGTTTATCCTATATTATCTTCTCCTTTCCTCCCCTCTTACTATCTTTAAAAAAACCCAAGACTGGTGAACGAGTTCCTTTTTTGCAACTACATTTTGTCCCTTTTGGAAATTTCTCCTTTTATTTTCTTGGGAACTTTGGGTCTTTGTGCCTCTTTGTGTCAGTCTTGAGAGTTTCTCATTCTTTCTGTACTCTCTTCCTCTGTAGAATTGATATTGCATTGGATCCTACCTTTTTCTCCACACTTTGAAACACACTCTACCCAGATCTAGCATCTCTGGCTTTCTTCTCTTCAATGAAAAATTTCAAGATATAGTGTGATGCAATTGTCACAGGATTACTTAGTGTGAATCTCACCTGACAGTTATTATCCGTGTGAACACAGGTGTAACTTACACAATCTTTCTGAATTCCAGTTTCTTCATTTGAAAAATAGGGACCTGTTGTTAGGCTCAAGTGAGATAATGCATATCAAGGGCTTTGAAAACATGACGTACTCTAAAATGTCAGATTTTATCACTATGCAACAATTCTCCCGGGTTTACAAGTATTGCCATTCTAGTAATCAGTTCTTTGATGGGTGAAAATCATATCTAAAATAAAAGTTCCTCTAATCAGTTCTTCTACAGTTTGAAAGGTGAGAATTTAAAGAAAAATTAAGTATTTAAGCCTTATAGGGCAATAGGAAGACCGGCCACAAGAGTAGTGTCCTTTTGCACTTGTTTACCCATTCAAATTCTCTCCTAGCCACAAGTTCTACTTACCAAATGTGATTGATTGTTCACATCATCATCATCACCATAAGTTTAATAGCCTATGATATTTTCCTGAAAATATCAGTGTATTAAGCAATGTATTCCAGTTGCCTAGTAAATCGGGACTAGTCCTTTCTTCAGCTTAGAGCTAGATCCCAAATACAGGGGAAAATGGATTTTTATACATTAAAAATAATAAAAGAAGAAGCAATTAATTAAAGGGGAATAATACATTAGGTTATCTGATTTCTAATTAGATGAAAGATTAGAGACTTTCCAAATTGAGAAGGGGAGAGTGAAGAGGTAAAATGCCCTGAATTCAGAAAAAGAGATGCTCCACTCCTCTCCAAGTATCTGTAAACAATCAAAGGAATATGAAAATGGGAAAGGATTGATCAGAATGCGACCAGTTTTCAGAGAAATCATATAGATGGCTTGAGATATACAATCATGAGAAAACTCCTTATATCAGCCTTTGGATCTAACTGTGTTTCTGATCAACCTAATCTAGATCTTTGGTTAACAGTCTCTAAACAGCAGGTACAGATGATCCAGTTTCCTACTCATACATAGCCCAATAAATTTTGTAAAGCATGTCACACATTATCTCATTTGATCCACGTAACATCCCTGAGAGGTGGCTGCATTATTAACCCTTGTTTATAGATGAAGAAACTGAAGGAAACAAATGTTAAGCAACTCACCTGGGGGCTTATAGTTAAGTATTTGAGGTAGGATTTGAACTCAGGTCTTCTCAATTCCAAGAGCAGTACTCTCTGTAATATACCATCTAGAGCTCTATTTCTTCTAGTGAGATGTCAAAACATTGACTTACCACCTTCTCTGGTACTATATCCTAAGATCCTTTAAGTCTTACCATTTTCCTTCTTCTGCAGACTCCTAGAAATGTCTAAGGCTTTGCTAGCTATACCCATAGGTCAAACTGAACCTTTCCACCAGCCCTAAAATTGAACTTCCTTTCATATGTTTGTCTTCCCAAGTTAAAATGTTAGCTCCTTGAGAGCATAGACTATCTTACTTTTTCTCTGCTATTGTTACCTCCAGCATACAGCATAGTGTGTGAAACAAATATAGGTGCTTAATAAATTGCTTTTGCATTCATTCATTCCTTCAGCATAACCAAATAGCAATTCCTTTTACTTTGTATTGATTAGATCTGGATTGGGGCTAACTCTTAGAGACTCTATTTCTTTGTTTTTGTCCCTTCTTCCCAAGTTCATTTTTTTAAACATTATTTTATTTGGTCATTTTCATACATTGTTCATTAGAAACAGATCATTTTCTTTTCCTTTCCCCCAATCTCCACCCCCCCACCCCTTCCCTAGCCGACCGTGATTCGTCTGGGTATCACATGTGTCCTTGCTCTGAATCCATTTCCTTGTTGTTGGTATTAGCATTAGGACGCTCATTTAGCATCTCTCCTCGATCATGTCCCCTCAACCTCTGTAGTCAAGCAGTTGCTTTTCCTCGGTGTTTTTACCCCTCAGTTTGTCCTCTGCTTGAGGATAGTTTTTTTTTTTTCTCGTAGATCGCTGCAGATTGTTCAGGGACATTGTAAAGCCATTACTGGAGAAGTCCATTACGTTCTCTTGTACCACAATGTGTCAGTCTCTGTGTACAATGTTCTCCTGGTTCTGCTCCTCTCACTCTGCATCACTTCCTGGAGGTTGTTCCAGTCTCCATGGAATTCTTCCACTTTATTATTCCTTTTAGCACAATAGTATTCCATCACCAACATACACCACAATTTGTTCAGCCATTCTCCAATTGAAGGGCATCCCCTCATTTTCCAATTTTTGGCTACCACAAAGAGTGCAGCTATGAATATTCTTGTACAAGTCTTTTTCCTTATTATCTAACACTTTTTCATGTGCTTATTAATAGTCTTGATTTCTTTAACTGAAAAGCCTATTCATGTCCCTTGCCCATTTTTCAATTGGAGAATGGCTTGATTTTTTGTACAACTGGTTTAGCTCTTTATAGATTTGAGTAATTAGACCTTTGTCAGAGGTTTTTGTTATGAAGATTGTTTCCCAATTTGTTGCTTTCCTTCTAATTTTAGTTACATTGGTTTTGTTTGTACAAAAACTTTTTAATTTGATGTAGTCAAAATTATTTATTTTGCATTTTGTGACTCTTTCTAAGTCTTGCTTGGTTTTAAAATCTTTCCCTTCCCAAAGTTCTGACATGTATACTATTCTGTGTTCCAAGTTCATTTTTGAAGTCCATTTGGGGCACATCTTTTTTTGAGGGGATGGTTATTTTTTCTTTTTAGGTTTCCTAAAAATTTAAGTGTATTCCCATGGTTACACGATTTATGTTCTTTCCCTTCCCTTTTCCATCCTCCCTCCCAGAGCCAACAAGCAATTCCACTGGTTTATATGTGTATTATCACTCAAAGTCTATTTCCACTTTTGTAAGAGAGTAATCCTTTAAAAACCCAAACTGGGGTACATCTTAAAGAAATCTGTACAGATGGGGACTTTTACCTTTTGTGTGTGTGTGTCTCCTGAAGTAAGCAGAGTGCCTGACACATGGTCTGCACTTAATACCTGCTTACTGCCCATTATTATTATTATTTTTGGTTTAACATCTTTTATTCCAAGTACCTCAGACTAGCAGACTTCACTGCATAATCCCTATTTTTTTTGAACCCTTACCTTCTGTCTTGGAGTCAATACTGTGTATTGGCTCCAATGCATTGGAAATTATACTTAGTGTCCAGTTTAAGACAAAAGGTAAGGGTTTTTACTTTTTTTATAAAGCCACTCTCAGATTTTTGAGCTTCTCTGGATTGAGTTCAGAAGACTCAATGTCTTTGAGGGATCAAAGTTCAATCCATGAACCCAACCAAACCAAAGCAAAAATTGTAGGTTGGTTTAAAAGAATAATTCCTTCAAAATCCAGGTTGTCTATTCAAACCGATCCAGGCATTTCTCAATTCTACTACCACACCCACAGTATTCTCTCCCAAGGTAAGGAGAACAGCTGCAGTTTTTCATACTCTACCCCTAAGATGAACTTCAGTCATTCTTTTTCAGTTTGGATGCTGTTCCTTATTTATGTTTATTTTCAAATGTGTATACAGATGGGAGGATTTTCTGGAAGAAGGGACTAGAGGCTGAAGCAACTGTGGCTGCACAGCCCCTTCTCTGAGTCACTGGCCTCATTCTCCAGAGCAAACGTTCACCACAGATGTATCGTGCATGGGGATTGTTTGCTCTGGCACAAGCTGTCTAGGGTCTCTATAAACATGCCTGTGGTATTCTCCCACAGGATGACATGTTGACTGTCAGGCTTTGCTGCTTAATTAGCTTTCACTAAGGAGCTGGGCTAGGTTCCTTTCTGGTTTCTTCAGTGTCTTGGGCAGAGGGTGGGGGACGGAAGAGGGAATGGTGTCCAGTTATTTGGTTCTGGTTCTTAAAGCACATGTGTTAATAGCCCAGCAGACGGATCTTGAGTTTGTCCTTTCTTAAAAAGACCTTTATGGTATTTGTGTTATTGTGTTTCATGAGCACTCTGATGCAAGGTGAACGTGCCATAAATCAATGACACCCAAGCAAATATCCTAGAGAGTTGTCGAAGTTTCCCTGGCTCGATGAGGTGCTGTTCGACCCCTACCCGGAGCCATTTTTCCCTTCTTCATTCCCATTTGTATTCCCCCCTCCAAGAGTCTACATTTTCTTTTTTTTCCCTCTGCTCTTTTTCCTTCTTTTTCATTAAAGTAATAAGGGTATAGTTATGTATACATAGGGACGCACATATATGTCTAGTAAAATCCAGAAGGAAAGATCCCAGGTGCCAAGGTCCATAATCAACAAATCACACCCTTTCCACTGGCCACCTTCTACAAGCCTTTGGAGACTCATGTCTATAAATTGTACTATGACAAGTCTCCTGGAAACTTCCTTTGCTCCAGCAGCTCCACACCCATGCATTTCCTTTTTCTTGTAAAAAAAGAAAAAAAGTCTATTCGTAGCTCCAACTTGAGACAGAAGGGCAGTTATGTCAACACCTAATGCATAAAGATGCTGTATTTTCAGGAAAATATTTTCACCCCCTGAAATGTTCACGTCAGTTTCCTTTTTCCCTCTGCATATTTTCCTGTCCAGGAACACCAAGCTTAAAGTGGTGCCCTTTGTATACCCAGACTAACTCTGCTGACCTACCATCAGTAGGGTCTGTGCCTTGATTCTTTTCTCTAGTGGTGGCGATGTATTATTCTGAGCTATCCGAGGACGTTCCCCCTATAATTTACAACATGCATTTGAGAAGGAGAGAGCTTTTTGGGTTTGGGGAATGTGTAGTGAGTAATGCTGAAAAGCGGAAGGCTGCCAAGCTGGTCTGATTCCTGGGCAGAGCTGGTAGCGGCCAGCAGATCCCGGACCTACCTTCCCCTAAAGATCTTCCTTAGAACAGTCTGCCAAGGAGCAGGCGTGAAAAGAGTCAGACTTGTGCAAGGGAAAGAGCCTTGGATTTGGAGTCAAAGGGATCCTCATTCTGCTACTTACAGCAGATGTCAGTTAGTTAGTCAACAAATATCTATTACTGTTCAGTTGTGTCCAACTGTCTGTGACTCCATTTAGGAATTGCTTGGCAAAGATACTAGAGTAGTTTGTCATTTCCTTCTCCAGTCCATTTTACAGATGAGGAGGTGGAGGCAAACAGAGTGAGGTGACTTGCCCAGGATCACAAAACTAGTAAGGTCAGATTTGAACTCAGGAAGGTGAGTCTTCTTGACTTCAGGTCTAGCACCTCTAACTACCACTCCTACACACACTATGCATGTTTGTGTGTGTGCATGTGTGTTCACGTGTGTGTATCTATATTATATATGATCTATATCTATATATATCTGTTATATATGTATATATAATATATGTCTGTATTATATATCTATATTATATACGATATAATATATATCTATATCTATATATATCTCTATATTATATATGATAAATTAGAGATAATCAGTGGCAGGAAGGCACTGACACTAAAGATTGGGAAACATTTTTTGTAGAAGGTGGGATCGCTTTCATTCTTTTTTTTTTTTTTTTAGTTTTATAAAAACCCTCACCTTCCAACTTGGAATCAATACTGTGTATTGGCTCCAAGGCAGAAGAGTGGTAAGGGTTAGGCAATGGGGGTCAAGTGACTTACCCAGGGTCACACAGCTGAGAAGTGTCTGAGGCCAGATTTGAACCTAGGACCTCCCATCTCTAGGCCTGGCTCTCAATCCACTGAGCTACCCAGCTGCCCCCTTCATTCTTTTTCTTGGCCTCAATTTCTTCATCTATAAAATGAAGAGGTAGAAACCATATTAGGATATGTTTACCATATGCTTGGGTCAGGTGATGGTGTTAGATAAGTAGAGAATATAAATTTGAAAAATATTGCTGAGGCAAAATCAATATGGATACAACCAAAAAAAGTTATTTGATTAAGTGGAAATGAGAGATAACATACTACCTCCTAATTTATCCATTTCTATTTTTGTATAGCCTTATCTATTAAGAAATTTTTTGTTACGCTAATTTAAAATCTTTGCAATTTTCAAATATTTCTTCCATTTTTGTCCTCTGGGGCCGAGCAAAACAATTTTTTTCTTTTTTTCCCTACAAGATCATCCTTTAAATACTTGTGTTAGGAGGCCAGCTCTAGGCTGATAAAAAGAGTGTGTTCGTTACTGAGGGATCTTGGCAAAGAGAGAGAGTTTGTGTTTATCCTTGCTTATTGTGCTCCTACCCTAAAGTTGAATTCTGTTGACAATCATTTAATCAGAGTTTGGAAATAGCTTATGTCTAGAGAGTCTCCCCCAAATGGATTAACAGGCACCTTTCTAGAAAGAGACTTAATGTACAATGTAGATCCAGTATAGATCAGCTGTTTCCTCCAAGAAAAAACAGGTATTTAAAATACGGAGGATTCATAAGAGTGAATTAACAAATATTTAAAATATGAAGCAGTAACTCAGAGTTTTATTCTCTGAGAGACTGATATTTAGAATAGTAAAACATAGGAACATTTGACACTCTGAGGGATTGTTGAATAATTTTCACATTCACTTCAGATATATTTAAGATTCCTATCTTCTGCTACATGTGGAAAGGAAAACAGAAGCAAGTTTTAGACTTTTTGCCACTTAGGTGGAACAAACAGCAGTTGGAGTGTTGGAGAGAAGATATTGACAAGAATGATAATTGGTGGGGGGAGGGGTACTTGGAGAGTGACAGTTGGTCTTGGGACTCTCTCTCCTGGCCCTCAGACTGGAAGGAACCTCTCTCCCTGTCTTGGGATAGAAGGACCTCCATTCCTGGATTTCTCCAACTGTGTACTCTACCTGGATTCCTGTGATCGTGACATCAAACAAAAGGATTTAAGGGGAGCAGTTTGAACTGTAAGTCCACAACCTTGATTCCAGATCTGCCATTTGGAGGGGAAGCCATACATAATTGCCAGGAAACAATATCATTAGTAGAAAAAACAAGAAATGATTTAAAAGACACTCCCCTGGAACAACCCGACATTGATATGTATACAGAAGGTTTGAGAATGATAGTTAATGGGGAAAGGTACACCAGAGTGGCAGTAGTAACACAAACAGATACATTATGGTATGTGTCCTTACCAAAGCACATGAGCACTCAAGGGGCAGAGTTCGTTGCTTTATTAAATGCTTTGCAAATTGGGAAAGATAAATGGGTTAATATTTACACATATTCCCGGTACGCATCCCTAGTAATTCATGGCATAGCAGAAATTTGGAAACAAAGATGATTTTTGACAAGTGCAGATAAAAAGATTTCATATGCCAAAGTCATAATGTAACTTCTTGAGGCTGTACAACTGCCCAAGGAAGTGGCAATAATCCACTGCAGATCATACACAAGGGCTAAAGATCATGTGTCCTTAGGAAACCATAGAGCTGACATTACAGCAAAAAAAAAAATTGGAGCCAGAAAAGGACCTCTGCATGTATTGAATTTCTCAATATTTGAACAGGACAATCTAACTAATGCCTACAATGAACAGGAAATTCAATCATGGATGAAGAACTTAGGGGAAAAACAAATAAAAGGTATATGGTTTTCACAACTAGGCAAGCCCATCCTGCCTAGAACATTATTCTATCACATGTACAATGCAATATATGCACAAGGACACTATGGAACCCAAGCCATAATTGATTCAGTAAGATGATTTTGGACTGCACCAGGAATATCCTCATATGCCATAAGAGTCTGTCAAAAATAAAAAATTTGCATGCAGTTCAATCAGGGAGATTATAAGACCAAAGGGTTAGGAGGTCAACCCTTAGCATATACTCCGTTTGAATGCATACACATAAATTTTTAGCAATATGCCGAAAGACAAAGTGTTTAAGTATTGCTTTGTCATCATAGACAGACTGACTAGATAGCCAGAAGTTTCTCCTGCCAAAAAGAATAATGCAGCATTTGTGGTTAAAATCCTATTAAAAGAAATCATACCTAGATTTCAGATTCCCATAAAATTGGACTCAAGACCATGGGAGTCACTTTACTCAATCAATATTAAATGAAATTTATAAAAATCTAGGAATACAAGCAACATACCATACACTGTATCATCCCCAAAGTTCAGGGCAAGTGGAGAGTTTAAATATAGACATGAAAACTTTTATAGGAAAATTTTGTGCAGAAACACACAAAAAATGGACAGACATTCTACCATTAGTTCTCTTCCATCTTAGAACAAGACCCAGTATAAATCTGCACATCTCTCTATTTGAAATGCTATATGGACACACAATTTGGCAAGGAAGGACTTGTAAACCAGCTTACATTGCAATGATAGGTAGAGATTGTCAATTAACAAAATATATACAAGCTTTAGAAACAAGAATAGCAGAGTTGCATGAAATGGGCTTGATACAACAAACAGTACCCCTGGATTATAATTTGCACAACATCAAACCATGAGACAAAATATACTTAAAGAATTTCAATAGAAAATTGGCTACAGACATAAAATGAATTGGACCACATGAAGTATTGCTTACTACCCTGACAGCTTTAAAAATTGCAGGGAAAGACTCATGATTCCACTGTTTTCACATAAAACCAGAAAAATTCACCATCACTGTAACAGACATAGAAGATGAAGATAACTAAAAAAAAAATATTGTGCTGAGAAATGAAAACAAAAATTGATTAACATCAAAAAGTACACCACAGGGGGCAGGTGGGTAGCTCAGTGGATTGAGAGCTAGCCCTAGAGACGGGAGGTCCTAGGTTCAAATCTGACCTCAGACACTTCCCAGCTGTGTGACCCTGGGCAAGTCACTTGACCCCCATTGCCTAGCTCTTACCACTCTTCTGCCTTGGAGCCAATACACAGTATTGACTCCAAGACAAAAGGTAAGGGTTAAAAAAAAAAGTATACCACAAAGAAACAATAGTGACATATAATGTTCGAGACAATGAAATCCCAACAGTCAAGTATGCCACAGTGAGAAGACTCCAGCCCAGAAGAAAAGCATCCCAGAGGAAAAGATTTTAAACTAGCCCAGAGGAAAAGACAACTTTCCAGCCCAGAGGAAAAGATTTTAAAGCATGTAAAGATTAAAATTTAGGGGAGACGGGGAGACTGAGGCAGGTAGAGGCAGGTATAAATTAGTTTCTCTCTGCAAGGAGTATTATATTTTTTTAGAGGTTTATTGAAGATTAAGGATTAAAGAAAATACAGCATAAGAAACACGTGTCCAGGCCATAGAGTGGCCTAGACACAACCTCACCTACATTATGAAAAAAACCAGTCCTGCCCCAAAACGGAAGTCCAAGAGCCCGAGAGCCCTTCAAAAGCCTTTGAATCAGCTTAAATACCTTCTCGATCTCGGCCCAGGTGAGATTAGAAGGCATTCTGGGGAAGTGCAGCAAAGGCTCGTGGGGATTGTAGTCCTGTATTCAAGTCTATTTTTTACAAGCATCCCAGAGGAAAAACATCAAGAAAAGCTGCTAGAGAGAAGAAACAAAGAAAATAAGCTAAAATGGACAGCTAAGACTTAGAACTTTGTAAATTAGTTTATATAAGAGGACAGACAGAAACAAGACTTATATGTAAGACTGAGTGAGGTGAAATCATAAAACAAAATTAATTTCACATATTAGGGAAATAGCATGCAACACTACATAACTTAGAAGAAAGAAGAGATCCATCAGTCAACATGAGAAATGGAAATCTGAAGAAACTTGATAAGTATTAATTCAATACAACACTATTAGACACAAAGTACAAAATCACAAACTGACATATTGGAAGATCTCATTTAAATAAACAAGTGTCTGAAATTGTATTTATGCAAAATGTAAAGATATGTATATATGTATATATATGTATATATACATATATATATATATATATATATTTAGTTAGTTAGTTCCATAAAGTCTTAGGCAAATAGAAAGATCAATAGATATTTCTATTTGACTGACATCAAGATTAAGGAACTATGTATATTATGGTATTACATGTAAATAATCTCTATAAATAATGTATATATTATAATTAGGTTAGTAGCATAGTGATAGTCTATAAATATTTAGCATAGCATGGATATATGTTGTACATAAAATTAGGTTATAGATTAGACTAGGAATTTAGAGAATAGTTATAATAAGTAGGGAATAGATTAGGAGTAAGTTAAGTTAAGCATTGCATAGACAGTTAATTATACTTAGAAATAGACTTAAGTTGAATTTGCAGATAGTAAATTTTTAATTGTTTATTGTAAAGCTGATGCTGAAATTGTTTTTAATGGAAATAGATATATATATAGATAGATAGATATAGATAAAATAGTTTGCAAATAATTATAGATATATAAAATAGGAAAAATGTTTGTATTAATTTAACTTAGCAAGAGTAAGTAGTATTAGCATTAAGATTCAAATTTCTTTGTAATGGTTTTGTTCAAACATTTATTGTATTAAATTTATTGTAAAACCCTAAAACTACCCTTACCCAAACTTTCCTGCATAGAATTCCTTAGAGTAGATAAAGCTAGCATAGACTAGTGATAGAGTAATTGAGGGAAGTTTATTATCTGGGGGGAAGTAGTTAGTAATTAGATTTAGTAGCTTGGTGAGTATAATAAATCTAAGTGACCTTGGGAAGGTCACAACAATAAAAAAGGTGATGATTGTGGAAATGAAAACTGAAGCAAGTTTTGGACTTTTTGCCACTCAGGTGGAACAAACAGCAGTTGGAGTGTTAGAGAGAAGATATTGACAAGAATGACAGTTGGTGGGGGGAGGGGTACTTATAGAGTGGTGACAATTGGTCTTGGGACTCTCTCTCCTGGCCCTCAGACTAGAAGGAGCCTCTCTCCCTGCCTTGGGATATGTGAATTTTAAAACTACTCCACCCTACTCAGACCGTACTTTAGAAGATCTAATTTAGCTATTTCCTGATTAGTAACAATGGAGATACTTGGTTTAACAGAATCAGGTCTTGGAAACTCTACATTGCTCCACCCTACTTAGTTTAACAAGGCCAAGAATGTCTGCACCAGACTCAAGTATTAAGTATCTGAGGAAATGGCCTTAAACAGACATGTGCAGAAACAGTGGACAGACCCCTGGGCTGTCCTAAATCAAGATAAACTATCATTGGAACAGATGAGATGCAGGAAAGTGACATAAAACCATCTATGTAAGGCATGTCACTTCCTCTGCTCTCTCTCTTTCCCTGGAGAGGCGACTCTGACTGGCAGGGTGCTAAGTGTTCCCACATCTTGGCGTGGTAACTACTATTTGTCTGGGTTTGGTGGTGAGTTTTCCCTTGAGCTGATTCAGGTTTAGGCATCTTGGCTGAGCCCTTTTTGGATTTCAGGCTGATTCCTTCCTCCTTACTCTCCAAAACCCTTACCTTCCTATAGCCTCTGGTCTTCCTCCTGGCACTAGCCAGGTGGGAGAAATCCTACACCCTTTCCTTCTTCCTTCTTCTTAATTTCTTTCCACGATATCAATTAAATCATCATAAATTTCCAGCTGAGTTGGTTATATATCCATGTTTGGGATATCCATGGTGACCAAATAATTAACATAGTTTAGGTCACAATGCTAAAATTATCCTTTATAGATAGAAGGGCCTCCATTCCTGAATTTCCCCAACTGTGTGCTCTACCTGGATTCCTGTGATCATGTCATCAAAAAAAAGGATTTAAGGGGAGCTTTTAAACTGTAAGGCTAGTCTTTAGGGGTGTCAGTCCGAAGAGACAGGCCCAACCAGCTCTGAAAGTCAGAACCTTTTCTTCCTCTTGCTGTCTACTGCAAAAGACTTTGAATTTAAGAAAACTAGCACAGATTAGCATAGACAGGAATAAAAGAAACCCTCCACCAGCCTGCGAGGCCTGCCCTCAGCTCAAAAGCTGAGAGAGACTCAAACCCAATGTAGGGAAATCCTTCTTCCCTCTTCCCTGATACCTCCCAATCCAAACTTGTTAGGAAAATTCATCTTTATCTAATAAAATCAGATAAGAGGACTATCATTTCAGGGGACATAGAGGGAGCTGAACCTAAGGACAGCCATTCAAACATAGACAGTCCTTATCAGACCCCTGCTGGGTGACCTTGATCTGTGGGGAGGGTTTGTCCCTCAGGAGGGTCTGTGCTTACCTGCTCTGGGGTATCTTCAACATTAATCAATATAGAAGATGTCCCCTCAGACTATCATAGGTAACCCATTTCTCAGGAACCCAAATTTTCAAAGATAGCCTCTCAGCAGGGGTATCTCCTTTTACCTCACTGGCAGCCATATTCCCTCTCTCCCTTCAACTCCTCCATTCCCCATTACAAAACCTTCTTTACCCCCTGTCCTCTCTTCAATCCCTCTACAATCCCTTTAATTATTACACAAGTCAGAGCATGACTTCTTCAACTTCAATCATCTCTGGGGAGCTTTGTAGTAGTTTCAAAGTACCTGATCTAAGGGTTCAAAAAGTCCATTTTTTTTAGTTTATTGTTTGGTCACCTGTGCTCAGAGAAAGACATATGAAAGAGAAAAAGCTACTCATTCAGGCTAGCACATGTGTTCATTCTGTCAGGGAAATTGGTGGTGGGGGGTAAGAAGAAGAAATTCTGTCTCTGTAAGGGAAAGCCAAGGGAGAGCTGCCATTATTCTAAGCCTCATGCTCAGAAGAGAAAAAAAAAATAGAGTAAGAGCAGAAATGTCTCTCCTTTTAAAGTCTGAGTGAGAAGCTCTTGTCAGTCAGTGGTCAGTCATCCTACATATAGTCAGCTGCTATGTGATGGAGGTGGGAGCAAGCTACCCTTGGGGATCTACCAGAAATTTCTGATTGTGCATGCATTTGATTAAGTTCAAAGCACATACTCACACAAAAATTGCCAGGGGCATAAGCTCGGAATTCTTAGAAAGTGCCCCAGCTAGAACATGTATCACTAGAAGACCTATCCCTGCCAAATGTTTCATGGGTTGACCACTGTTACACTTATATATAGGTATCACAGACCCCTCTAAGTTTCAACATTAGTAGATCCAATGTGGCTTGAGCTCAAAGCCCTTCACCATCCTAGCTGCTCTTTTCTAGATGCTCTGCTACTTATCAACATCTTTCATAAAAGGTGGTACCCAGGAATAGACACAATACTCCAGATATGTTCTGACCACAGCAGAGGTCAATGGAACCATCTCCCTAATCATAAACACTACATGTCTCTTAATATAATGTAAAATCAGATTATCTTTTTGTTGGCTATTGGATCACATTCCTGATTAATGTAGTGCGGGAAAGGAAGAGAATACTTATCAGCATTATTTAATTAAGCTACTATTTCCAGCCACTATGCTAAGCTCTTTACTAGTATTATTTAATTTGATCCTCACAATAACCTAGCAAAGCAGATATTGTTATTGTTATCCTCATTTTACATCTGAGGAAAGAGAAATTAAGTGACTTGCTCAGGGCCACACACTTCATACGTATATGACTACAGATTTGAATTCAGGTCTTCCTGACACCTTGCCCAGTACTTTATCCACAGTGTGACCTAGCTACTTCTATATTAAGTTTACAATCTGATAAAACCCTCTTAAAGGCAAATTGCCATTTAACCGTGGCTGTCACATCTCATGACACTTGTGAAGTTGTTGAGTTATTTTTTTTAAGACACTAGAACACTGGGGAGGATCTAATTTAATTTTTTAATTTATTAAAATTAGATCCTCCCCAGTATTCAAGTCTCTCAAAATCTTTGGATTCTGACTGTGATGCAACATATGAGCTATTCTTCCTATTTTTATTTTATATGTGAATTATCTAAGAATGTAATTAATCTATTACGTGGCAAAATTGGGACATGTTGGTAGAGTTTGAACTGTTTCAACCATTCTGGAGGGCAATTTGGAATTATACCCAAAGAACCATAGAACTGTGCATATCCTTTGATCTTATAATACCAATACTGAGTCTGCATATCAAAGAGATCATAAAAAAGGGAAAAGAACTTATTTGCACAAAAATATTTGTGGCAGCATTTTTTTGTGGTAGCAAGGAATTGGAAATTGAGGAGATGCCCATCTATTGGGGAATGGCTGAACAAATTGTGATATATATGTTGGTGATGGAATACTGTTGTGCTGTAAGGAATGATAAGATGATTTCAGAAAAAGCTGGAAAGATCTATATAAACTGATGCAGAGTGAAATAAGCAGAACTAGGAGAACATTGAACACATCAACAATAATATTGTACAATTATCAACTTGAAAGACTTAGCTACTCTCAGCAATACAACGATCGGGGACAAATATGGCAAAGGTGATGCAAATCAAAACATATTATCTCTCATATCATTTTATTCATGGTTTTATTTTTGGATTTTGGTTATATGTGGCTATTCTCTTACAACAATGACCAATGTGGAAGTTTTTTTTATGTTTTGCATGATAATACATGAATAACCCAGATCAAATTGCTTACCATCTCCAAGAAGGGGGAGGGAAGGGAAAAGGAAGATAATTTGGATCTTCTAATCTTGAGAAATGTATGTTGAAAATTGTTGTTATGTATAATTGGGAAAATAAAATAGCTTTGAATAAAAACAAAAATCAAATCTATTCCTTTATCAAAACTATTCATAAAAATATTAAGTTTGACACAGATCTAAGGATAGAGACATTTATATGCTCAACAGCCTCATTGCTTTGTGATGGCAGTGGGAGCAAGCTACTCTTGGGGAGCTACCAGAATCTACCAGATCTTTTGACTGAGAGTCCAAAGCATATGGTCTCACAAAAATTGTCAAGGTACCATCTTAGCAATTCTTGGGATGTGTTCTAGCATGTACATGTACATATGACTAGAAATAACTAGGGCACAGCTCTCTACCCACACATACTTCATGGGATTGTCCCTGTTACACTTGAATACAATTTAGCATGGCTCCCCTGAGTTGAAACATTGAGAGACTCACAAGACCCCCTTCCAAGTTGATATTTAGGCATTAATGACTACTTTTTTTAGGATTAGCCAATCAATCAGCTTCAAATCCCTTAACTGTATCATCATCTAGCCCACTTTTCTCCATCTTATCCACAAGCACAGTCAAAAAGATTCTGTCAGATTCTTTAACAACTAGATAAACTGTATTCCTCTTCTACTTGTCCACTAACCTTGTTTAAAAAAAGGGGGTGAAGGGAGGTTAGTCTAGCATCATCTATCCTTGATGAAGCCATGCTGGCTTTTTGTGGGTATTGTTTCCTGTTTTCTAGTGATGTCCATTAGCACTTTCATATTACATTTTATAGCTTTGCCAGGAGCTATATCAACAATGGTACTGAGAAAAAGAATTAGTAATGAAAAAGAAGCATCTGGTATATAAGACCCTGAACTGAGTTCTGGGAAATGTGCAAAGGATTAATGATTTGGAAGTGGGTGAATAGCAAGTTAATTTCCCAGACAATGCTAACTTGGGAGTTAATGAGAAAGGGAGATATTGGGAAAACAAAATTTGAAAAATTAAAATCAGAAACAGGAAATGGTCACATAAGGGACAACCAGGAAAATAATGCAAATGCTCATGGCTGAACAGTTAACATTCAGCTTGTTAGCACACTAGAAAGTATTACTAGTTCCACACTGTTCCCTTTGATTAGAGAACCTGCTATATTCCTCTCTGGCTAGCTAAATTCTACTCATCCTTCATGATTCCGTACTTAAGAACACAAGAATTATAGGCAGAAGCTTGAATCTTAGCCTTCCTATTTATTACCTCTTTAGCTCTCAATAAATCATTTCATCTCTCTGTGTCTTAATTTCCTCATCTATAAACTGTATGGGTTAAATGAGATGATCTCTAAATCATTTAAGGGTTTCCAGATTCTTTAAGATCTATAAGATACTTTCCTCATAGTAACCCTTTAGGGAAGGTTGTGAAAATATCACTACATACATTTTTACAGTGGAGGAAACATGTCCACAGAACCTAAAATGACTTGCTCTTGGTCATACAGTTAGCAAATGTTAGAAATGAGACTCAAAGCCAAATTTCCTAATTAGAAGCCCATCATTCTTTCTACAACATGATGTTATTTCCTTGGTGACTTCTTTAGTCCAAATTAATGTCTTTCTTCTCTAACCCCCTAGAGTTCTTGAAGTCTACTTGTAAATCATTAAGCCATCATTGTCTATTGTCATATTGTTTCTTTCATGTCCATTAGTTGTGTTTCTCTGACTGGATACTCATCTTCTTGAAACCAGTCACCATGTATTATTATGCTTCAGTGTCCAGAATTGTGCAAAGTATCTACTAGGAGCTCAAAGAAAACTTATTAGAGGATAGACTGGAGAAGGCAGTTTGGGGTGATGGAAAGGAAAGGAATATGGTCATTTCCGTATTAAGTTTATTTTAGGAAAGCATCTGGATTTTCGAAGAATCATGTAAAGAATTGAGGATGGTTTTCTAGAATCACAAAATAACCAAGGCGTTCTATATTTGTAATTGCCTTGAATGCAGAAAAATTTCTTACTTTTTTATTTAGCACAATACTTTCATTGAGCACTTAGCAAAGTGTTTGAAACTTTCTGGCAATAAATCAAAATGTGTTAGAAATTACATTTGTAAAGTCCTTAGTCAAGTGCCTGGCACATAATAGGCACTTAATAAATGTATGTTCTCTCTTTCCCTTCCCCAGCCTTCCATTTAACCAATTAACCTTTGTCCCAGCTTCCTTCTTATACTGACAACATTTCCACACATTTGATCTCTTCTGAATGATGTATTCATTCTCAAGACTTCTAACTGAGGACACACTCACAGCAAGCCATGCTCACTTGAAATCCAGAGTAGTCTGTGACTTCTTGGACTATTTTTCCATCATGGCTTCCTACTCCTTTGCTTTCCAGTTCTTTTTTTATGTATTGTCTCCCTTGAATAGAATGTAAGTTTCTTAAATATAAGGACTGTCTTTCCTATTTGCATTTGTATTAACCAAGCTCAGTCCATTTTGTGTATAGGGTATTTGTTATACTTGTTGTCTTCCACTGGAGAATTTAAGCTTCTGGAAGGCAGGGACAGCCTTATTTTTGTATACTCAACACTTGCCTCACTGCATATTTTGAGAGAGCTAAAGATCAAAATGACAGTGCTTGGTAAACATTCCTTTCAATAATTTAGCTTTGAGGTTGAAAAACCACTGGGACTAGTCGTTGTATTATTCATGCAAAAGTATCATGAGGTCCTGAATCCTGTACCTCATACAGACAATCTTTACCTACAAGCAGATTTTAACCTTAGAAGAAACACAATTAAAGACAGGACATTGACTCATCCAACTCATGTTCAAAGGTGAAAAAGTGATTGTGCTCAAGGCCAAGACCAGTAACTTTTTTTCAAATCTGTGTAAGGTTTGAAAATTATGTCCCATTTCTCCATATAGAAAAGCAAAATTATTCATTGTACATCTTACAATGCTCTCTATCTCTTATGTTTTGCAGAAATTCTCTTTACATTCAATGTTTGTGATAGGTAACATGTTCCATGTTCTTCTAATTTGCTTATGAAATCTCCTTTTATGTCTAGGGCATGTATCCATTTTGACTTTTTCTTGGTAAATGGTGTAATCTATTAGTCTATGCTTAGTTTTTGCCAGACTGCTTTTTAGTGTTCCCAACAGCTTTTACCAAATAGTGAATTCTTATTCCAAGAGCCTGAATATTTGCATTTGTCTAAAACAAGGCTACTATGATCATTTACTACTGTGGGTTGTGTATCTACTCTATTCCATTGATCCACCCTTCTATTTTTTAGCCAATACCAGATAATTTCAATAATTACTGTATTACTGTAGATAATATAGTTTAAGATGTACTACTAAACTTTCTTCCTTTACATTTTTCTTTAATTTGCCTATTGTTTTCCAAGTAGTTTATATAGTATTAAAGTTAATTGTTTTTTAAATATTTTATAGAATTCACTTGTGAATCCACACATTTGATCCTTATGATTTGTTCTTAGGGAGCTCCTTGATGGCTTATTCAATTTTTTCTAAAGATAGGATTATTTAAGTATTCTATTTCCTCTTCTGTTAACTTGGGTAATTTATAATTTTATAAATATGCATCTGTTTCACTTAGATTGTCAGATTTATAGCCATAGAATTGGGGGAAATAGCATCTAATAATTGCTTTTGTTTCTTCTTCTTTGGTGGTGAATTCATTTTTTTTTTCATTTTTGATATTGGTAATTTTGTTTTCTTCTTTCTTTTTTAAAATCAAATTAGCTAATGGTTTATCTATTTCATTTAAAAAATAAAACCAATTCCTAGTTTTATTTATTATTAAATTTTTTAAACTTAGAATTTTATTAATCTCTTCTTTGATTTTCAGAACTTCCAATTTGGTGTTTAATTGTAGATTTTTAACTTGTTTTTTCCTAATTTTAAAGTTATATGCCCGATTTATTGATCTTCCCTTTCCTTATTTTATTGATATAAGCTTTTAAAAATATAAAATTTCCCCCAAATACTGCTTTGATTGTATCCCATGAGTTTTGGCATATTGTCTCCTTATTGTCATTCTTCTTAATGAAAATATTGATTGTTTCTATTATTTGCTCTTTTATCATCTCATTCTTTAGGATCACATTATTTAATTTCCAATTAATTTTTCATTTATTTTCATAGGTTTTTGTTGAATGTAATTTTTATTACATTGTGATCTGAAAAGGATGCATTTAATATTTCTACTTTTTTGAATTTGATTGTGATGTTTTTATGCCCTGATATCTGGACAATATCTTGAAGGTGCCAGATTCAGCTGAGAAAAAAGTATGCTCATTTCTATACCCATTTAATTTTCTTCAAAGGTCTTTTTTTCCCCCTACACATTGGAGTAAATTTTTTTTTCCATTTGAATTAGTTTATTTAGTTAATTTAGAATATTATTCCTTGGTTACAATATCTTCAAAGGTCTAAATGTTTCCAAAATTCTATTTATCTCCTTAACTTCTTCCTTGCTTATTTATGGTTAGATGTATCTAGTTCTGAGAGGGAAAAATTATGGTCTCTCACCAGTATAATTTTACTATCTATTTAACTTATTTAACTTTTCCTTTAAGAATCCGGATGCCAAATCATTTGGTACATATATGTTTAGTATTGATATTACTTCATTTTCCAAGGTACCTTTTAGCAAAATGTAGGTCTATTTTTGTTTTGTCTGAGTAAATGCTCCCTCTGCCTCTTTTTTAAACCTCAGATAAAGCATAATAGGTTCTGCTCCAAACCCTCATCTTAACTCTCATTGTTTCTTTTTTTAGATATTTCTTGTAAGCAACATATTGTTGGCTCCTGGTTTTTTAATACATTCTGTTATCTACTTCCATTTTATGGGTAAGTTTGTCCTATTAATACTCATAGTTATGATCAATAACTGTGTATTTCTCTATATTCTATCTTCTCTCTTCATTCTGGGTCCTTTTTCAAAAGTCTGTTTTACTTTTGACCACTACCTTCTTAAATCTCCCCTCCCTTCTATCAGTCCCACACTCCTCTTGTCCCCTTTCCTTTCACTTCCCTGTATAGTAAGATAGATCTCTATACTGAACAGAATGTACGTATTATTCTATTTGAGCCAGTTTTAGGGAGAGTAAGGTTCAAGTGTTATCCCCCTATCCATTTCCCCTTCATTGTAAAAGATATTCCTTTTGTGATTCTTTCACATGAAAGAATTTAACTTGTTCTTCTCCCTTTCCCCTTCTCTCAGTGCCTCTCTCTTTCTCCTTAAAGAAAAAAAAACAAACCATCCCATTGTAATCAACTCATATCCATGTCCTCTGTCTATGTATATTCCTTCTAACTTCCCTAATGATGAAAAAAAAAACTCATGGGAGTTACAGTTAACATCTTCCTATATAGGAATATAAGCATTTTAACCTTATTGATTCCCTCATGATTTCTCTTTCCCTTTTCCCTTTTTATGCTTCTCTTGAATTTGAAGGTCAGATTTTTCTATTCAGCTCTGGTCTTTTCATCAGTAATGCTTAAAAATCCTCTAATTCATTAAATTCCCATTTTTTCCCCTGAAGGAGTATACTCAATTTTGCTAGATAGATTATTCTTGGTTGCAATCCTAGCTCCTTTGCATTATAGAATATATTCTAACCCCTCCAATCCTTTAATATAGAAGCTGCTAAATCTTATGTGATCCTGACTGTGGCTCCACAATATTTGAATTGTTTCTTTTCAGTTGCTTACATATTTTCTTTTTGACCTGGAAACTCTGGAATTTGGCTATAATATTCCTTAGAGTTTTCATTTTGGGTTTTCTTTTAGGAAATATTGGTACATTCTTTCAATTTCTATTTTACCTCTGGTTCTGGATATCAGTTCAATTTTCCTTGATAATTTATTTAAGTATAATCTAGGCTCCTTTTTTCCCCTCATTATGACTTTCAGAAAGTCCAGTAATTCTTAAATGATCTCTCCTTGGTTCTGAGGTCTGTAGGTTTTCAGTGTATCTAAAATGGTATGATTAAAGGAGTAGTCAATGCTCTCCTGCTTGTGCTTTGGTCTTTATCCAGGAAAGGACCTTGTTCTCCTGTATCCATGAGTGCTAGCTCTCCTGGTCCTAGTCCTGGAACTGTGATCAGATCCCCTTTTCTCCTGTAACCACAATTGCTAGTGCTCTCCTCTTTCTTGTAATCCAGACCAAGGTTCCCGAGTCCCTTGTGAGTGAACACAAGCACTCTTCTCCTCCTGGATCCAAGATCAAATCTCTTGTCCCCTCCTTCTATATTCATAAGCGCCATTGCTCCTTTTGATCCTGGGATTATGACCCATAATTTCCTGTGAGCAATATAATATGGTACTGAACCCAGCACCAACAAAGAGTCTCCTACAATCTCCTTCTGATCAGTTGTTTCATCCCCTCCCCTACCTTCTGTGGGCTGAGAGTTTCCAAATCTTCTGTTACCACCAATGCATCAAGGTCCCTTTGCTGGTGACCATCTGGGCAATTTACTCTGCTTTCCCGATTCCACCACCATCACCCTCATAAGAAAGATGTTTACTGCTGACCTTATAAGTTTTCTTGGGTATGAAAATCATTTCATCCCAACTTTTGCTGGTTTTACAACTCTAGAATTCAATTTGAGACATTATTTTAGAGTTGTTTGGAGGAGGCTTCAGGGTGCTTGACTGAATGGTTCTCCATGCCACCAGCTTGAGTCTGTTTCCCCAGTAAGACTATTTCCTTTTATATGTTATATCTGTGACACATAGTACAATATATAGTACATAGTAGTCATCTAATAAATACTGAATTAAATTAAATTAAATTGAATAAAAATATTACAAATCTTGCTTTTTGTTTGCCCCACTGTATCTTGCATCATAGGCAGTTGTTAAATTGGTCCTCAATCTGCTTCTGCTTTGTATAATGTAAAAAAAAATGTTGCTGATAATTATGTTGAATATACATAGAATGCTAGTTCTCAGTTTCTAACTAGGAATTTAAAATTAATTGGATTAAACTAATATAGTTGAACAAGTCCCATTTTCCCTTTTGTGAGAACCTTATTTCTATTTGGCCAAGTCTTCTTCCTTTTTATTTTCTGGCCCAAGTTATGCTTAGGGTTTTCCAGGTCACAAACAAAGGGGAGGATTCTCACTGGGTGGTTCCCTCATCTAGAATCTGATCCTGTGACTTTTTCTTTGTATTCTTATTCATAACAGAATCAAGCTAAATAAAGGAGTAAAAAATCAGAATATGTAATTTAGATTTGAAAATGGAGCCAATAAATGAAGCCTTAGATTCAGTATTCATGGAGGAAAATAGCCTCTCAGGAAACATTTTAGGGAATTATGAGAGAGGAATAAAACAGGGCATAGAAGGTGAGTGTAATAATCATGAAGAGTTTGTTCAAAGTTAAAATAAGGTGACTATAAGGGACAATAGGAAAGTATGATAATAAAAAAATAATTGAGGAAGGAACATTTTGGGTGGGGAAAAAGAGTAAGAATGGGGTAAAGGACATTCAAAGTGGTGTCTTCCAAAAAAAGAATAATATTTTTAAATTTAATTTTTATGAACTTAGAAGACATAAACAAAAAAACATTTTTATATTAAAAAAGACAGACAGGATTATTTATGAAGCTATGAATCTCATTTTCATATAACTTTTAAAAAGTATATATGACATATAAAGTTGTACCAGTTCTGTTGTTTGTCTATGCTCTCTTTTGATTTTCTCTCTGCTCTCTTCTCTGTATTTAAAAAATGTTTTATTGATATTATTTTTTCTTCTCTTTTGATATCACTATTATTACTTTATGACACTGCCTCCAAACCTCCCCTAATCCAAGAAACAATTGAGGCCTTCCCTTGTAACAAATAATATAGGCAAGTGAAATGAATTTAGACATTGGTAACATCTAAAAATGTATGTCTCATTCTGCATCTTTAGTCCATTATTTCTCTGCTTTCAGGAAAACATGCTTTATTGTTTCTCTGTAATTGTGATTGGGCATGCACTGATGAGTTATCATTCAAAGTTATTGGTTTTTACATTTATAGTTGTATACATTTGTTCACCTGGTTCTATTCACTTCATTCTGAATCAGTTCATATATATCTTTCCAGATTTGTCTGACTCAAACTCTTTTTTGTCATATTTTGGGCTCTAGTAACATTTTATTATATTTGCATATTACAATTTCTTTAGACATTAGAATCAGTTGATCAATATTTATTAAGCATCTACTATGTGCCAGGCATTGTGCTAAGTCCTGCTGATAGAAAAAGAAACAAAAGACAATCCTTGCCTTCAAGGAGCTTGGAAAGCAAACAAATATATACAAAGTAAACTATATATAAGATAAATAGGAAATAATTTTAAAAGGGATGGAACTAAAATTAAGAGGGATTGGATATGGCTTCCTGTAAAGGTGAGATTTTAGTTGTGAACTAAAGGAAGTCAAAGAGGTAAATAGTTGCAATAGGGGAAGGAAAGAATTCCAGGCATGGTGGACAACCAAGGAAAATGCCCAGAGTACAGAGATGAAGTTTCTTATTCATGAAACAGCTAGGAAGTCAGTGTGACTGAATCAATCAATATATATGGGAGAGTAAAGTATAAGATTAGAAAGTTATGAGGGTGCTAGATTTTTAAGGGTTTTATAGGTTACATGATTTTGTATTTGATCATGAGGGTAATAGAAAACCACTAGAGTTTATTAATTGGAGAGAGGGGTTAGAGAAAGAATATTCAAATTCCCAAACAATTTTGATCATTTCACGTACCAGCAAGGTTATGCTTGCTTAATATTATTCTGCAAGTTAGGTTTCATCAATGTGTGAACCAAGAATTACCAGAAAAGCAAAATGGTTTTTGCAGAGGACAAGGAACTAGATGTCAAATTGCCAACACTCTCTGGATTATGGAGAAAGCATGGGAGTAAAAGAAAAATATATACTTCTATTTCCTTGACTATACTAAAGTCTTTGACTATGTGGATCACAACAAAATGTGGCAAGTTCACAAAGAGATCATCTTACCTTTCTTCTGAGGAAGTTGTACGTGGTTTAAGAAGAAGAAATCTCTTGATAAGAGTAAAAGAAATATAACAACTGGCTTGAACATAAAAAAAAAATACCTAAGGTCATAGCAATGCTTCCATCACTTCCTGGAAAATAGAATGAAAAGAAATGCAGATTGTGACTACAACCATGAAATTAAAAGATACTTGACCCGTGATAGGAAATTTATGACAAATCTGAACAGCCTACTAAAAAGCAGAGACATTACCTTGCTGACAAAGATCCATATATTCCATATATCCATATGCTCTGGTTTTTCCACTTGCAATGTATGGCTATGAGAGTTGGATTATAAGGAAAACTGAGCACTTCAGAATTGATGCTTTCAAATTCTGGTGCTTGAAGTCTGGCGAAGAGTTTTGAGAGTCCCTTTGACAATAAGGATATTAAATCAATGAATACTTAATGTAGATTATTCATTGGTAGGTCAAATATTGAAGCTGAATTTCATTGGAAAAGATTGAAGGTAAAAGGATAAATGGATGGCAAAGGATAAACTGAATATCTAGTTTCAGGGAAGCAACAAATGTCCTACACTTAAGTTGGAAGATACTGGAGGATAGAAGGGCCTGTGTGTCCATGGGATCATGAAGAGATGAACATGACCAAATTACTAAACAGCAAAAATAACAAGTGCTAGACACTGTGCTAAATTCTAAGGATGCAGGAGGGGAAGAGTCAAGGTGGCAGTATAGAGATAGCGAAAGTTCAGACCTCTGAAAACCCTTTCTTACCAATTACAAACTAAATGCTCCTAGGGGACTGAAAATCAAACCTAACAACAAGACAGAGCCAAGGAACCCTCCTGCTGGGCTCAGTTTAAAAGGTACACCTCCCAAAAGCTGGAATTTGAGAATACTATGGTTTAAGGGGAAGGAAGAAGGAAGGTCCTGGGACCCCTAACCCACATAGAGTGCTAAGACTCCAGCAGCTGGAACCTCTGCATGGGCAAAGACGCTGGTCTGGAGGGAGTACCTTGCGGACAAAGCTGCGCCAGGCTCAGAGAATAGAACACAGGTGGTGGGGAAGGAGTTAGAGAAGGAGTGCAGAGTGGGCAGCCTAGTCACAGCAACAGAGACCCTCCATATTGCTCCCCCCTATCAGGAGGTTTTGGTCTCAGGGCACATCCAGCCAAACCCAGCTGGACTTAATCCCATCAAAAGACTTCAGAGGGAAGGGAAGCTCAAGCTCCAACACTCCTCCCCCACAGACTGCTGGACTTTAATCCAACCAAAGCTACCAGAGGGCAGGGAAACTCAAGCTCTAAGTCTCCCCCACAGACTGCACTGAGAGATTTGCTGACAAAACTCCAAGAGGGAAGACTGACAGAAAAGCCCAAAACCAAAAAAAAAAAAAAAAAGAGAGAGAGAGAGAGGAGCAAGAGCACAGACAACTGCATGGAGTAAAGAAGGGGTAAATATGAGCAAACAACAGAAAAAGAAAAAAGAAATTACAATCGACAGCCTTTCTATAGGCAATGAAAAAGGAGCAAATGGAACAGAGAAGGAGGAGGGAACACCAAGCAATAAAAAAGAAAACCCAGCGTATTGGTTACAGGCTTTGGAAGAATTCAAAATACAATTAAAACACAATTAAGAGAGGCTAAAGACAATTGGGAAAAGAACTTAAAAACTAAGATAAGTCATATGGAAATAGAGGCACTTGAACTAAAACAAGAAAATAGCATCTTGAAAGCCAAAATAAACCAGCTTGAAAATGAGGCAAAGGAGATGAAAGATGTGGCAAAGAAGATGAAAGATGAGACAAAGGAGATGAAAGATGAGGTAAAGAGGATGAAAGATGACCTCCAAAGAAAATCAGACCAGAAGGAGAAGGATGATCAAAAAGCCAGAAATGAAATCTAGTCTTTAAGGATGAGAATACAACAACTAGAATCAAGTTACTTCAGAAGGCCACAGGACACTATAAAACAAAATCAAAAGGATGAAAAAATTGAGGAAAATATGAAGCATCTCATTCACAAAACAGAATATTTAGAAAATTGTTTGAGGAGAGACAATTTAAGAATCATTGGTCTACCAGAAGACCATGACAAAAGAAAAAATCTGGACATCATACTACAGAAAATTATCCAAGAAAACTGCCCTGATATTCTAGAACAAGAGGGAAAAGTGGAGATTGAAAGAATCTACAGATCACCTCCTGTACTTAATCCCCAACTGACAACACCCAGGAATGTTATAGCCAAATTCAAGAACTAGCAGACCAAGGAAAAAATATTACAAGCTGCTAAGAAGAAGTCACATCCAAGACTATTGCCTTGTTGGGATCTGTCCTGGAGTACTGTTTTATACTCTATTTCCACTGTGTTGTAGTTAATCTTTTGTGTCATCCTTCTAAGTTGTTTTGGGCTAAAAAATGTTTTACTTCATTTTTTTGTGGGCTTTGCTGTTCCAGAATTCATTTTGAGATATGTTATCAAAGTTTTTTGGAGGATAATTTGGTAGATCTCAGGTTGGTATGCGTACCTTCTTAGCCATGTTGGCTCCACCCCCAATTCCTTCCTTTTAAAAAATTATCAAGCATCTGTTTTTTTTTAATCTCTCCCTCTTTCTTCCTTTGACTAGAAAAAAAGAAAAACAAAATCTTTTTATTAAATATGCATAGTCAAATAACAGAGATTCCCATTTTGGCCATGTCCAAAAGGTATTTCTTATTCTACATATTAGTCCCCTCTGTCAAGAGGTGAATAATATTTTTTTCATTGTTTCCTCTTGGAATCATGGTTGCTCTATTCTGATCATAAACAATTTTTAATCCTTAAGGATAATACTTGGCTTTGCCAGGAAAATTATTTTTTGTTATAATTATTTTTCTTTTTTTCCTTTCAGAATATTATTCCAAGATCTCTTTATGATGGTTAACTATCAAGTTTTGTATTATTCTGACTGGGGATACTTGATACTTGAACTCTTTCTTTATGGCTACTTATAGCATTTTTCTTTGATTTAGAAGTTCTTGTGTTTTTGCTTTGTACTTCTAGGAATTTTCAGTCTCAAGTATCTTTTAGGAGATTTAGGAGCTTTTCGGAATCACTAGATTCTTTCCACTTTTATTTTGTTCTCAGATAGCTCTGAAAGTTTTCATTTATGATTTCTTGAGATATAGTATTTAGGCTATTTGTTTGGTCACAACTTTCAAGGAGTCTGAAGATTCTTAAATATCTCTCCCTGACCTGTTTTCTTGGTTGGTTGTCTTTGATAATAAATTTTATTCTTTTTTTTCCATATTGTTTTAGACTTTCAATTTTGATATATTTCCTATTACCTAAGGGAGTTATGCACTTGCATTCATGGAGCAAGAGCTATGAATGTGTGAAATTGTTGTAGTTGTCCCTTAAAGAGCTCATAGAATATTTTTTGGAATAGGGAATTTTGTTTTGCTTGCCTTCAAAGACAGTTTGTTTTTTTACAGTATTTGACATATAACATTTTTTACATTTCCCCTTTTTTCTTTAGGATCCTCTGTTGATTTATCTATTTGTGAGTTGTGTTTTTACTTAAGATTTCTTCCTAGGCTTTTTGATTTTTCAGTCTTTCTCTTTGTATTCTCAGTTAGTTTTTTTTTACATTATTTTTTTATTCTTCCTTCTTCCACTGATAAATAGCCTCCAGAGGGTAGGAGGTCTCATCTTTCTCATGTTTAGGGAAGTAGGTTGGACGCTAGATCTGGATCCATTTTCAGAGGGAAGGGAAAGACCCTAGCTGGAAATGCTCATCCTCAGACACAGAAAAATATGCATGTTCTAGAACTGTTCTTCAAGATTTCCATGTCTTCTGTTTCTGCCCTTTTCTTGTTTCTGACATTTTCCTTCATGTGGCTGGGTAGATTTCATTTCTGTCTCATCTCATGTGGTGTTCATGTTTTTGTGTGCTGCTGTTAGCTGAGTGCACAAGGATGTTCTTGGCTTTAACTCAAAGGTACAAATCTGTTAGGCTGTGAATTTAGTAGTTATATGGAGTGGGCTTGTTTATGGGGTGTGTTCTGTCTTTTTACCTTATGGATTCAGCTTTGGTTATTGTATACTTGCAGAACAAAAAAAATTTTTTTTGTGAGGATTTTTGGCTTTAGAATTTTGATGAAAGCAACAACTCTATCATCTTCTGCAAGACCTATTCATTTTTGCTTGATTTTTCATTTAAATATTTTATTTTCCCAATTAATTTCTCAAAAAACTTTCAAATTGTCCCTTTCATTTCCTTCTTTCCCCCCTCCCAGAGATGATAAGCAATTTGATCTGGGTTTTATATGCACTATCAGGCAAAACATACTTCCATATTATTGCTATAATTCCATTTCATTGTTATAAGAAAATACTCATATAAAATCAAAACTCTTAAATAAAAACAAAAATAAACTAAAGTGAAAAGTAGTGCTTTGATTTGTATTCCAACTTCAACAGTTCTTTTTCTGGAGATGGATAGTGTTCTTCATCATAAATTCTTCAGATTTGTCCTGAATCATTTTATTGTCTTTTATACTTCATCATCATATAATATTCCTCCTACTATGTACAATGTTCTCCTGGTTCATCTTATTTTATTCTTCATCAGTTCATGCAGATCTTTTCAGATTTTTCTGAAATCATCCTCTCATCATTTCTTATAGCAAAACAATATTCCATTGCCATTATGTACCACAATATGTTCAGTCATTCCCCATTTGATGGACTTCCCCTCAATTCCTAATTCTTTGCTACCACAAAGAGTTGCTACAGATATTTCTGTACAAATAGATCCTTTCCCCTTTTTTTCATCACTTTGAGATACAAACCTAGTAATGATCCTATAGGATCAAAAGATTTGCATTGTTTTATGGTTCTTTGGGTATAATTCCAAATTGCCCTCTAGAGTGGTTAGATCACCTCACAATTCTACCAATAATGCATTAGTATCCCAATTTTGCCTCATCTCCTCCAACATTTATCACTTTCCATTACTGAGAGATGTGAGTTGGTATCTCAGAGTTGTTTTAATTTGCATTTCTTGATATCTTTGATTTCTTTATTTGAAAATTGCTTGATTATATCCTTTAATCATTTTGACCTAGTCTTAATAAAGCCACGCTACTTCTTTTTCATATATTTTAGTAACTAAATCTTGAATAAACTCTTAAAAATTTTTAAGATGGGTCAATACTTGCCATTTAATAGTTAGTGAGCGAGCAATCACATGTTTATTTTTTCAGAACTTTGTGATCCAATCCATCTAAACTTGTTGACCTGAACTCGTCTAATACAGTAAGAAGCTCTCTTACTCTCTTATGGTCATAGGATCTAAGATAATATATTTATAAATGGAAGATGCCTTAGAGATTGCATAATTCAAGCCCCTCACTTCACAGGTAAGAAAACTAATATCCAGGGAAGTTAAATTTGCTTGCACAATATCACACAGGTAGTAAATGTCAGAAAAGATTTGAAAATGGGTCCTACGTAGAAATTTAATGGTCTTTTATTTTCTTTGTCAACCAGGTACTAGAGAAATCTGATTTGATTTTCTTCATAGAGAAGAAACTACTTTTAAAGTCCACTATGGCCAACCTTTCCCCTCCTAGGATGCCTTCCAACTATTAGATATTATCTCGTCCCTGCCTTGTTGTTTATATGTTACCTTCTTGAGGGCAAGGACGGTGCTTCTCCCCCCTCCCCTTTTTTTTTGGATCCCTATTAGTTAGCATGCAGTAACAGGCATATAGAAGCTGTTTAATAATGCTTATTGACTTCTTGTCTCTGTCTTTACCCTAATATCCCTTTTGCACTTCTTCTTAATGACCTTGAAATCTTCCCATTCCCTTTATCCTGTTTTAAATTCCCTTTATCCTTTCGTCTTAGAATCAATACTCTGTATTAGTTCCAAGGCAGGAGAATATTAACGGGCAAGGCAAAGGGAGTTAAGTGACTTGCCCAGGGCCACACAGCTAGGAAGTATCTGAGATCGGAATTGAATTCAGGACCTCCCATGTCTAGGCCTGACTCTCAATCCACTGAGCGACCCAGCTGCCCCCAAACTCTTTAATACTTGACCTTTCTCTTTAAAAAAAGAAAGCAGAAAATTAGGCTAGTCTGTCATTCTGCACTTGTTACATGCCAATTTCATTCTCTTTGCTCTATAGACAATGGTTTAATCTTGATTAACTCACTGAGCTTTCTGGTTTGACCAAATGAACTTAAGCTTTTATTCTTTCCTTCTTCCTAAGGAAATACTTCCCCATGTAATGATCTCAATAGATTTTGTTTTCCTTATTGTTTTCTATCATCACCAACTAGCTCATTCCATTGATTTACTCATCTACTGCTAAAAGCACAGACTGCATAGTCTTTATTTTTAGCCTCATTCTTTCTCAAAGTGAATATTTTGGTCAGTGTTTCTGGTTATAGAATTACACACAGATATACATATGCTGACATATATGTACATTTACATATATGTATATAGACAAGATTTGTGAATTTCCTCTTGGGTTTTTTTTTGGAAATAATCACAGAATCTTGACATAGAATCTTTAATGGATTCTTGAGATTTCTTCCATTTTCCTACCTTGAGAGTGAGTACATAGTACATATTCTATTCTGTTTTTAAAGTATCTCCTTTCAATTATTTTAATTATTCCTGCCTGTCCTACATCTCCTTGTGAATATGCACCAAATGGAATGAGTAAACTTCTAGAGGCAAGGGCTGAATATGGCCAGAATGAAAGGCCACATACTGCAGGTCTTTGAACCTTCTTTTTGTATTTCTTTGCCCCATAGATCTTATCTGAAATGTTTTCTTGAAGGGGCCCATTCCTAAGTCCACTGCAGTGGCTGTAGCTTGCAGTACCTTCTCATCTGGTTCCCAGCAGTTGGAATTCCAAGTGTTGTTTGTCTCCTGGCCAGCACACATAAACAGTTCTGGGGCTGCCCACCCATGTGGGCTCTGAGCACAGGTTTTATCTGTTCACTGACACTCAGCTGAATTTTCTTTGCAGCTTTGTTAACATACACTTCAAATGAGTGTGGTAGGCTTAATCTTAATCAAATGTCTCAGTAATATATATCCACTGTTTAGGAATGCTGTATGTGAAATTCATGTGCATAGCATACACACATACATAAGCAAACACCACGCTAGCCACCCCGCTAGTTTAAAGGCTTCGTATATTTATGCGATGAGTCTATTTTTCAACAGGACTGGTTTAAATAAATGGTTTAAATAAACACTTCCTCTCCTGGTAATACTTGCTCAAGGTCACCCAGCAAGTTCAGGGACAGGATAAGCACAGACCTAAAAAAGCTTTTCTCTTGACTCTTTGGGGCTTATTAACTAGTAAATATGTTTGAATGCAGTTTTGTGATGCCCATTTCATGAAGCAATCTGGTCACTTGGACCAGGTTATTATATGAAGCTTTCATCTCACTACATTCACTGGTAATCTATTTAGGGGCAATATAAAAGTTAGAGTTCCTATTCTTCTTGATTTATGATATATCAGAGACACAGAGATTTCATGGCTTGTCGTGAATTACTGGTGAGTCTAAGATTTAGAACTAGCTCTTTTCACAATAAAGAGAAACAGAACCACCTTATTTAGATAGACTCCATCACTATCCCAGATGTACTTATAGAGAAAGTGGAAATGACACCAAAGAAAACAAAAATAGGAGGTGGGGGTGGAATCAGCTAGACTAGACTAAATGTATACAGAAGAGGCCTTTTCAGGGGGCTCCATAATTTTGAGGACATTGAAGGGTTGATTTTTAAGGCAAAAGAGAAGATAGAAAAACATGGAAAACCCATTTCAGATCTTATGATTTTAAAAAGTGACTACATAAAATAATGAACAATTCATATTCCTATTTTCTCACCTAAATTTTTTTATGAAAATAAGCTTGAAAATAAGAATGAAAGTGAGCATCCTTGCTAAAGGAATTAGAAGCAAATAGATAAGCTTTCACAAATGACATTTCATGGTAGATCACATATTTGCTGTTATACAATTGACTGACAGTTAGAAAATATATGATTACACTGAGCATATTGTTATTGACTATAAGAAACTCTTGATTCAGTAGAGTAAAATTTCTTCTTAAGGACTCTTCATCAAAAAAAGGTATATCCTATGCATATGCCAAAATTTTTATAAGATTTCTTGAAAAACTCAGAAATAGAAATGACCTTATTTGTAGATCCATTTCCCTCCTGGCCTGATTTCTGATTTTCTAGACTTCAAAATTATGCCTCATCTACTGCCAACTCATTCTGGAACTTCTCTCAGGATCTGAATTCTCTGTCCTGGAACAGACGTTTTACTCTTAAACAGTCTACCATCTATGTGGACTACTCATTTTAGAATAACTTTCTGTGTGACTTTCTCCCTTTCTCCCATTAATTAGTTCTTTAGGGAGACTCCATTTTGTAGAGGTGCTCAGATCAGCCTCCTTTCTCTAGACCTTTTAAAGTTCTTTTTATTTGCTTTCTTGCCTCATTAATATGTAAGACTCTTGAGGGCAGGGGCATATTTTTTTATAGTCCTATGGCTTAGTGTGGTACTTGGAACCTAGGAAGTCCTTAAACCTGCTTATCTCCTTTCTTTCTGGAGGTCTTTGATAACTAATATAAAGCAAGACATAAAATAGAGGTACATTTGCTCACCAACAATGTTTGACATTGTCATGGAAAAGATCCAGTGCATAGTCCAAGTTGTGGAGGGATTTTCTTAAGATTTTGAAGTTCTGCAGATGTTCTTGTTTTCAAATGACATTGTGATGACTACATAATGACCTTTGCTCAGCCTGCTAGTGGGATCCATAATTACTCTGAAGAATTTGGCCTAGCTAGTCACAGGAAATACTGTGTGGATGAAGAATGATTTTTGACTAGTTGAATGAATAACTTATAGCACACACTTTATAAATTGGACACTGTTATTGGGCAATAAATTAGGTTTAAAACTTAACAGAAGGAGGGAATCAGATTGATTTGACTTTGAGAAATTGCAGGGAGTAATCCAGAGCAGCTCTACGCCACCATGAGAATCCTCTCCAACCAAGATTAAAATATCACCACAAAACAAATACAGTAGCAAAAGAACAAATAAGGAGACATAGTGAAACAACTTTCAAGAAAAGAAAAACCCAAAAGGTAGGCAAAGAACATCTGAGACATGGGGGTGAGAGTAGATCAGAGCCAGCAAGAAGGTGTAGCAAGGAGAGAAGAGCAAACCATGCCCCTCCACCCCACATCTGCTGTCTGAGTTTTGGAACCTATGCTCAAGCCAACATCCAGATCCTGAGATCCTGCTTGGGCAAATAGTTGTACAAGTCAATCCATAACCCTTGAGATTTCAAAATTATGGAGAAATCCAGAGCTCCAGCCCAGGTAATTCTGGTCTGGGCTTGGGATAAGTACTTAGTTCACACTTTGAGGAGGCTGATAGTACTAAGTACAGATCTTTTTGCCTAAAGCTCAAGGGGAGCTCCAAGACAGGACAATCAAGGGTGTGCCTGAATGGATCAAGTACACAGTGAAACCAAAAACTAAAGGCTAAGCCTGAGGCTAGAATTTGATCAGCCCCTGACCTGATCAAGATCAAAGTGAGATTAAAAGTTACACCTAAGACTGAGGTAAGTCTTTAAGCTATCAGCATCTCAAGGGTCAATTGAATAGCAGAGGGTGCTCTAAGAGCTCTCAGCCCTCAGATCATCACATCATACCCCTAAGCCTACCTATAATTAGATAAGAAAGAGATAAGCAAACACCCAAACAAGCACAAAGTGGGACAGTGAAAGCAAAGGAAACACATGCAAAGCCCAAAAGAAAAATATAGATTGGACACACCTTCTGGAAAAACTAAAAAAATACTTAAAAACCAATTAAGAGAGACAGAGGAAAAGTGCAAAAGAGAAAGTGATGCAAGAAGAAACAGGTCAATTGAAAAAGGGGAACCAAAAACTGACAGAGGAAAATCAGGCCTTAAAAATAAGAATTGGCCATCTAGAAACTAATGATTTCATGAGAAACCAAGAAACAATAAAGCAGAATCAAATGAATGAAAACAACTGACCTAGAAAATAAATCTAGAAGAGACAATTTGAGAATTATTGGAACTACCTGAAATCCATGTTCATTAAAAACAACAACAACAACAACAAACCTTGGACATCACATTACAAGAAATTATCAAAGAAAACTGCCCAGAAATCCTCGAACAAGAAAATAAAATTGAAATTGAAAAAATTCACACATCACCCTCAGAATGAAACCCTCAACTGACAACTTCCAGGAATATAATAGCTAAATTGAAGAACCACCAAGTTAAGGAGAAAATTCTTCAAACAGCCAGAAAGAAACCATTCAAATACCATGGAGCTACAATTAGAATCACACAGGACCTAGTGATTTCTACATTAAAGGATCAAAAGGTATGGAATATGATATTCAGGAAGGCAAGATATTTCTGTTTACAGTCCAGAGTTACCTATCCAGCAAAACTGAGTACATTATTTCAGGGGAAAAAATGGACATTCAATAATATAGAAGATTTCCAAGCATTCCTGAGGAATAAGATAGACCTAAACAAAAAATTTGAAGTCTAAGCAGGAGACACAAGAGAAGCCCAAAAAGGTAAAAAAGAAAGAGAAAATTTAAGGCACTCATCAAGGTACAAATATTTATATGTCTAAATGAAAGAGGATACCTGTAATATCAAAAATTACACTTAGTTACTACTAAGAAGGAATTTACCCAGAAAGAGGGTGGGAAAGTAAGCTGATTATGATGATATGATGTATATGATAGCATAAGATGATATGATATGTATGTAAATGTGATCATATGAAATATGTATATGTGATATGTATGCTTTTGGATATGTAAAAAACAACAGGTGAAAGAGAGGGTTGCACTGAGAAAAAAGGGAAGGGAGAGATAGAATGGGGTAAATTATATAACATAAAAAGGCATGAAAAATTATTTCAGAAAGGAGAAGATAAGGGTGGTGACAGGCACCACTTAAACTTTACTCTCATAGTAATAGTAACTGGCTCAGAGAGGGAAAAACAAGTATACTCAGTGGGGTATAGAATTCTATCACTCTACAAAAAAGTTAAAGGGGAAGAAGACAAAGGAAGTTGGAGGTAATTGAAGGAGGGGGAAGTGCAGGGGTGACAAAAAGCAAAATACTAGTGAGGAGAAACAGAGTGAAAAGGAATAGAGCAGAATCTGAAGGGGATAATATGCTGGAGGTCAATACACAATAAGAACTGTGGGAATAGAAAGGCAGAAGAAATACCTATGATCAATCATGTGGTTCAATGGGGAGATGATTGGGGTTTTGATGTTAAAAATCACTCTATTGCAAATATGAATAACATGGAAATAGGTTTTGAACAATGATACATGTATAACCCAGTGTAATTGCTTGTCATCTCTGGGAGGGGGAAGAGAAGAGGGTTGGGAAAAATCATGAATCATGCTACCATGGAAAAATATTCTAAATAAATTCTTAAAAATCTAAAAAGAAAAAAAGAAGAAAAACGAGTAATTGCCAAGTTTTTCATTCCAAGTTTATTCTTAAAACAAACACCTATACCAATATTCTTCTAGTATTCTTGTTATGTAGCTGCAAGAAATGAAATATTATATTGAACAATTGCAATTAAGAATCACTCAGAGGGGTATGGGGGGGTCAGAACAAGCTATAAGTAAAATAAATGAAGAATTTTTAAAAATAGTATAAAAAATTACATAAAAATGCATAAATGAAAAAGCAACAGGTTGACTCCATAAAAAGAATGAAGGCTAGCCAATGAAAAGCATGTGTACTCCACTAGTGTCTTCATGGTTTCAAGAGACAGTAAGGAAGATCCATAGAATATTAGGGGTTCAAGGAAGGTTGGTGAAGAAATAGAAAGTGATCACACAGAATAGGTAGGTATGGATAATCCTGATTTATGTTTCTGGAGTGGATATGAAAATTGATAAGATCATTGATTCATTTGAATATTTGAGAGGCTAATATGCAACTCTTGGGAAAGGATTTCTGGCATTAATCTTTATATCTGTCACTAAACCTTCTACTCTTTCACTTAAATCCAGTTTTCAGTGGACAGTCTCCTTAAAAAGAGTCTCCTTTCAACATATACTAACTGAAACTCTATAGATTTCCTTTTCAGTATTAAGGAGCAAGGTAAGGTCTTTGAATGATAACTCCTTTGAATTATTCATATGAAATTTCATAGCATCCTTTCTCAGTCACTTAATCTCTTGCATCTTCATTTTCCTCTTCTATAATATAAGGTAAATAATATGGGATTTCTGTCAGTAAATGCTTTCTATACCTTAAAGCACAGTGTCATTTATATTTCTTTCATGCAACTGTATTCCATTTTATTGTTTGGATATTTGTATATATGTCCTAGTACTGCCACTTCTTTTACCCCATAGGTGTTAAAGTTCTCAAGGGCAGAGGCTTATTATTTTGCAATTTTTCTACATTTCTCAGAACTAATATAGTGCCTCACTCATAGTGGATGTTTAACAAATGCTTGAAAAAATAAGGGAAAATTAACGATGAACTAATTGGTGGAACAGTCAAGATAATATTATGCTTTTCAAAAAGGATAAGATTAAGTTAAACTCATTTAATAAGCACTTGATGAGTGTCTCCTATGTGCAAACCACTGTGTCTCAGTGAACTTCACTATAATGGCTTAAGATTTTCAAGGTATTTTATATGTCTTTTCTAATTTGATTCCTACAACTTCTGGTCTAGATAGTGAAACTATTATCACCATCATTATATGGGTAAGAACACTTGAGTTCAGAGGCATAGGACGTATAAAGCTTATGAGGGGAGGAAATAATATTCTCATTTCAAGTTCATTGCTTTTCTCCCTACATTATGCGAATAGGTAAAAAGAATAGTAAGGGAATTATTCAGGCTCTGCACAGGGGTAAGGCAGTTGTTATTTTTTTAAAGCACAAACCACTTTTTGACTCTTTATTTATCAAATAACCAAGGCAAAAATTCCTGATTCAGCTTGAGGTCAGAATGAAATGTATCATATAGAGCCATGATGGTGGAATGGGAATGGGGAGGGGAATAGTGAGGGTGGCACAAAAGTAAGTGAGCTTCTCCCAAACAGGAAGGAGGTTGTGTGAAGTGTCCATTTGTCATAATACCCTTGATAGAAATGTTTTCATACAAAATCATCATTATTCAAAGGGCCTATTAAAATAATTTAACAAGACTTTTTGTTTTTCCTGATCCAATTTAATTTTATAAGCAATTGCTTCCCAAGATGCAACCCCAAGGGAGAAAGCAGAATTGTCTGCATGTAAAGAGACATGTTATAAGGAGAGAGAGAGAGAGAGAGAGAGAGAGAGAGAGAGAGAGAGAGAGAGAGAGAGAGAGAGAGAGAGAGAGAGAGAAAGAGAGAGAGAGAAGAGAGAGAGAGAAAGAGAGAGAGAGAGAGAGAGAGAGAGAGAGAGAGAGAGAGAGAGAGAGAGAGAGAGAGAGAGAGAGAGAGAGAGAGAGAGAGAGAGAGAGAGAGAGAGATTGGTCATTAATTGGTTCTGCAATGAGACTAAGAGTTATCCTCTGGACATATAGACCATTAACTGTAGGTTCACCATTTCTAAAATCAAACTGAGAAGCACCACGTGGTCCTGCTTGATTACCATCTGACAGTAGAATTCTCTCCCTCTTCCTCATGTTCAATTTCTCTCTCTCTCTCTAAGGAAAGAGCTCATAGCAAAAAGAACAGTTGATTCAGCTTGGATTGAAATTGAGTTCTGTGATTCAGTCACTCTGTCTAGAAAAGTTCTCTGCAATGTGGAGCCAGGTGGTGGACACGGGCTGGATGGAACTACTTCACATACTCAAAATCTCAAAATATCCCAGTTCAGACAAGTGGATTCAATTAGTTCTGCACCTATAGTTGTAACTTCTGGTTTGGCTGGAGGTATGAATGGAGGCCAGTGGGCTAGATGCTTCTGAACCAGCTCAAACATCTCTAAACTCTGTTACTTTAGGATCTCCTTTTGAATGAGCCCACACCATTATCAAAATCTTCTTCCTTGAAAAAGAATCCCATGCAACTGTAGGGCCCAAGTTCAGGATCTGCATTCAATGTGGGGATTGCTGGCAATGAAAACTCTGGTCATCCACTGTTCATCTTCCTCAAGGCTTGAGTGGTATAAGGATCCAGGTAGATGAACTCATTTCCCAAAAATTCTATGAAATAATAAGTGCTATTTGGCTTTCCTCCTAATGCATCTAAAGACTGTGGCATCTTAAAATACTCTTTAAATGCATCAATAAAAACAGGGTTATTTTGGTTTATGCCCTACTGAATGAGTATAATAAACAGAAGAGGCCTCTAGGCAGGGTTGGGCTCAGGACAATGTGAACTCTGGTCAAGGCCATTCCCAGGACTGGAAGAACTGTTGTGGGTCAGGTTGGAAGGGCACATGTGGTAAAATTTTTTGATATCTTTGATGTCCACTGTATTATACATAGAAACATAAAGAGCTAAGGCATTCCATTCATCAAATAAAGGAAGTGTTTATTTTTTAACACCTTTGCAACTATATTTAGTCCAAGCCACTTACCAATCAATTTTTCTTCTTCTACAACCACTTTATGCCATTTGATGGATAGAATAACAAAAGCAAGATCCATCATTAAAAAGAGTCCCAAAAAGGTGGCATTCCAGAAATGTGCAAGAAAAAGTTGGTGAAAAGCAATCTGGTAATGTAGTTATTTTAAACAAAAAAAGTGAATAAATATTACCAAATGCCTCTCCAAGGAAGGGATCAATGGGAATAAAAGAAAATGTATTTGAACAGTGTTGCATTTTTTTAACTTTTACTTTTTTGAAAAATTTATTTAGTCAATTTAGAACATTATTCCTTGGTTACAAGAATCATATTCTGTCCATCCCCTCCCCCACCCCTTCACATAGCCAATGCACAATTCCATTGGGTTTTACATGTGTCCTTGATCAAAACCTATTTCCATGTTGTTGATGTTTGCACTAGAATGATCATTTAGAGTCTGTATTTCCCAATCATATTACCCTTGACCCATGTAATCAAGCAGTTGTTTTTCTTCTGTTTTTCTACTCCCACAGTTTTTCCTCTGAATGTGGTTAGTGTTCTTTCTCATAGATCTCTTTGAGTTGTTCAGGATCACTTCATTGTCACTAATGGAGAAGTACATTACATTCCAGTACATACATTGTACCACAGTGTATCAGTCTCTGTGTACAATGGTTTCCTGGTTCTGCTCTTCTCACTCTGCATCACTTCCTGGAGATCATTCCAGTTCACATGGAATTGCTCCAGTTCATTATTCCTTTGAGCACAATAGTATTCTATCACCAACATTTACCACAATTTTTTAAGCCATTCCCCAATTGGAGGGCATCCCCTCATTTTCCAATTTTTTACCACCACAAAGAGTGCAGCTATGAATATTCTTGTATGTCTTTTTCCTTATTATCTCTTTGGGGTACAAACACAGCAGTGTTATAGCTGGATCAAAGGGCAGACAGTCTTTTAGTGCCCTTTGGGCATAGTTCCAAATTGCCCTCCAGAATGGTTGGATCAATTCACAACTCCACCAGCAATGCAGTAATGTCCCAACTTTGCCACATCTCCTCCAACATTCATTACTTTCCTTTGCTGGCATGTTAGCCAATCTGCTAGGTGTGAGGTGATACCTCAGAGTTCCTTTGATTTGCATCTCGCTGATTATAAGAGATTTAGAACACTGTTCATGTGCTTATTAATAGTTTTGATTTCTTTATCTGAAAATTGCCTATTCATGTCCCTTGCCCATTTACCAATTGGGGAATGGCTTGATTTTTTGTACAAGTGATTTAGCTCTTTATAAATCTGAATAATTAGACTCTTGTCAGAGGTTTTTGTTATGAAGGTTTTTTTCCCCAATTTGTTGCTTCCCTTTTTATGGTTACATTGGTTTTGTTTGTTCAAAACCTTTTTAATTTAATGTAATCAAAATTATTTATTTAACATTTTGTGATTTTTTCTAACTCTTGCTTGGTCTTAAAATCTTTCCTTTCCCAAAGATCTGACAAGTATACTATTCTATGTTCACCTAATTTACTTATGGTTTCCTTCTTTATATTCAATTCAAACCCATTCTAAGTTTATCTTGGTTGTAGGATATGAGATGTTGATCCAAACCCAATCTCTCCCATACTTTCTTCCAATTTTCCCAGCAGTTTTTATCAAATAGTGGATTTTTGTCCCCAAAACTGGGATCTTTGGGCTTATCATAGATTGTCTTGCTAAAGTCACTTACCCCAAGTCTATTCCAGAGTTGCATTTAAAGGCACTGCACAACAAAATATTTGCCTGACAAAATTAGAATGCTCACCAGAGAGATCTTTAAATCAAGGTAATCATAGTAATGATGGTAATGAGATAAACCAAGATTCATTTGCACTTGAGAAGGAGAAATTTGAAAAACCAAGAATGCTGGAATTTAAGTTATGTCCAGAAGACCTGTCTTTCTGCTTGAAAGTCATACTGCTTCCCCAAGATCCAAACAGCCTCATCTATTTCAGGAAACTTTTCTGAACGTCTGATAAAATAGTTATATGCCTTTTAAACCTGGAAAACACCCAATTTTCCCCTGGGCTTCAGAGTATGTCCCTGGAAGCCTGCGATCACTGGTCACCCCCATCCATCACCACCAGCACCACTCCACAAGGCCTCCATTCCATTCTCCGGCTGTCATTATTGGTACATTCTGCAGACTGTACTGATAGGGCAATTTTTGGCTCCAGCATAATGTGAAATTGTGAGTCAGTGGTACCCCTCTCTAGGGGTGTATGGCGTATTCCAGGAAGACAAACATCTCTGGTAGGAGGGCTTGCTGAGTCTTTTTAGGGCTGTTCCAGCATCTTTGTTGTTCACCTGTCACCCAACTCTCACCTGTGACCTCAAGAAGCTGTAGCATGGGGAGAAAGCATACCTTAACAAAGCATTTTGGTAGATGGGCTAACTGGCTGAGGGTAATAGGTAGACCTAAAATCTGTTAGTGAAATAGGATGTCTACACCAACCATGTGAAGACTGCTCCCAGTGGAATGGGTAGATAAAGAACAATTTTTTTTCCCTCAAGACTATGAAGGTGGTGAGCTTGGTCAGATATTTCAGATTCCAAGGTTATCTATTACATCTGGGGCCATCACTGATTGTCCTGTCTTTTGTCTTGCTACTGAACTTCAGTGACTCTGGAAGAGAGCGAGTCTAGTGACTTTATGCAACTTGGTCTCCATTAAATTCAATTCATGAACAAATCAAGACATCAACCCATTATTGCTTCTCTTTAAAAAAGAAGTATGAACAAGTACCCCCTCTGTAACCAGAGTGATCATATAGACAAGAATATTAAAGCCTTGGATTCCATTTTTCTCAAGGTCAGAAGTGAAGTCTAGGATTTTTAGTCTTGGTTTGCCAAATTCTATCACTCCTTTCAAGAGATCATTAAGTTGTTTGGGTCTTTTGTTTGTTTTTTAGTTTAGTTTTTTTTCTTTTCTTCAATCAATACTGCCTGTCAGGCTTCTTGTGTTCCTGAGATTAGGGATATCCAGGATTATTCTAAAGCCATTTAATTTTCCTGTAGATGCTTAGAATCAGAATTTGAGACTTGGAAGGGATTTTAGCAAATTCATTCTCAGGCTGCATTAAAAGAAATAGATTCTAGGAATTGAGAAGTGATAGTTCTAGGGTACTTTGACCACATTGATACCAGTGGATCTCATGGTGATCAAATGAGATAATGTATATGAAAACATTTTAAATTATGTATTATATTCCCCAAATAATGCCCCCCCCAATTAATTTATCCAAATAACCTACCCTGCACATAATAGGCACTTAGGAAATGTTTTAGAACTGAGTTTATTGTTGAATGGCCCTACCCTTCCTTTTTTTATGAAATTAAATTGATCTTTTATAAGGCCCAGGAATCATATTGAAAAGCGCCAAAGAACTTGCTAGACTGCAGAGTCTGAATAAAAACAATGTCTTTAAACTCCAATGAGCTTTTATCCTAGAAGTCCAGTAGTGATCTTGACTATATTTAATGTTAGAAATGGAAATTGGACAAGGACATTTCTTTTATAGTCCTGCTTAGTTTTATTTTTCTCTAGGAGTAATTAATATTTTTTTTGGTCCCTGGAACCAAGAGTTGTATTCCTTAAACATTGCTTTCATTATATTTGTACCCTTTTCAAAAGCAAATTCCATCTTCTAATTAATTTCTTGTCTGCTTTAGGGCCTTTTGGGAATATTCTGATGCTTAAAATGTTTTTATATTGGCTCATACTCTGTATTATAGCCAAACTTCCTTCCCCTCCTCTGACAACATATAATTCACCTATTAGCTCATTTTTGTAACCTTTTTGGAGAATGATTCCAAATGTCCTCATTCTTTTCTTCTATAAAACCACAATCTTTTTAAAGGATGCTTTCATTTTATTTTTTTTCCTTAAATACATATAAAACTAATTTTAACATTTAAAAACATTATTTTTATTTCCATATTCCCTTCCTTTTCCTCCCCCCTCTTTGATAAGGCAAGCACTGTGATCAAGGTTATGTGTACAATCATGAATAATGTATTTCCATATTAGCCATGTTGCAAAAGAGTCAACAGACCAAAAACAATTAAAACCTAAGAAAAATAAACTTTGCATTGATATGCATTCAGACTCCATCATTCTTTCTCTGGAAGTAGATGGCATTTTTCATCATAAGTTCTTTGGAATTGCTCTTTGTTTCATTGTATTGATGAGAATAGCCTAGTCATTCACAATTGATAATTGTATAATATTGTTGTTCTCATATACAATATTCTCCTGGCTCCACTCACTTTAAATCAATTCATTAAACTCGTACTTTTTCTGAAAGTTTTTCTGAAACCATTCTTCTTGTCATTTCTTATAGCACAATTGTATTCCATCACATTCATATCCAGAACTTGTTCAGTCATTCCTCAGATGATGTACATTCCTCCAATTTCCATTTCTTTGCCACCACAAAAAAGAGGCTATAAATATTTTTGTACTTATAGGTCTTTTCTCTTTCCCTTTGATCTCTTTGGGACATAGACCTAGTAGTGGTATTGCTGAGTTAAAGTCAAAGTCAAAGTCAAAATCTTTTCTTTCTTTCAAGTTTTCAGACAAATTTCAAAATGATGGATGAGGTTATTTGCCTTTTCTGTTCAGCATTGTTAGGTTAACCTTAACTGGGACTAGTAGCTATGATAAATTATTTTAGTATCACTAAAAATCAGAACATACTCTCTTATATAAGTAAGTACAACTAATGGGTGACCAGTATTTATTTGTGTGTGTAAAAGCCAGGTTCTTTCTTCACTTCCCTTCCCAGTTGTAAAGGTAGTGAGCCAATAACAGACAATAGTAAGGATGCCTGGACCACTGTGGCATGTGATTCTGGTGACATACGCTTTGGTGAGAGAGGATATTATTGAATGAAACACTACTGGGGTATTTCTGAGGTCAGATGACCCAGAAATCTTTTAGAATTATTTTCCATTCTATAGAGCTATTTCAGTTGATGTGTCTCTTAAAATCTGCCAATTTGGGTCTAGGTCTTTTTTCTCAGGACTGAATAGGAGTTCCTGGGGAGGGAATTTGTTATTTATTATTATTATTTATTATTATTATCTGTGGACAATGCAAAGAACCACAGATCTGGTCTGAACTAGTCATTTTACTGTAGCTGGTTATCACAGATGAGAAAACATTTTAAAAACAAACTACAGGAATTCAGAATGGGTTCGACAACAAAAAATCATGGCTGCAAGACAATTCATATGAAAATGATCTGGTGATTTTAGGATACTACAAGCTGAACATGATGTAAGAGGGCAGATGACTGAAAAACCATGTTATGAATGTAATGGAGTCGGGTTGTGAAGTCATAAAGGATAAATAAGAGAAGTTCATAGAAATGTGGAAGGTTGATATGAACTAATACAGAGCAAAATAAGTAGAACCAAGAAAAGAAATGAAAAGATCAGTAGAGGGAAGTGTTAGTAAATGAAGAAGCAATGAAGGTCTCAGAGAAGAAATAAGGAAACATTCCTTCTGGAATGGCAAGAGATAGGCAGTTGTACGCATTGGTGCTGTTCATTGCAGGACACACAATGCATTAGATTTTTTTTGCTGGATAATTTTTCTTTTTTGCAATCAAGAAATTCTTTAGAAAAGAATTGGAAGTGACTGTAATATATAATGTCAAAAATACATACATATACATGTACATAGATAATATAGATGTAATATAGATACAATATGCATTTGATATATGTGTACCTATACATTTATATGTATATATTCATTTATACATATTGTGTATATTAAAGTCTATATCTAAAAAATGAATCAGTCATGGGATAGGATGGTAAAAAAATGCTAATCTTGTCCTACGTGGAATTAATAGATTATAGTTATCAGAATAAGATGGGAAGCATATTCTTTTCTTCTTTTATGTACCATATTTTATAAAAAAATATTGACAACCTGAATTAACTCTATGGAGTAGTAGGCAAAGCATAGAGCTTGAAATAAGGAAGACTAATCTTCCTGAGCCTAAATCTGGCCTCAGATATTTACAAGCTGTGTGTCCCTGGACAAGTCACTTTACTCTGTTTGACTCAGTTTCCTTATCTGCAAAATGAACTGGAGAAGGAAATGGCAAACCACTTGGTGTCTTTGCTAAGGAGATCCCAAATGGAGTCATAAAGAGGTCAGACTAGGATGAAAAGACCTAACAAAAACACTGACAAAACTGACTCTCCAGAGAAGGGTTGAAATTTAAAAATTAAAATTTAATTAAAAATTAAATATTAATTAAATTAAAATTAAATTAAATTTAAACATTTGGTTGAAGTACCTCATAATACTTAGCCTGGAGAAGAGAAAACTTTTGGAGTACATGATAGCAGTCCTTAAGGGCCTTTATGTGGAATATGTTTTTATCTTGTAGTGAAAGCTTTCCTCCATAAAAAAACCAAATTATGTATTTATTTCAAAGTTACACGATTTTGAAAGTGACTTAAGATATATTCCTCATATCAAAAATTTTACCTAAGAAAAGTAAAAAGAAATCTAAGGAACTTAGAAATTCTGACAAGGATCATAAGATAAATGTGAAACTGATTTAGAGTATGCCAGTGTTATGATGCATAATTGTCATTTCAATAGAAAATATATTAAACAGAGGACAAAACTATAGGTGAAAGTTACAGGCAGGTCTATTTCAATTTGATGCAGAAAAAACCCCCAAGCAATTTAAATAATTAGTCCTATGCAAAGGCGAAATGTGCTTCCTTAGAAAGTAGTTGGTTCCTAATTATTAGAGGCCAGATGGTCTCTTGTCAGAGATGTTCTAGAGAGAATTCTTGATCAGGTTAAAACTACACTGGATAATCTGAGGTTTGATTATAAACTCTTCTTATTCTTTGAACTGGCCCCAGACTAAAATAAATACGATCTGTCTAAGAGATTAGCCTTTAACGAGCCTCCTTTGCTTTTCAAGTGGGACACTTTGGGTAAAAAGACAGTATTATTATATGTTGTATAAATCTCTAATCAGTATATATGGAATCAGGATTCCATGCCTGTCTCATTTGGTTGTTCTTTTAGAGAGCTTGGCATTACTGCAAAGACCTTTGGGTAGGAGAAACTTCTTTCCCATGAGGAATCTCACTGTCTCCAGAATAGTGGAAAAGCACCTGTTCAACTTGTTATAAGTAGCTTTGTATCAATATCTTACTTTTTAAAGAATATCTCAAAACCTCTCTTGGCCTCTGAATCTCATCGACTCTCCCAGCATGGACCACCATCATCATTCTCCTAATTTTGTCTCGCTCTCGCTCTCGCTCTCCCTCAGCTAACTTTGCTTCACTCTCATTTGATTTTATTTTCCCTTGATAATAAAAAATGATCTGCCTAGAGCAGACAAGTGGAAGAGCACTTCTGTGGAACTGAGGCTCTTTGTGTTAGAATACCTGTCTCCTTGCATGTGATAAAGAACAATGTCTTCACCAAACCAGAAAAAAATACGGAGTCAATTCTTCAACATGTTTAAGAGTTTCTATAGGTATAATCCAACTATTTGCCAGTAGGCTTGTTTCTTCCAAGGCGCATTATCTTTGAAAATTTATTTGAATTAGAGAGAGAGGGAAAAACAATCCCCCCTGCCCTCCTTCTAACTCCAGTGCTTTTCCATGTTCTTTTGCTATAGAAATTTTGCCTTAGTTTGCCTTTATTGGAGATTGGTTGCCTGATTCTCTTGGTCTCATCAAGTGCAGCCAATTGGGAATTGATTGCAATGTAGAAAAGCACTTACTTGAAGGATCCTCAATAACTTTTTTAGAAATAAGTGGGACACGAGGGCCCACTATTCTTTTAGATTCCTCCTGCTTATTTGTAATTAGGAAAGAAAAAAAAATCCCAATGTGTAGCTCTCTGAGACAAATTGACAGTTCTTGACTTTATTTCATAAGGGAACCCATGCAGGCAGCTATAAGTATGTAAGAGGCAAAAGGATCCAAAAGTAAGAGTAGCTTGTAGAAGTGCTTGTTAGTTGAGTGGATCCAATATATTTTATTCTAATATACTGAGAGTTAAGTCAACACTTCCTAAAAACGGCTTTGCTGAAGCTAAGAAAGCTTCATTGCAAATTTCTGTTTGCTTATCTGGCTTTTTAAGAATCTCCATTATTTCACCCCGTCTTGGGTTTTCTTTGGATGCAGGGCAAAAATAATAACTCAACAATGTCCTGTTGGAAATTTAAGTCTACTCTAGATGGACTTAAAAAAAATATTTGGTTATCCAGCAAGATGTTTCTTGTGTTTCTACATCTAAAATTTCTCTGTGGTTTGGCAATATCAAAACTTTTTTTGTGTGTGGCTAGAAGTCATATCTTAATTGGATCACCTCCTGGAAATTCATTGGTGCTTTTTCTAGAATTTGTTTCCAGTTTCTCATGTCTACCAATCTTCATGCTCAAAGATGAGACAAATATCATACGATTCTCTTTATTCTCTACCTATTTAGCCTTGTTTTCAGGGAAAAGGCTCTCATATATTCTGGCCCACATTATTCCACACATACCTCACAATTAGCCACTAGCCTTAGGATGCCTCAAGTCATATTTAGGCATATCTCCTTTGACTGTGGAAAAAAGGGGACCAAGTGGTTAGAGGAAGAGTAAGAAACTTTATGGTTTGACGAACTTGAGTCAGTAAGGAATATTTTTCCTCAACGATGGTATTTTGGGCAACCATTATGTGTTGGAATTTCTAGCAACCTGATTCATCTGTTTTCATTGTGCCATTTTAATTGCAATGGTGTTGAGTTTATAACATATGGTTTCATTCTCTTAAGGATGAGCTTCCTATGATGAACCATCAATTTCTCTCTCTTCGTCTTCTGCATCTTTTTGCTCACACTTGGCTTAGGGGAGCACTTGGTCAATTATTAGCCATGGTTCTTTGTAGGACTTAAACTTCACACATCTCTATTGTGTGAGATAGTAAGTTCCCTCAATTTCTTCCTCTTTCCCCAAAATATATCGCCACTAACGTCTTTTCCTAAATTCTTCAAAGCTGAAAACCCCCTCAGATCCTATCTTATTTAATTCCCTCTATGACACTTTAAAGCATTAAGGTTCTCAGAAGGCATTTATTTCTTATCTCTTTTTTTTGACTGGGTCTTTATGCTCAGGTTAAATTCTAAGTGTGGAGGATTTTCTTTAAGCCTCTTCCCCTTCTCTTACAGGAAATAGATTAGCCTATATTTGGAATACAGACTGGAAATACACACTCAGTTATGGCAGAAATGTAAACATTATGTACTTGTTGAAATCGTTGCACAATTTCCCCTTATTCTCCATGCTGTTTGAGATTTTCTGTTTTGGGTTTGTTGGTTTTTTTTTGGTAATACAGATTAGTATTTATACTTCAACTCTAGCTAAATTATATATATATATATATATACTTTACTATATATAGAGATATATATATACTCTTATCAATATACTTTACTATAAACATATACTCTTATCAATTTTGTCAACATTGTGCTTTAATTCTTTCATTTATCTTTTTTTTTACTTGCCTTATCTTGCCTTGCCAATTGACTCCTCCTTTTCCTTCTTATAAATTCTTCAGGTTCAACTCCTCCTTAATCCTCCTTGATACTTTGATATCCTCAACTGTCCTTGTTCTTGCTTCTTTTTCTTTCTGGAAGTAAAACCTGAACCAATCTCATTCTGTCCCCAGAGACTATTCTTGAAATTTCCCCCAATTTCTACAAAATTCTGCCAAATTTTTCCTTACCAAATGAATGAAGTTTCAGTTCAACACCATCCTTATAATTTTCTTCTTTTTTTACATCTTTCTTTTTCTTCCCACAACTTTACCCCAAAGAAGCTATAAGGAAAATAAAATTTGTCCTCCAGTACTGCGATACCCTTTCTATTTACCTCAATTTTAAAATGGCTCATCGTCCATAATTACAGGTTCTTCCTGTATCCTGAGATGTATTTTCTCTTGGCTTAATAACTTGAACTTTTTTAGGATAGTTAAGTGATCTTTCAATAGCTCCTCACTTATATTGGATTTCAATAGCCTGTTAATTATTTTTTTATGTATTTTGAATTCTCATTAATAGAGAAAAGAGAAGCTCAATAAATTAGAATAATTCTACCTTTTGATTTCTTTAGCCCCAATACCACAAATCTGATTATCTTCCATTTCCACTTTGGTGAGGATTTTGTTCCTTGTCAAAGAGATTTTAGGTAGCAGTTAGGAGGTGAAAGATTATTTTAGGGGGTGAGGAAAGAGGCCTTTGAGCTTCCAAAATCATTCAGACATAAAGTGCCACTGACCCTTCTACTTTACCACCTACTTTGTAAGGCTAGGCCTGTATATTCTTCATGATTTCCCTATTCACCTGTTGCTATTTATATTCATGAAATACCACATCAAATAGCATATCTTTTAATTACCTTCTTCTGGTTATACAAACCTTCTATTTTCCATGATCCTTATTGTATTTATTTCAGCCACTGACTACAATTCTAAATGGTGGCTGACTTGCCTACAGAAAAGGGGGTTATTATTTGAAGTATAGAAAGTGATGATACCTCTTAACCAGAATTAAGAACAACAAAAATATGACTTAATGGCATTTATTCTATATTTCTTGACCAAATTCTTTGAATATTATTTTAACCTACAGTGCTAATTTTTTCCCACAATAAATGAAATTGCATAGTTTTATATTGATTTATTTTTATAACATCTCTAAAATTTTTTTTATTTTTTTATTTTTTTATTTTTATTTTTTTTTAATTTTATAGTATTTTATTTGTTCATTTCCATGCATTTTTCATTAAAGACAAAGATCATTTTCTTTTCCTCCCTCCCACCCCCCGTGGCCGACGCGTGATTCCACTGGTATCATATGTGTTCTTGACTTGAACCCATTGCCATGTTGTTAGTATTTGCATCAGAGTGTTCGCTCAGAGTCTTTCTTCTGTCATGTCCCCTCAGCCATTTTAGTCAGGCAGTTGCTTTTCCTCGGTGATTCTATTCCCTCAGTTTGTCCTCTGCTTTTGGATAGTGTTTTTTTCTCCTTGATCCCTGCAGATTGTGCAGGGACATTACACCACCACTAATGGAGAAGTCCATTATATTCGATTATACCACAGTGTGTTTGTCTCTGTGTACAATGTTCTCCTGGTTCTGCTCCTCTCGCTCTGCATCACTTCCTGGAGGTTGTTCCAGTTCACATGGAAATCTTCCACTTTATTATTCCTTTGAGCACAATAGTATTCCATCACCAACAGATACCACAATTTGTTCAGCCATTCCCCAATTGATGGGCATCCCCTCGTTTTCCAGTTTTTGGCCACCACAAAGAGCGCAGCTATGAATATTTTTGTACAAGTCTTTTTGTCCATTATCTCTTTGGGGTACAAACCCAGCAGTGCTATGGCTGGATCAAAGGGTAGACATTCTTTTATCGCCCTTTGTGCATAGTTCCAAATTGCCCTCCAGAATGGCTGGATCAGTTCACAACTCCACCAGCAATGAATTAATGTCCCAACTTTGCCACATCCCCTCCAGCATTCATTACTTTCCGTAACTGTCATGTTAGCCAATCTGCTAGATGTGAGGTGATACCTCAGGGTTGTTTTGATTTGCATCTCTCTGATTATAAGAGATGTGGAGCACTTCTTCATGTGCTTATTAATAGTTTTGATTTCTTTATCTGAAAACTGTCTATCCATGTCCCTTGCCCATTTATCAATTGGGGAATGGCTTGATTTTTTGTACAATAACATCTCTAAAATTAAAGGTTAATGATGCCTATTGATTAGACTTTAGACTTAAGAGGAACTCTGGGGCTCTTTTCTTTCAAAACAAGTGACTTCTACCCTTCCATTTCTGCTATGGAGTGCCTAGCTTTTATGGATGTCATAAATGTAATCACAGCATCATTTGGTTCCCTGTAGTAACAAACACACTAAGTGGAAAAGAGTCAACTTTGTGAAATAGATTAACACAGTCCTTTTCAACTGAAATATCACTTGTGATAAACCTAATTATGTTGCTGGGTACATGAGAAGTAGATGTTTACAAAAATATTCTCACCTTCTTTTGACCTATTTGCTCTAAGAAAAATCTAATAAAATAAGAAGAAAGATTCTAGACTAAAGTATTGCATTTTTAGGAAGGGATGGCATTGGGGTTGATCTAGATATCATTGGTGAAGGAGACTTCCAGGGTAAGAAATCCTTCTATCATTGGAAATCAATATCCAACCTAGAAAAATAGATTTAGAACATTAAGAGACTTCAGAAACCATCTACTACAACCCCACTTATTTTATAGATGAGGAATTTGAGGCACAGAAAATGAACTAGACTTGCCAATGTCAAAAGACACACAAGTAGTTATAATTGTTAGAGGTGGGATTAGAGCCCTCAATTCTCTGATTCTAATAAAATGAATCAATAAGTATTTCTTAAGTACCTATTATAAGCCTAAAGATTTGTCCCAGAGTCAATATTCTTCCTACTGATCCCGAATTTTAATAATAACAATAGTTAGCATTTATATAATGTTTTAAGTTGTATAAAGAGCTCCATATCTTTATAATAGCCCTAGGAGGTAGGTGCTATTACTAAACTCATTTTATAGATAAAGAAACTCAAGCAGACAAAAGTTAAGAGACTTCTTAGTAGTGGTGTGACCTGGGCAAGTCTCTTAACACCAATTGCCTAGCCCTTACTGCTCTTCTGCCTTGCCCCTTCTACTTGTATCAATTCTAAGAAAAAAGGTAAGGGTTTAAAAAAAGATTAAGTGAAGAATTGGATATGACTGAACAACAAAGATATTTTACCTTGGAGCTGGGTGAAGGTTGTGGGAAGGAAGGGATTCCTTGCCTCCTTGGAGAACACCCTGTAGACAAGTCAACCCATTCTGTTTATTTTTGTCCTAGGCTGGATGTTCTGATCAATTTCTCTATTAAAAACATAGGAATGAGCTGAAGTGCTGAACAATAATGCCCAGAAATGGCATCATAATTTCTGTTGTTCATTTCATATTTTACATTCCACTGGATATAATTTGGAACTTTAATGTATGGTGCAAATGCTCTCTAAATCCCAGTAATTATTTTTATCTTAGCCATGGACTCTCCTTGTCTAGAAAATGTCATAATAGTTCCATTAGGAAATCACATGATAAAGGAAATTGTAAACATTGAAGCTGTATAATGAAGAAATGGTTCCTTTAGAGCAGGGGAGCTTCAGGTTTTTTGTCTGTTATGGATTCTCTTGTTAATCTGGTGATGTCTATGGACTTCTTCTTAGAATAATGATTTTTAAATTATCTTTTCCCTTAAACCTTCCCCAAACCTTCCCTATGCAATATAGAGGGCAACATTGTCTCTTAAGACACTCAGTATCCCAACCTAGGAGTTTTCTTCCGTATCTCTCATTCTTCAAATCCAAGCTGTTGACAAGACCTGCCAGCTTCAGTTCTGCCACATCTTTATTATTTGCCCCCTTCTCTCTGACACTGTCATTAGATTTCCCTGCTTTGGATCATAGCTGATAGATAAATGCCTATGACAAAACAGTGTTTTTCCAATTAATTTTCAAAATTTCCCAAACTGGATTATCTAATTTTTGACAAGTCAAGGGAGAAGTCTTAATTACTTTTGTAGAGAGGACCAACAATTAAATTAACATGAAGTTAAATTCTCCAGGATGAGAAATTGTGAATGGATTGTAACCTAAAAAGTGTGGAGAGCACCCCATGTGAAATTTGGGGTCACACAAAATATCAAATAATTGACTGACAATATGGTATAGTGTTTGTTTTCCAAATTTTGCCAAATCTAGATTATAAAAATTAATCCATGAAAAAAGAAGACAGAAACATAAAGTTAAAAGCTTCTTGAAAGAACATTGTATAGTTGAGGTAGTTGATCTTCCACTCAACATCGGCAACACGTTTGTTCTGCATTATACAGCTCAAGCCTCCATGTTTGTGATTAATTCTGAACCCTTTTCCCCATCCAATCAAGAAGACATGGATTCTGCCTAGCCATGTGAAGGGAAAAGAATAAATGTGTGAGAGAAGAGACAAGGAAAAGATGGAAATACACAGCAACTTAGTTTCAGTAGCCAAGAGAAAAAAAGACTACACATGAAATTAGAGGCAGACCTCTCCTTAGAATTTATTTTAGACATGGAATTAGCCAGAATCCCCAGTCAGGAGAATTATTCTAGGCCTATGTTGGACAAGGAAGCATTCATAATGAGAAGTCAGAGATAAGTTACTGAGAGTACAAGAAAATGACTAGATGATAAAAAAAAAGGCCAAAAGAAAAACAAGATATATCTAGCTTCCATAAACAGGGTGGTTGCTGTGTCAGGGGACAGAAGGGGCCATTTATGAGAGATGTCATGAAGATAGAAATGACAGCACTTGGCATTATATTGGACATGAGGGGACGAGAAAGAGTGAAGTGCTTAGAATACACTTAGGTCATGAATCTAGGAGATGGGGGAATGTGGTGACCTCAACCACCAACCATTCAGGAAATTAGGAAGAGGGAAGGATATGAAGTTCCATTTTTGGCATATTGATTTTAAGATATGCATCAGACATCCAGTCCAACATGACCAATAAACAGTTGGAGATATTATTCTTGGTGTTAGAAGAGACTTTAGGGATATATAAATAGATCTGAGAATCATATGAATAGAGATGGTATTTGAATCCATTGTCCTAAGAAGATCACCAAATTAAATAGTATAGAGAGAATAGAGAAGAGAACCTAGGACAGAGCCTGGAGGAACATCTGGAAGATCTGGAAGATCATGCTAGCAATCAGACAAATAGGAAGAATACCTCATAAAAATAGAGAAAAGAGAAGATTAAGAAGAGAATCATTTATAGAATTAGTGATTGCAGAGAAGTCAAGAAGGACAAGCATTATAAAAAGGGCATAAGGTTTGGCAATTACAAGATTATTGGCAACTTGAGAAAGAGTCATTTCAGTGGGACCGTGATGTCAGAAGCTGGATACAAAGAGAAAGAAGAGAGTGATAGGAAAGGAAGGAGAGGGAATGATTGCAAACAGCCTTCTTGAGAAGCTTAGCCATGAAAGCAGGCAAATATACATGATATAGCTAATGGGACTGGCATGGGTCAAGTGAAGCTTTTGGAGGATAAAGGAAACATGGGCATGTTTGTAGACCATAGGTAAGGAGCCATTATACAAAAAGAGGATGAAGATAAATGACAAATTGGAGATGACAGAGGGGACAGTCTACAAGATGGGATGAAGTAGGATCACGTACAATTAGAGGTCTCCTTGTATTGACAAACTGGATTTGTCTCTTATGGTTATGAAAAAGATAGTAGAGGAAAACCAGTGAAGTGAGATGAGGAGGATAAGAGAAGGGGGAACTTTTGGCAAATGACTTAATTTTTTTCATTGTAATATGAGGCAAAATTTTTAGCAGAGGGTGAGGGGAGAGGGAATCATGTGAGGTTGAAGAAGGGATGAAAAGGTTTGGAAAAACCATTGTAATAAGTGAGTAAAGTGTAAAGGGATTGCCTTGCCACAGTAAGTACCCAGTTGAGTACCCAGTAATGCAAACTTGTAGTGGACCCAGTCAGCATGGTTTCAATATTTTCTCCAGCTTCAATTAACAGTATGTGAGTACGAACAAAGGCAGCAGATAGATAGAGTAGTTCAAGGCTGAGGTTTAGAAAGATAAAATTTTCCATAAGATAAAAGAGCAAGGACCTTGATTGAGGAAGGCAATGTAGAGTTACTGGCACACTAAGGGCTATTGATAGAGAAGGGAAGAAAGGGTAGCTAGTACAGGAACAATATTCTGAAAAAAGAAATGAGGGGTAGATGGAGGAAAAGTCAAGTGAATTTATAATTTATATAATCCAAATCACAATTCAATGTCGGGTAGGTGGCCCTTCCATAAACAAAATTAAGAAGATGCTGTACATAGACAATGATCTGGGATCTATATTGAATTAGAGGAGAAGACTAGACAGGATTGTGTTTGGTAACTAGTATAGCACTTTCAACAATCCCAAACTTCTCTCTGCTGCTTTTTAACACCAACCATTCTCCTCGAGATCGCATGTGGCTGCAAATCATGAAATAATACTACGACCTCAGAATAATTGAAATGGCTAATGACCCAAAGGGCGATGGAAAGACACATGGTAAGAGTAAGAAAGTCCGTATCACATTACCAGTGATAACTTATGTATGAGTCGTGAAGTAAAAAGTACCATTAGAAGCATGTATGACTAGAAAGGGAAATGGACTGGTCATGTAGCAAAAGTAAAGAATAGCAAATGAATAATCTGAGTTGTCCTCATATAGATAAAGTAGTAAAACACATAGAGGGAAGATTCTAGTGCATTAGGTTGTTCTTTTGTAAAGGGTTATGAAATAAAGATCACAGGAAACTTAAAAGTAGTTTCTTCAATCTTCTCATTTTTTATAATTAAGGAAATCGCAATCCAGAGAGATTATGCCACTTGCCTAAGGTTATATTCAGCAGAGTACTTTGAATATTTAGCAACTGCCTCTTTAGGGGGAAATACATATTCACAATATACTTTTAAATTTAATCTGAATTATTAGCATTTTCCTCATCACTTTTTTTTGTCATCGTTGTTCAGTTGTTTCAGCTGTGTCCAACTCTACATGACCCCTTATAGGATTTTCTTATCAAAGGTGTTAGAAATGCTTTCCATTTCTTTCTCTAGCTCATTTTATACATGAGGAAACTGAGGCAAATAGGTTAAGTATTTTGCCCAAGGTCACACAGTGTTTATGGTTGGATTTGAACTGATTCTAGTACTAGTGCTCTATTTGCTATACCACCTCATTGTTCTTCTAAGTCTAGTCAACCAAATAAAATGATCAATCAAACCTAGTAAATCAAGCGAAACAATAAATCAAACCCCATATTTATAGCATTGGTTGATTTCTATGGTGTAAATATTCACATGGAAAATTTAACAACTGTCTCCTGCTGGTTCAAGATGCTGCAAGCACATCCCTAGTTATACAGATAGTAAAGTAAATTGCAGAATTAGAAATCAAACTCAGATCCACTGACCCCAAGTTTAAGTCTCCAAATTCAATGCCCTTTCCATCACACTTCATACATGAGAATCATACAGAATGAAAAAGCATGGAAAGATTCAGATTTTGGGGAAGATGTATGAGATTTGTAGCATGTCCCCAAAGTCTTAGTGTAGTTTTATGCTTGGATAGCTTTATTCCCTCAAAAGACTTTTGAAACATTTTATATTTCCTGAAATGAATGGTTCAAAAATATTTTAGTTCTATAGAATTTTTTTATTGAAACAGTATTGTTCAAAATGAAATTGGATTCATTGTGAGTATCCTGAGTAAGGTCTCTAGAGAGTGAGTACAAATAACTTTAAGGAACAATTTCACATACTGTTCTCTTAGAAAAGAAGACATTTCATAAATAATGTATTTCCTATAGAAAATGCTAAGTTCTGATTTTACTAAAAGTACCCACATGTTCTGAAAATGCCCCTATATATTATAAATTGCAGTCATATTTTCATGTGGTTTGGGTTTGGGGATCTTTTTGTGCCTTTAACATTTCAATTTACTGCACACGGCAGAGCTGTTTCTTAACTGTGTGCATAAAACATGTGTAAATTTGTTTATCCTTCAAAAAATAAACAAACTATGCCATAAGCAATTTAACTTTGAGAAATAATAGGCATGGAAATTTCCTATTTGTTTTCCTTGAGAGTATATATGGAAATTTTGAATTTCATTCCATTCTGTTTCAAACTCTTCCTCTCCTGTATCCAACACACTCTCTCTCACTCTCTCTCTTTCTCTCTCTCTCTCTCCCTCTCTCTCTCCCTCTCTCTCTCTCTTTCTGTCTCTCCCTCTGTCTCTCTGTCTCTGTCTCTCTCCCTCTCCCCCTCTTCCCCTCTCCCTCTCCCTCTCCCTCTTCCTCTCTCTCTCCCTCTTCCTCTCTCTCTCTCTCAGTCAGTTTGGTGGTATAGTGGATAGAGCCTAGAGACAAGAGGTTTTGAATTCTACCTCTCATACTTAATAGTTGTGCCAATTTCAGCAAGTCTCAGTATCCCTATTTGTAAAATTGTCATCATAAAAGAAACCTACCTCACAGAGTTGTTGTGAAGCTCAAATAAAAGAATTCATGTGTCATGCTTTTCTTGGAGAATGGACCCTGCAAACCCAATTTGTTGGCAAATGCCAACAAAGTCCTAGGAATTGGGGTTACCGTAGGCCTAGGAGATAGGACAGAAGCTATGAACACCTGTCAGACCACAGAAATGGATAATTATTGAAGACAATAATTTGGAGTCCCCAAGAGGACAGTGAAAATCTACTCCCTTTAATCCTTTACTAATATTACCTTGATTGTGTCAATGCTTGTGTCCTTCCAAATTCCTCTTTGGTTCTATTTTGTAACTCCTTAACACTCACTTGCCCCCCTCCCATTGTCCTCTGTGCCATCTACTTTCATTCTCCATGAAATTCCATTTTATCTCATATCTTGAAGCTATACAGCAATTGGTAGCATGTTAGAAGTAAAAAAGATTGATCTTTGTATCTGGGAGAAGACTGAGATCATTGAGAAGTTTTGCAATTTCATGAAGGCATTTTAGTTCTCCTATTTAATTTAGAGTCAAATTTATTACTATTTGTATATTCTGTCCAAGATATATATAATTGATGGATATGCTCTATTGGTCATCCATCAAACTAGGTCATTATTTGGACAATCAGTGCTCTTTAGTCCCTTGGTTTTCCTTATATGAATGGTCAGGACAAACCCTTTGAATAGCTACTTATTGGCCCCAGGAACCTCAGCAAGGTATCTTATTTGAGAATGGATGTAGTAGTGGTAGTCTCTCGGTGACTGAGAATGACAATTGTCTTTGTGTGTTTTCATCTGAGAATGAATGAATGAATGAATGAATGAAAAAACATCTTTGTTAGAGATATTCAAAGAGAAATAAGAATTCCTGTTCTCAAGAAGATCAAATTACTTCATCAACTTTCTATATTCACTTTATATAAATTGAAAGACCTTATATCCATTCTCTCTATATATTCTTATATGTAATTGTCTTTTCCGACCCATTACAATGAAGCATCTTGTGAAGAAGGATGGTTTCATTTTTTAAACTTGTATCACTAGCAACTATCCAGGTGCCTGGTACATAATATATATATATACATTTATACATGTTGACTGATTGAATTTCTCCCTGGTATATTTTCTAATATTGTGTATCAAGGATGCCTGACAAGGCTTTGTTTGTTTGTTTGTTTGTTTCCTTTTCTTCTTTCTCTCTTGTCACTTTATAAGCTCATTGTGTCTTCCCTTGTATAGAAGAAGGAAACAAGGAATAGGAAAAGGGAATATTTTGGGATTAAAAGAATCCAGAGAGTTCAATTTCCCCCTGGAGTCCAGTTTGAAAGCTGTGTCTCAATGATGCCAAGCAGAGGGTCGAAAACTGGAAAAATGCAGCCAGTCATAGGGACACTTTACCCACATTTCAGAGGGGTGTAGATAAAAGATCATATGTCCCCCATCTGAATTCAAAGGCTCAGCATTGCACATTATTTACAATGTGGTGAGTGGCAAATTTGATCTGCTTACATTCTTATTTAGCCTAACAATATTAAAACAGGATGACTGGTTCCTCTTGCCAGGGGGCACATTACATGCTTTGTGAGGATAATTGTAATGACTGACAGATGTCATCGAGATGACTTTTGACCCTTCCACCTTTGGGACTAGGTTTCATAAGACAGACTTATTTAGCTATACATGTCTTTTAATTGCCAGCAAACATGACAATATATAGATTACTTACCTGGCTAAATAGAGGAGTAATGTGGGGTCAGAGACAGTGTCCTGGGCTTAGACATAGGAATACTTGGGTTCAGATCTCACCTCTGACACATGTTTAACTGTGTGACCCCAGGCAAGTCACTAAACATTTCTCTAAGGCTCTAAGCTATTTGTATCAGTGGAGGCACTTTCCACACCAGGAGTTTTGCCTACTTATGAAGTCACAAGCCTAGATTCCCTAGTGCAATTATTCTATTTTCTGTAACCTCTTCCATTTTTAAGAACTATCATCAGAGGTTGGTTGGCTTAACTAAAGAAGAAAAGAGGAAAAGCACATTCATTAAGTTTTAAAGTTTTAATTAGAAATCTCAGAATTGAAAGTTCATGCCCTCTTTTGTGCTGCTATTAAATTCTCTTTGAACTCGTTTTTTTTTTTAAGTTAACCTAAGATAAGCAGCATTTTAGAAATGGACCTTAGTGATCAATTAGTTCCATTCTGTTATTTTTCATATGAGGATATTGAAGTGCAGATAGGTGAGATGACTTGCCTAAGGTCATACAGCTAGCTCATTGCAGAGCTGCCCCTGCCTCATTTGCCTGCCCTTCTCCTTGGGAGGTATGAACATAACCATCTGCACATGGCTTCCTCATTCTCTGTTAAATACTTTGAGGCTGGTTGTGGTTGCCAGATGTGTGACCTTTACAGTACAGCTTTCTGGATCACCTCTTCTGCCTGAAGGCTCTTAGTTCTTGATGTCATTCCCTGAGCTTGCTGTAGAGTTCCAGCTGCTAAGAAACAGCCAGCATTACTGATCTTGTGCTTGGGATACACCACTGAGATGGCCTGTATGTGACATGTCTGGTGTTTATTTGGCCAAAGAGTTGTAAAGGGTAATGGAGGAATTTCAGTGGCTGGAGTGTCATTCCTTTTTAAGTAGACTTCTTACAAAGTCCGATCTAAAAATCCAGTGACCTTGACTCCCCTCACTCTTAGTGCTCTACCTTCACCTTTTCTATCTTCTTATCCAACCAGATTCTTTCTTTCCCAAACTGATTTTGAGATCCATTATTACTGGTCATTGTTTTAGATGATGAACAGTATCATCTTTTCACTCCTCTCACTTCTTCAGTCTCTCATTTCAAACAAATTCTGCATTCTTTTATAATAAAAAATAATAATAGCAAACAATTATATAGTCCTTTAAGTTTTGCAAAATACTTTACATATTATTACCTCTTATGATCATTTTGGAGGAAATACTATACCTCCTATACTCACTCTACTTCTTTCCTTGCTCCTCTCTGGACTTCTTCACTTTGTCTTCATATGGGTGCTTCCTCCTCTACATCTGTTTTGGCTTCCATTTTTATGACTCTATGTGTGTGTGTGTGTGTGTGTATGTGTATGTGATCTTTCCTTACTAGAATATAAGTTCCCAGAATCAGGGATCAAACTTGGGTTTTTTTTCCTGTATTTTTATTCCTGGAATTTAAGCCCAGTGTTAGGTGTATAATAAATGCTAGTACATTTCACTTCATGCTCACAACAATCCTGAGGTAGTTACTGCTATTATCCCCATTTTGCTGATAAGAAAACTGAGGCTGAGAGAGGTAAAAATAACTTGGCCAGGTAAGTATATGAGACAAAACACAAACTCAGGTCTGACTTCAAGTCCATCATTCTATTCACTATCCCACCTACATGCCTTTAAAGTTTGTGCCTAGCCTAAACTGACTATGGCTCTCTTAGTCAGATTGGTCTTAGAGTGAGCTCCAGAAATCATCAAATCTATGGAGAGATTGTTTTCAACTCCCAAATTGAACTTCAAGATTACCTAAGGCTACTTCCTGAGTCTGCAAGAGCATAGTTTATAACCTCTTTAGATCAGAGAGCCCTGGACTCTTGGGAAAGGCTGACATTGGGAAAGTCCATATGGACTTGATGTTTGATTGATTTGAAAATTACATGATGAGTCAGTTACACTTAATAATGTAGGAGGATGTTCATCATAATCTCCCTCAAAAATTTACTGAGTACATTGTGGCATGTGACAAGGCATTAGTGTCATTGCTGTGATGTTCCAGTATTATCTTGATACACATAGACAAGCATGAGGAATATAAGTCTAGAAAGCACATTTTGTTCTTATCAATTTCATCTATTTATGTTTGTTTGAAAATGTATTGCTTAGTATTTATACCATAATTTGGCTGAGTCTGGTGTAGACATATGAGAAAACCCCAACCCCAATTTACAAAGCCATTTCTAACTTTTAAAAATATTTGGTTAAATTCTGGGCACTGGTTCAATGTTGTCATTCCTTTCTTTTGGTCAGAGGTTTTAACTTTCCTTTCTTCCTTTAGTTTCTTGTAGCAGCATGCTTCATTACTTACTGAAAAGTTTTCCAAAAAATATAGAATCATGTAGTCTTGGAGGTCCTAAGGATTTTAAAGATCAAGCCCAATCTATACCTGAAACAAGAGACCATTCAACAGTTTTCCGGAATAGTTAAGCAAATTGTGGTACTTGAATATAATGGAGTATTATTCTACTATAAGAAGTGATGAATGCAATGAAAATGAATGAAAACAGAGAAGCATGGAAAGAGCTATCCAAACTGATACAGAATGGAGTAAGCAGAGCTGAGAAAAATAATATATGACTATAACAATGTACACAGAAAGAATAGCCATGAAAAAATCAATGTTTCAAAATTATGGAGAACAAACGTTGCTTAAAAGAAGAGATATGAGAAGATATCTCCACTCAATCTCTTTGCAGAAATGAGGACTCCACAATTATTTTCGGGCTTTTTGATATTTTAATCAGCTAAGCTGATTTTTTTTACTCTTTTTTTCTTTGCATTTCAAAAACTCCATTTATTGTAGGAGATGGCATTCTAGGGGAAGAATGGGGAATATCAGATCCTAAGGAAAATTATAGTGATATTTTAAAATCCAAAAGAAATTAATAAAAACTTAATAAAATATTTATATATAGACATATGTCTGTGTGTATGTATAAACATATATGTTTATATGTATGTATGCATATAGACAAATACACAGTCATCCAGCTTCAGATGGAATAGTTTGAATAAGGAGTCTTCAACACATTATCTTTTTCAAGCATTTTCTTCCATTTGGGGGCAGGTTTAATCATAAAGCATTTGTTAATTGTTATATCAACTTGAAAGATGCCTTAACAATTTCTACTCATGGCTTCTTCCTTTTCCTTCTAGAATCTCAATCCCTATTTTTTTTCTGGGATGAGGAAAAATAAATCTAATCCATGCTCTGCATACTAGCCTTTCAAATTTCTTTTTATTTCAGTCAATCATTATATAACCTGGCTTTTAATCTTATAACTTTGTAGAAATGGTACAATTTATTGACTTTATGTATTTCAAATTTATGTGCTAAGAGCAACATTGCCCTGCTAATCAGTCCCCTTCTAAATTGAAGGAAATTCTCTTCTTTTGATTTTGAAATAATTTATTAATGTTCTTGATTCTTTCTTTGCTTTTTAGAATCATCACGATTCCCCTTCTGCTTGCTATCTAACTGTGGCTTTACATCCCTACTAAAATTATTCTTGTAACAAATAAATACAATCATACAAAACAAGCACACACATTGACTATGTCTGAAAATACGTGACTCGTTTTGTGCTTCCAGTTCATGGCATGTCTGCCAAGAAGTGGGAAGCAAGCTTCATTATAAGTCTCCTGAAGTCATTATTGGTCATTTCATTGATCAGAGTTAAGTATTTAACAAATTTCCTTTATAATGTTGAACTCACTGTATAGGTTGGTCTCCATTTTTTGTTCAATTTACTCTGTGTTAAAAATCTTCATATTTCCTGAAATAGATCTTTTTCATAATTTTAATTGTATAATTATAATGCATTATATTAATATATCATAATTTGTTCATATATTCCCCAGGGCATAGATACCTACTTTACTTCTTGTTCTTTGTTATAACAAAAAAAAAAGTTGTGTGTAGGTAGTCTCTATTTTTTGGGTCCATTTTGTAATTATTTTGAATGAAATTTATTTTTCTACCTTTATGCTTTACATATCAGATCATTTCATCTTAACAATAATCCTGTGAAGCAGATACTATTATCCCCATCTTATAGATACGGAGCCTCTAGATGATTTAATGATTTTTGTAGTATTATACAGTATTTGAGGTCAGATTTGAATATAGGTCTTTATTCCTGATTACAAGTCTGTATTTTAAAATGTTTAGAAAAGAATTCTAGAGCTTGGAAGAACTCTTAGAGATCGTTTGGTCTAATTTCAATTAAAAAAAAGATTTATAGAAATTTGTTCAGGCTCATCCAGTTAATTGGTGGTAAAGAGGGGACTAGAAGAGAAGTCTCCTGACTTGTACAGAGGGCTTCACACTATGCTGTGGAGTCTGTACTGCAACACTGCTTCACTGTCTGATTATATCCTGGAATGAACCAGACCCCTCTGCTGATTGAATAGACTCCAAAGGCCTTAAAGACACCCTAGAATTCATCAGCTTTCTCCTGATCCCTTTGAGACTGGTGCTAACTGGGAATAGTTCACTTCTGAATTGATTCCTGGGGAATGATGATGCCCTAAGTCTACCCTAAATAGAATAGATCCCTCTAGCCTAAAATCCATGACATTTGGCTTGATCGGGGCCAGCATTAAGCATATAGCAATTGAATGTCTATTACACTTGTTCTATTCATTTCCATCCTAGTTGGCATCTGAATATCTGTCTTTGTGCTACTGTTGATTTTGTTTGGGGCTTTGCAAAGATATTTTGCACTATATTTGTGTGAGTTTGTGTGAGTGTGCCCGAACTCTTATAAAAGATGAATCAAGATCAGACACTGAATTGTAATCAATCATTTAGCTCCCAGGGGGTGGGAGGGGGGAGATTTCATGTCCACAACTAACTTTGTTGTCTTCCTTGAAACAAAGAACTGAACCCTATTGTAGTGACATAGGGCCTCATCTGAAAGGAATTCTATTAAAACTAAGTCTGGAAGAGAAATATCTTTCTTTAGTAAAGACAAGAAGTAATTCATATTTATTAAATCTTATAGTGAGCCAATTAACAAATGGAAATAATTAAGGCAGAAGTGAATTGGTTTCTTAAAAGAAAAAATAAAATGACATAATGACCCTCTCTGTTATATAAGTCATCTCATAGCAGAATGCTTAGTGTTGCTTTATTTTACAATATTTGAGTCTCAAAGTTAAAAAGAAGTTCCTCCCCTAATTATTAAGGCACAATTTAATAAAATTAATGAAATGAAAGAATGCAGGGAACTATTTTTGGAAAAAAATGTTTAAGCCATTGCTCTCTACTTGCAGATTAGCAAGACATATTTTTAATTTACACCATATCCTTAAACAAGAATATTTGGGTTACATATGTCCTCTGAGACACTGGTTCACTAAACCAAATACATGGAGATAGGGAGGGCTAAAACCCCAAGAATACAGCAACATGATGGCTATTGTGACTATAATTCAATAATGAATTTGGTGTGCTATTAAGGACCTCTTTCATGGAAATATGCTTCTTTCTCATGGAATCCAAAATTCCATGAGCCTTTTGAATTTGGAATTTTTTAACGTTGGCAATAGTCTGTCTTGGCAAATTGGTTCAAATGATTCACCTTTTTATGGGGCTTTCTTTGTAAAAATAAAAATTTATTAAGCTTTCTCAAATACACGGTACTCTATTGAATCTTTGAATTTATTGACATGCATATTTCTTCCAATGATGCAGATTTGAAATCCATCCGGGCCATTCTATACAACTACAATGACTACACAAAGGCCTATTCAATATAGTGATACTTCCCACTTTCTCTTAACATCTTGAGGATATTATTGGAGCACATGAGTGATCCAGTAGCTATCCTTTACTGTTGCCTTTGATGTCCCTTTTTCTTTACTTATATCTCTCTGTGACCACATCACTTACTTTGCTTCTTCATAATCATTGAATGAATGAGTGAAAGTCATTTATGTGTGAGATTCATTTTCTACAATAATTGAGGCTTAGTAGTAATAGTAGTGATGACATTAGATCACAGGGGTTATGGGTTTTATTTTTTAAAAATTTAATTACTCAATTTAAAATATTTTCCCTTGGCTATAAGAATCATGTTCTTTCCTTCCCCTCCCTCCACCCCCTCCCATAGCCAACCCACAATTTCACTGGGTTTTATGTGTGTCCTTGATCAAAACCTATTTCCATATTATTGATATTTGCACTGGGGTGATCATTTAGAGTCTAATTCCCCAATCATATTTCCATCAATCCATGTGATCAAGCAGTTGCTTTTCTTCTGTGTTTCTACTTCCACAATTTTTCCTCTGAATGTGGATAGTCTTCTTTCTCATAAATCCCCTTAAATTGTTCTGCATAATTGCATTGTTACTAACAGAGAAGTCCATTACATTTTATTATACCACAGTGTATCAGTCTCTGTGTACAATGTTCTCCTGGATCTCCTCCTCTCACTCTGCATCAATTCCTGGAGGTCATTCCAGTTCACATGGAATTCCTCCAGTTCATTATTCCTTTGAGCACATAGTATTCTATCACCAACATATACCACAATTTGTTCAGCCATTCCCCAATCAATGGACATCCCCTCATTTTCCAAAATTTTGCCTCCACAAAGAGCACAGCTATGAATATTCTTGTACAAGTCTTTTTCCTTATTATCTCTTTGGGGTATAAATGGAGCAGTGATATGGCTGGATCAAAGAGCAGGCAGTCTTTTAGCTCCCTTTGGGCATAGTTCCAAACTGCCCTCTAGAATGGTTGGATCAATTCACAACTCTACCAGCAATGCCTTAATGTCTCAAATTTGCCACATCCTCTTCAACATTCATTACTTTCCTTTGCTGTCATGTTAGCCAATCTGCTAGGTGTGAAGTGGTTCCTCAGAGTTGTTTTGATTTGCATTTCTCTGATTGTATGGATTTAGAACACTTTTTCATCTGCTTATTAATAGTTTTGATTTCTTTAACTGAAAATTGTGTATTCGTGTCCCTTGTATATTTATCAGATGGAGAATGGATTGATTTTTTGTACAATCGATTTAGCTCTTTATAAATCTGAGTAATTAAACCTTTGTCAGAGGTTTTTGTTATGAAGTTTTCCCCCCCAATTTGTTGCTTCCCTTTTTATTTGAGTTGCATTGATTTTGTTTGTACAAAACCTTTTTAATTTAATGTAATCAAAATCATTTATTCATTTATTTAATATTTTGTGATTTTTTTTCCTAACTCTTGCTTGGTCTTAAAATCTTTCCTTTCCCAAAGATCTGACAAGTATACTATTCTGTGTTCACCTAATTTACTTATAGTTTCCTTTTTTATATTCAAGGCATTCACCCATTCTGAGTTTATCTTGGTGTAGGATGTGAAATGTTGATCCATCTCAATCTCTCCCATACTGCCTTCCAATTTTCCTAGCAGTTTTTGTCAAATATTGAATTTTGGTCTCCAAAGCTGGGATCTTTGGGTTTATCATAGATTGTCTTGCTGACATCACTTACCACAAGTCTGTCTCTTAGCCAGTACCATATTGTTTTGATGACCACTGCTTGATAGTATATTTTGAGATCTGGGACTGCTAAGCCACCTTCCTTCACATTTTTTTCATTATATCCCTGGTCTTTTGTTCTTCCAAATGAACTTTGTTATGTTTTTTTCTAATTCAGTAAAAAAGTTTGTTGGTAGTTCAATAGCTATGGCACTAAATAAGTAAATAAGTTTGGGTAGAATTGTCATTTTTATTATGTTAGTTCATCCTGTCCATGAACAATTAATGTTTTTCCAATGATTTAGATCCAGTTTTGTGTGCAAAGTGTTTTGTAGTTGTGTTCATATAGTTCCTGTGTTTTGGCAGACAGATTCCTAAGTATTTTATATTGTCTAGGGTGATTATAATGGAATTTCTCTTTTTTAATTCCTGCTGCTGAGATGTGTTGGAAATAGAAATTCTGATGACTTATGTAGGTTTATTTTGTATTCTGCAACTTTGCTAAAGTTCTTGATTATTTCCAATAGCTTTTAAGTTGATTTTCTAGGATTCTTTAAGTAGACCAGCATATCATCTGCAAAGAGTGATAGTTTGGTCTCTTCATTGCCAATTTTAATACCTTCAATTTCTTTTTCTTCTCTAATTGCTACTGCTAGTGCTTCTAGTACAATGTTAAATAATAGAGATGATAATGGGCATCCTTGTTTCACTCCTGATCTTATTGGGAAAGCTTCTAGTTTATCCCCATTGCAGATGATATTTGCTGATAGTTTTAGATATATACTGTTTATTATTTTTAGGAAAGATTCTTCTATTCCTATACTTTCTAGTGTTTTCAATAGGAATGAATGTTGTATATTATTAAAGACTTTTTCTGCATCTATTGAGATTAATCATGTGATTTTTGTTGGTTTGTTGTTGATATGGTCAATTATGTTTATGATTTTCCTAATATTGAACCATCCTTGCATTCCTGGTATAAATGCTACTTGTTCATAATGAATAACCCTCATTATCACTTGCTGGAGTTGTTTTTTTTTGTGCTAGTATTCTATTTAAGATTTTTGTATCTATGTTCATTAAAGTGATTGAGCTATAGTTTTCTTTCTCTGTTTTTGATATGCCTGGTTTTGGAATCAGTACCATATTTGTGTCATAAAAGGAATTTGGTAGAACTCCTTTGCTTATTGTGTCAAATAGTTTGTATATTATTGGGATTAGTTGTTCTTTGAATGTTGGATAGAATTCACTTGTGAATCCATCAGGCCCTGGGAATTTTTTCTTAGACAATTCTTTGATGGCTTGTTCAATTTCTTTTTCTTATATTGGATTATTTAAGTATTCTATTTCTTCTTCTGTTAATCTAGGAAATTTATATTTTTGTAAATATATATCAATATCACCTAGATTGCCATATTTGTTGTCATATAACTGGGCAAAATAGTTTTTAATGATTGCCTTAATTTCCTTTTCATTAGAGGTGAGGTCTTCCTTTTCATCTTAGATACTGTTAATTTGGTTTTCTTCTTTCCTTTTTTAAAAATTAGATTGACCAGTACTTTGTCTATTTTATTTGTTTTTTTCAAGATACCAGATTCTAGTCTTATTTATTAATTCAATAGTTCTTTCACTTTCAATTTTATTGATTTCTCTTTTAATTTTTAGGATCTCTAATTTAGTTTTCATCTGGGGATTTTTAATTTGTTCACTTTCAAGTTTTTTGATTTGCATGGCCAATATTTTTTTACCTCTACCCTCTCTAATTTATTAATATATGAACTCAAGGATATAAATTTCCCCCCTGAGTACTGCTTTGGCTGCTTCCTATGGATCATGAAAGGATGTCTCATTATTGTCATTTTCTTTAATTAAATTATTAATTTTTTTCTATTATTGATTCTTTAATTTATTTTGGAGAATCATATTATTTAATTTCCAATTGATTTTTGATTTGCTTCTCCATGTACCCTTAATAGTTATTATTTTTATTACATTATGATCTGAAAACGTTGCATTTTTTATTTCTGCTTTTCTGCATTTGTTTGTCATATTTTTATGCTCTAATCAATCTTTGTCTGTGTACCATGTGCTGCTGAAAAGAATGTGTATTCCTTTTTGTCCCTATTTATTTTTCTCCATATATCTATTAACTCTAATTTTTCTAAAAATTCAGATTTCCCACTAGTATAGTTTTACTATCTATTTCCTCCTTCAACTCCACTTGTTTCTCTTTTAGAAATTTGGATGCTATACCATTTGGTGCATACATGTTGATTACTGATATTTCCTCATTGTCTATACTCCTTTTTATCACGATGTAATTACCTTCCCTATCTCTCTCTTTTTTTTTAACCCTTACCTTCCATCTTGGAGTCAATACTGTGTATTGGCTCCAAGGCAGAAGAGTGGTAAGGGCTAGGCAATGGGGGTCAAGTGACTTGCCCAGGGTCACACAGCTAGGAAGTGACTGAGACCAGATTTGAACCTAGGACCTCCCGTCCCTAGGGCTGACTCTTAATCCACTGAGCTACCCAGATGCCCCCTCCCTATCTCTTTTAATCAGATTTATTTTTACTTTGGCTTTGTCAGATATGATTGCAAATCCTGCCTTCTTTTTCTCAGTTGAGGCCCAACAGTTTTTGCTCCAGCCTTTGATCCTTTCCTTGTGAGTGTCTACCTTTCTCATGTGTGTTTCTTGTAGACAACATATGGTAGGATTTTGGTTTCTAATCGACTCTGCTATTTGCTTTCATTTTGTGGGTGAGTTCATTCCATTCATGTTCAGAGTTATGATTGCCACTTGTGTATTCCCCAACATTTTGATATCCTCTCCTTGTTCTGCCCTTTCTTCTTTCACTATATCCTTTTAAACCAGTGGTTTGCTTTTAAGCAGTCCCCCTAATCCCCACCCTCACTATGCTTCCCTTTCTGTCCCCTCCCTTTTTGTTCCATTCTTATTTTTTTAGGGTCTATCAAGTTCCTTCCCCCATTTCTTTCCCTTCCTTTTTGTACTCCCCCAACTTCCCTCCTTGGTTTTTCCTTTCTTATTTTCCCCGTAGGGTAACATAGAATTTGATACTCTAATGGATCTAGATTCTTTTCCCTCTCAGAAATGATTCCACTGAGAATAAGTTTTAAGTCTTTATTACCTGTTACCACTCTCTTGCTCTCCTTCTTATAAAAGTATTCTTCCCCTCCCCTTCCCATGTGTCTAGTTTTGTGATATAGATTATCTTATTTATCTTATTCCTTCAACTTTCTCTTGGTGCCATCTTCCCCCCTCTCTTTTTCTTTTTTTTTTGCATATCGTCTTAGACCACTTATTACCCCAATCTCTGCCTATAAATGATTCTTCTGATTACTATAATAGTCAATATAATTTTTGAGAGTTACAAATAACATTTTTTCATATTCATTAATATAAACAATTTGATCTTTTTGAAGCCCTTAAAGAAGAAAGTTTAAATTAAAAAATTTTCCCTTTCCCCTCTCTCTCTTATTTACCTTTTCATGTTTCTCTTCATTTTTGTGTTTGAATATGAAACTTTCCACTTACAAATACTTGGAAATCTTCTCTTTTTGAGTGCCTATATTTTCCACTGGAAGTATATAGATAGTTTTGATGGGTAGGTGATACTTGATTGAAGACCCAATTCTCTTGCCTTTCTGAATATCATATTTCAAGCCTTTCAGGCCTTTAATGTGGAAGCTGCTAGATCTTGTGTAATCCTGATCAGTGCTCCTTGATATCTCAATTGTCTCTTTTTGGCTTCTTGTAAAATTTTCTCCTTAGCCTGGAAGCTCTAAAATTTGGCAATTACATTCCTGGGGGTTGTCTTTTGAGGATTTATTGTAGAGGGTGTTCTATGAACTCTTTCAACATCTATTTTGCCCTATTTTTGTTCAAGAACATCACAGAAGTTTCCTTGGATAATTTCTTATACTATGATGTCAATATTTCTATTTATTTCTGGGTTTTCAGGTAGACCAATGATTCTCAAATTGTCTCTTTGAGACCAGTATTCATGGTCTATCATCTTGTCAGTGAAATATTTTATGTTGTCTTCTATTTTGTCAATCTTTTGATTTTGCTTTATTAATTCTTGCTCTTTTGCAAGGTCATTGGCTTCCAATTACCTAATTCTGGTATTTAAAGACTGGTTTTCCACTATAATCTTTTAATTTCCCTTTTTGGTTTGGTCTGTCCTGCTTTTCATGGCTTTTAGCTGTTTAATTTTGGTCTCCAATTGGGAGTTCCTGTCCCAAGGCACTGACAAAAGCATTAAATGGCACAGGGAGAAATATCCACACATCTGAGCCAATCTAAGAGAGACATCTTTATAATCAAATAAAACATAGCAAAGTTTATTGAGATTTATCTTATGATATGAATCATTTATATTGTGCTTATGATACTACTGCCTAGCAAAAGCAATGTCATGATCAAAGAATGGTACACTCATATAAGTTGTCACATAATTAAATAGAGATAAGGTCTCTCTTGGGGCTATAGCATACCAGGAAATCTGTCTGAAGAATGAATCAAGGACAGTGGTGGAGGCAGTGTGGATGGGAGTGAACATAACATGTCCAATAAGAGAGTGAAAAGGATGAATGGGAAATGAAATGAAGAATCTAGACACAGTAGTTGATTACAGTTGGAATGAAGGACACCAAAGCAAAGTACCCAATTTGTGGCCAACATGGAAAAGAGAAATAAAAGTTTCAAAGTCAAAACAGGTGAGTCACTCACAATGGGGCCCAGAAGATGGTTTCTTCTCATGCCAGTAGTCTAATCTGCATATCCAACAGTCTGGTCTTCTTTTGCCTTTTATGACCAAGGTCTATCCTCATCCACCAAGTCCTCCATAATCTTTTGCACCTGCTAGTGATGGGGCCTACACATAGATGGTAATTAGATATAAATGGTGAGTAGTTCATATAAATTACTATAATTAGTAATTACCATAACTGGTTTTCATGTAGCCAAACCAAGCATTTTCTTAGGTCAGCTGGGGGTTGGGGGGTGGGAGAACAAAGAAGAAAACCTGAGAAGAGCAGGGAATCGTGCTTAAAAAAAAAAAAAAAAGCTTTTTGGAAGGCCCTTAGATCTGACTATAGAAGGACTTAGGCTCCTCTATTCTAGCAGAATGTGCCTATATTTTGAGTATAATATAGGGTCTGGCGGTCACAAATTCTCCTTGTTTTCTTGCATCCCCATCAGGATCTTCACGTGGGAATAGGTAGTATGATTTAAGAAATCACCTCATTGATCAAATTTCCAAATGTAGATTAGTTAAATAGACTGTTTTCTTGTGGATTGTTTTCATGTGGTGTCTATCAGGGGGCAGAGAAATGGTGTCAGATTCAGGAACATGGACCAAGTCTTGCCTCTGCCACGTGCTGTCTGAATGATCCTACTCAAAGCACTTGACCTGCAAGGTCCTGGGTAGTAACTGCTCAAGACTATATTTTTTGGAGCAGCTGTTAATCTGTTAGTAGAGGGACCTCTTCACTGGGTTTAAAAAAAAAAAAAAGCTTTTATGGCAGCTAGATGGTGTAGTAGATAGAGTGCTGGACTAGAAGTGATGAAAAACTAAGTCTGAATCTTGATTCATACACTTGTTAGTTATGTGGCCTTTGGCAAATCACTTAAGTTCTCTGTCTGATTCAGTTTTTTCATCTTTAAAATAGACATAATAATATCACCCATTTCTCCAAATCTTTTATGAAGAAAAGTGAGATAAAATATTTAAAGCACCATATAAATATTGTTATTAATTATTTTTATTTTTATTTTGATCATCAAAGAAGTATTTTTATGTTAGCCCAAGATTTACTGATAGAAATTTCAAGCATTATAGGGGAGATAATGTGTAGATTTGGAACAATCACATCTAGACTGACTTCCCTGGGAAAAACCGGTCCTTGTCGAAGCTATGAATTAAAGTTGGTCTTTGGTTTTCCTTTTTCCTTTCATTTTCCTTTCTGCCTTTTGTGCAACTTAAGCCACCTTTGCTTTTCCTTGCTTCCTCCCAATCCAGTACCTCCTAGTTATTCAAAACCTTCCTAATTTGACACTCTATTTAACATTGTTCCTCCCATCCCAAATATCAGACTTGAGAGACAGAAAGGTGCCTTGTTCCCTGGTTCAGTTGCTTCACTTGTTTTTCAGTCATGTCTGACTCTTCAAGATCTCATTTAGAGTTTTCTTGGCAGAGATACTAGAGTAGTTTGCCATTTCCTTCTCCAACTCATTTGACAGATGAGAAAAATGAGGCAAACAGGGTTGTGACTTGCCCAAGGTCAAACAGCTAGTAAGGGTCCGAAGCTAGAAAAGTCTTCCTAACTCCAGGCTCAGTATGTGTCCACAATTCAACTTCTGTTCCCTGCTTCACAGTTTTATAATTCACTGGGACAATATTGGTGTTAAGGATCTGTATGTGCCAGAGAGCCATTTGATCTGAAAAATCTATTTCTAAGGAAAGCTAATCTCTGACCTCTGCTCAAGAAAGGGAATAGAAAGGCAGAAGAAGGCAATGGAGTCCATCTAGGAGAAAACATGTTCTTGATGCCAAGATGAATTATAGAGTGGAATGAGCCCTCTGCCTTCAATCTCGGGACCTAGATTCAAATGTCAAAAATTAACTTCATAATATACTACCTGTAGTGACCTTGGCAAAATAACTTACTCATCTAGATTTTGGTTTTCACCGATGTAAAATTAGGGAGATGGACTAGATGGACTAAGGTTTCTTTAGATCTTTTAAGATCCCATTGGGGCTTATGAAAAAATGTAGAGCCACTATTAATATTTTCTGCAGGGGCAAAAACAGGTGTTGATTTTAAGTTGATTTTAATGTGACTAATCAAATGTTTGATTTAGTTGCACAGTAAAGATCCAAAAAAGTTCTACATACACAGGCTATCTGTTTTTGATTAAGTCAAAAAACTGCTGCTTATAACCCCTCATGCCTTTCCTCCAATGTTAGATTGGTAGTTTGTGGCAACCTCTATAACTGTCACTAGTAAGTACTATATAGCTTCCTACCCTTAGAAGTAACATATTTGTAAATTTGTAAATTTTTTTTTATTTGTAAAAAACTCTACATCTGGAGCGAGAGAAACTGGGTTCAAATCCAGACTTGGTCACTTACTGTTTTTGTGATCTCAGACAAATAATTTCACCTCTGAACCTCAGTCTCCTCATCTGTTAAATAAGGATGTCCCTTCCATCTCTAAATTGATGATCTAATTTTCCTATAACTATTAGTTCAAGGTATATTCTTCTATGACTATCCAGGATGATGACTTCTATTATCTTTTCACTGAAGGCAAACAGGATGATTTCTTAGGTATTGCTTTTATCTGGAATTTTTCAGCCAATTCCTGATATTTTCAAACCTGAAAATCAGTTTCATTTCCACAGATATATCTACTGTTTGCAATTTAACTCTAATGAGACATAGCCCAGGGTTTGGGAGATTCAACATATTTGCCAATATCTAACATAGTAAAAGAAATTATCTCAGTAAATTAGCAGATTCTCTGACATAGCAAGTTATCTCAGAATCATTTACAATTTATTTCTTTTAGGTTTGACAGACTTAAGCCCCCTAGAGGGTTTTTAAATTTAAAAAGTTTTTTTTTCTTGGATAGAGACTCTCTCTAATAGGAAGAGTAATTTGTAATTTTTTAAAAAATAAACCCTTACCTTCCATCTTGGAATCAATACTGTGTATTGGTTCCAAGGCAGAAGAGTGGTAAGGGCTAGGCAATGGGGGTCAAGTGACTTGCCCAGGGTCACACAGCTGGGAAGTATCTGAGGCCAGATTTGAACCTAGGACCTCCCATCTCTAGGTCTGGCTCTTAATCCACTGAGCAACCCAGCTGCACCCAGTTTGTAATTTTTCAATGAAAGTTATTAAACTCTATAAGGTAGTAGAATTATCTAGGTTTTATTTCAAATTATTTGGCTTATTTCTATATGTACTCTCCTTTATACATGGAAATGGTTACTTCCCCCCCAAATATATATGTACTTATATATGTATTTTAATTTTTTTTCTATAACAGTGAAAAGAAATGCTGAAAAATCCAGTCTGTGGAGACTGATGGAATGGTGAATTCAAAACCAGAAGATTTGTGTTTTGAGTCCTGATTGCTACTTAGTAACTTGTGGCCTTAGACAAACTATCCCTATGCTTTATCTCTTTCTCCTCCTGACCAAAAAAAAAAAAAAGCTAGCATTTACCTAGTGGTTTTACAAAAAGTATCTAATTTGATAATGAGATGAGATAATATCTCATTTGATAAAAAGTGAATGGGGAGCAGTACTAGATTTGTAATCTTTAAGATCATTTTTTTTTTCTGATCCAATGACTCATTTATGATTCAGCTGGTGAGAATTAAAAATACAGTGTGTAGTCATAGAAAAAGATCTGGTTAGCTCATTTATTTGCAAGAATGGCACTAATGAGGTTTAAGTGAATTTAATTTTGTCTGAGAGAGTTTTATACAGGAAAAAAACCACAGTTTATTTCCCTCTTTCCCCTGCCACAGTATCAAATTCCACCATCATTTATTAAATACTTTAATATTTAATGAATCTGTTATTCATGTACGTATTCTCTTCATTGGTGCAGATTTCAAGTTGCCCATGACTTCTTATCCTCCATGGATTCTTTAACTATGTCAGCTTATAAATCCTCCGTAGAGTATCTATCCTATGTACCTGAGGTTTTGCTCCAGGCTCAATGGCAAAAAATTAATTGGAAACCACAGTAATGCTCAAGATGTGTTTTTTTTTTCTTTCTCACCCTTTCTGCCAACCTACCTCCTTTTCTAGTAATATGTTTTAAATATTTTTTGTTTTGTGTTTATTACTTTATTATTTTTATTTTGCTTTCTAAACATTTCAACGTATCAGAACAAACATGAGTCAACCATATGAATTTGTAAACTTTGGTTATAGATGATTTTTAAAATGTTAACTACACATCTCATGATTGACATCTTTTATGTTATTCTTTGGAGAAAGTCATCATTATTCATATGCTCTAACCCATTCAAACCCACTATGCATTCATTGCCTTTTGGATGACTCACAAAGAATCCATGCCTACTGACTCAGAGAACTTTCTACAGGATATATTGTCCCAAGGAAGTGAAAGGAGACGTATTATTTCTGTACTCTACCCCCATGATATCTCACTTGGAGTACTGTGTTATTTCTGGGCACCACCTTTTAAGAAGGACATTAATAAACTAGAGATGTTTATAGAAAGGCAACCAGGATGCTGAAGGACCCTGAGCCATGAGTTGAAGGAAGGAAACACATTTTAAAAATACCTTTTATGTGCCAGGAACTGTGCTAAGCATTTTACAAATTTTGTCTCATTTAATCCTCTCCCCCAAACTCTGAGAGGCAGGAGCTGCCATTATCCTTATTTTACAATTGTGGAAATGGAGGTAGACAAAGATTCATTGATTTGGCCGAGATGACAGAGCTAGTGTTTGAGGTTGGATTTTGAGTCTTCCTGACTGCAGGTCCCACAATTGATCCCTTGCATCACCTAGCTGCCTTAGTGTAAGGAATTGATAATAGTTAGCCCAGAGAAGAGAAGATGCAGGGGTTTCATGATACTGAAATTGTTTCCCCATTTTGGAATGGCTTTCATGTGGAGAAGGCATTAGAATTGTTTTGCTTTCCCCTGGAGTGCAGAACCAAGATTAGTAAGTGGAAACTGCAAATAGATAAATTTAGGCTTGATGTCAGGAAAAACTTACTAATAATTAGCATTGTCCAAAAGTGGATTAGGCTGCTTCAAAAAGTGACAGATTCCTCCTCCTTGGAGGTCTTTAAGCAAAGACTGAATAGCCACTTGCTGAGTATGTTCTAATGGTGTTCCCGGATAGGTTGCACAGGATAGTCACTCATATCCTTTGCAACTTGGGATTCCACGATTGTATAATTTTGTGGTATTCAATAATTCACAGTAACATGGGACCACGGGACCATCAATGTTAAAGAAGATGACATTTTGTTGCAGAGAGAAGTTTAAGGTCATTAGAAGTTGTGTACAATTTTCCAAATAAGAATGAACCAGTCCTCTTCTTCCTTCTCTGTTCTAGAGCTTATCTATTTTCTATCTGCAATATCTCCTCAAGATTTATGTCCTGGTAGATGAGCTTTCTGGGCTTTTCCTTCATTTATTTACCATAATCTGGACAATAGACATTCTTTTTTCATTAGTAGTGGTGATTGTGGGGGTAATAATAGTGGACATGCCTTACCATTTGACTTTGCCTGTGTGGATATTCGGCCAAAATCTTTGATTTATTGTGAATCTCATTTAGTAGACTGTCTGCAAATGTGGATTTCATTCTTCCCCTCTAGTCCATCACTTCTTTTCCACATGGTAATAAATTTGTACCATCATCAGTCTTCTGGAGTCATGACTAGTTAATGTTTTTATCATAATATTTAAGTATATCAAAGTTGTTTTAGTTTACATTTTTGTATATTCTGATTCTGGTTCTTTTTTTAAAATTTCCCTGAATTAGTCCTTTTCCTTATTTCTTTTAACCCAATAATATTTCATTACTTTAATATGCTATAATTTACTCAGCCATTCCTCAAATGATCAACATTAACTTTATTTCTAGTTCTTTGCTACACCAAGAAATGATACTATGAATTGTTTTACATATATAGATCCTTTTTCTATGTGACAATGCTTAAAAAACTGCTTTCTTGTCTTCCTACAGTTTACTTTCTCCAGTCTACATATCCTTAATTTATCAGCCCAGTTGCTTCTTTTGGGGATGCTTTTTTTTTAATTTAAAAATTATTTATTCATTTAATTATTTGTTTATCACCAATGACATGTAATTATACATTTCCACACAAGTTTTCCTAAGTTATATGATTGAACTTATCTCCCTCCCTTCCCTTTCCCTTCCTGGTGCTGGTTGGGAGATGCTCTCATCACAATAAGCCCATGTGAAAGAAATATCTTCTTCAGCTTACTGCATAGTTCCATATGTTGTGAGTCCTGCATTCCTGGACACACCAGAAAAGAGGAGAGTGTTCTAATTAGGTAGTAAAAAGATCCAGCCAATTCTAGCTATTTAGCTAATTGAAAGAGGCTGTTCCCGACCACACGGTAAGTCAGCACAGAATGTCCACACATCTGCCAGTTTTCTTATCTCCCAGAACAGGTCCCCAAAGCTTCACCCATGGGTAATTCTATTTTACGTAGCCTGGACATACATCAGATCTCTACTATGTCTGGAAGGTTACTTAGTGATGCTATAATTATCTCCACTTTACACATCAAGCAACTGAGGTAAAGAGAGTTTAAATGACTTGTCCATATTCTCTCAGCCAATATTTATTATATTTATTAAAGTAGATTCACTGGTTTAGGGGCCCCTAAATTTAGATGGATTTCAGTCTCCTAAATCAATGATTCTATTTTAATAATGAACTTGCTTGCTTTAACTTTGGCTTTTCACCAATGGACCTCATTGTCATTATTTATGTTTGACTGTGGAAAGACACATGAAGACATCCTGTACTTCAAATAATCAAAGGGCATTGCTTGTTTCAATATCCTGTTTTCTATCAACACAAAAATGGGTGCTAAAGAAACTGGGTACAGATGTACATTCCCATTCTGAGGAAGTTGTCCCGTATAATGGTGGCTAATAACAGCCTGGAAACTACATAAGAAAAGACAGTGAATTTAGTAAGAGCTGAAGACAGACTTTTGCCATCTTTTTACATGGTAAAAAGTTACTTTATGCTGGGCTTTTTCAGCCACACCCTTGTAAAAAAACTGCTTTAATAGTGTGGGGGAAGAGAAGTAATTGACTACATGGATTTAGCAACGGAAGTCTGACATAATAGACTTAAAATAAGATGAAAGCTAAAACCATCCCATCGAGCTATTCAGCTTTATCCTCTTTTTATGTGTGGGGCAAACAGACTATCCTAATGGCATGGGAACCACCCTGCATACCCTTACAAAAGGGAGAGGTTTTCCTCATCTCCAGGCAACCACGTAGGAGGTAGACCTTACAGGAGCTGGGAGTTGCGGATGGAAAGCAGAGAGCCTCTGCTACTTCTCCAGTCCAGTAGCAGTGCATCATGACCATTTTATCTAAAGGGAAAATAAATAAATAAAAAAGATAAATAAAGATAATAAAAATAATAAAGGCTGAATCATTCCATTCAATGTGAATTAGAGTCTTCAGTCCATCATGGAAATCTCTGCTCTGAGATGAAAGATTATCATGAATATTCTGTTGTACAGGGGCTGCCTCAACATTTTTTTTTTGTTCTATGAAAGATAGTTTGATTCATGGATGTCTTAAATGAATGAAGAAATGAACTATAGCAGTGAACCCATTCAAAGCAACACCGTGAAGCAGCCAATGTGTTCCTTTGGTCCTTTTGATCTCTATTCTTTATCTCATCATTTTAATACTGTTCATTGGGTTTACTTGGCAGAAAATGGAATGATTTGCTATTTCCTTCTACAGTGGATTTGTCTGTTCCTTCAAACATTGCTAATCTAGGGAAAAGTAATTTTTAGGTTTAAGCTACCCTCCTGATCACTATCCAATAACAGGAAAGGAGGATTGTAGGCTATATATCCAAGGCATGACTCTTTCCCCATTATATATCTGTTCTACAATGAGCACAAATAGACACATAGCCTTATCTGAGGGCCCTACTTCTCATCCAGCATAAAGACCATGTGGATGATATCTTTTTCAAGAGGACCATTGCTCTCGAATTCCCCTTTTTTCTCTAGGAATCAAGTTCCAAAGTTTTTAAAATTGGGAATTTTCAAATTTGGAGCTAATGACAAGGAAACCCCTAAGGCTGGTTCTACCAGAGGATTCTCCATTCTTTGGTTAAAGATATTGGGATTGTACAACCCAGGGGATCGAAATTCCTCCTTATTTATGCAAGAAATTGGACTTTAGGCACATTTTCCATGTGCTAATCCCTCGGAACTCCTGGTAAAACACATATTTGTTTCTTCTGTGAACTTCTATTAATGTCTTGGATACCTTCCTCTTTTGATCTGGGAAAGTCCACTCTCAGGTTTCTGGTTCTTAGGAAGCACCCATGTGCTCATTCCTGTAAGGTATGGTCTTTTAAATCCTCCTTTCCTTCTCCTTCTTCCCCAAGCCAGATCTGTTTTGCTGTACTCTGGACAACCCCTTGATCAAGGAAAGACCCAAAAAGGTCCCCAAAAGTTGACCTATACAAAGGAGAGATTCCTGTGACAAAAGTCCATCCTTCTAAGTTCTAGCCATTTCACCTTCTTTGTGGATAGTCTCAATCAATGGGAAGTGATCAAGAATTCCTGGCTCCTGATTGGTTGTTTTCAAGTGATTCTTGAGATTGATTCACTCACAGAATACTTGTTGAATAAATAGAAAAAAAATTTAATTGTTCTTTTTTCTTTTAACTTTAGAAAACTACTGGAAAAACACTAATTTTTGCGCCATTGTATCCTTAATGAGTCCTGACTGATGCTAGAGTTTATTTCATTTTAAAAAACATCATATCCAGAAATATAAGATACCCCAAGTTTCTTTATACTGTCAATGCAGTGTTAAGTATTTGCATGTGTTCTTGTTTTTATCTAGAAGGAGTATTTCTTTTTGCCATCTGCTTCATTGACTACATTTCTCCAAAAAAATATATGCTTTTTATATGCAAGGTACTGTGCTAGGCACTTGAGATACCAAAAATACACAAAAACAAACAATTTCTGATTTCAAAAGCCTTTTATTCCACTGTTGGTACAATGATACCCACAAGTTGTCCAGGAGGATGATTGCAATGCTCTTTGAGAAATATTGATGAGTTAACCAAAAAAGTAATTCAGATTCTTTTCAAATGCTAAGATTATGGGGATAGCCAGTAATAAAAATGCTCTTCTCCCTGCTTTAAAAAAGAAAGTAGAGAAAAGTAGGTTAGCAAGACTAATGAAGACATTAATATGTGTCTAACATTATATGCAATATCACACCCCCAAATCCCCTACCTCTTTAAAAAAAAGAAAGGCTGGTGCATTTTCTCAGCTCTTCCCTGGGGCCAAATTTGATTATTATCATTTGATAGCATTCATTTTATTTTTTCCCCATTTTTGTTAAGAATATGGTCATTGTGTATACTATTTTCCTAATTTTATTAATTTCATTCTGCATCAGTTGTCATGTCTTTGAATTCATCTTACATCTTTGTAATTCTTTTGTTCCTTCAAACAAAAAACAAAGAAGACATCTTTGAATTCTTTTTTCTTTTTCACTTATGTCATACAATTATACTTATGTTCATATACTTATTAAATACATATTTATATGCCATGATTTGTTTAGTCAGGGGGCATCTGCTTTGTTTCTGATTTTCTGTTACCTATCACAGAAAGTACTATTGCAAACATTTTGAAGATTTCCTTCTGATAGTCTTTAACACAGTCACAATGGCAAAAACCTAAGGGGAAACACATATTTTCTTAACCTGGAGACTAAACTACTCTGAGAATTTCAATGGATGTAGTAAAAATTTCTCTACTATATGAAGTTTTGTCATTTGAGCTGTATGAGAAAGGTTCAAACAACATGGGAGGAAAGGTTCCTGATTAGAGAATGTACGCATTCTTCATTTGTCATTTGTCATTTGAGGAGTAGTAGTAGAGGCAAAGAAATAACTGGGTAGCTTTATGTAAAAGAGTTTTCATGGTACCTTTCAAGTTCTACTATGTTGGCAACTGTCTCCTTTACCTATAGGCCAAAAATAGTCTCTAAAGAGAAGATTCAAGGCATAGATTTGGAACTGGAAGGGACTTTTGACTAATAATAACCCCTTTTTTTATAAATGAGCAACTTTGGATGCAGAAAGGTTAAGTCTTTTCTGAGATCAAACTGGTAACCAGAAAGAGTGTCAAGATCCTAACTCAGGTTCTCTGACTTCCAATCCAGTGCTTAGCTTGTAACAGAACTCTTGAATCTATGGCTCCATTTCCTGACTGACCCACTTTCCAGAACTTTGCCAGAAATTTATGTCAGAGACTAGAAGTTCCTTTGGCTTTTTCTCCCTCAACTTTGTGATCTCTGAAACAATACTCAAAGTGGCTTATACAAGGGAGAAAGCCTCAAAACATCTGCCTGTCATTAAATATAACACAATGACTTCTTATTAACACTATAACAAACAAACCTCCTTGAAGCTGTATGAGAAAGGTTCAAACAACATGGGAGGAAAGGTTCCTGATTAGAGAATGTACGCATTCTTCATTCTATAGGGGAAAGGATAGAATTAAAACAGTGCTTTCTTTGCCACCACCTACCTAGACCTGGAAAGCTCAGTATTTTGGAAGAGACCACAACCCAATCTTCATTTTGGAGGCTGTATACATCTATCAGAATAAATGTGGAAATAACGGGCAAATAGGATCTCTTTCCTTCCAAGGGTGACTTTTGCCTGAAAGTACATTTGTTACTGAGGCAAGCAAGACTCACCAGTTTAGAGGATGTCAAAGTGACTCTTTCAGGGTCTACGTGTCCTCAATTCCAGATCAAGTCAATAAGCTTTACTGAGCACCTAGTAGGTATCATACATGACTCATGGGATACAAAGACGAAAGAAAAAGAGTCCTGCTTCAAAAGCTTCTAGTTTACTGGGTACTGTACAATCTGTACTCCAGGTGTGGCCCAAGGTGGCACCATGGCTGCGCCTTAGGGAAGCCAAGGATTTTAAGAGACAGAGGGGAGGAGAGAGTGATTTCCAGGCCCTGAGGACAGCTTGTACCAAAGCTCCTATATTCCGTGTGAGATGGAGTACTGAATTTGGGGAACATAGAGGGTGTGAAGGGTAATAATCTGAAGTGTCTGGAAGAGTACATTGAAGCCAGATTGCAGAGGGCCTTAGATGCCAGAAGAGGAGTTTTAATTTTATCCTAGAAGTAACAGGGACTCACTAAAAGTTTTTGAACAGGGAATTGACATGGTTACTTTGGCCAGGAAAGTAATTTACTCAGGGCAAGAAGAAAGGGAGCATCCCCTGGGTCAGAGTTTGGCAGGTGTAAGGCGCTTCACCTCAGAAAGAACTGCATGGAAATGCTTGGAATCTGAGGCAAGGAGATGGAAGGAAAACAAAGGCAAGTAAATGTTCCACAAAGACATCTGCCATATTGTCTTCATTCAAATTCTGGCTTCCAATGAAGCATAAAAGCAGAAAGAATAAGCTGGAAAATGTGTGTGGTCTCTTCTTGGATTTGCATGTTACAAAACGCCTTCAAGACTTCAGGGTGATTGTCACTAACCATGAACAGTTTTCTCATCTTACCCTTTACCCTGTGGAGTCAGTGAGAGTGAGGAGGAAATTTCAGTCTTTTCAACATGTTCATGGAAAACAAGATGGCAACTGGGCAAGGGGCTTTAAAAGAAAGATGCTCATTCGTTTGGAACAAGAATAGAGTTGCATCTCTCTACTAATGATATAACTTTCATAGTTATTAGATAGGTTAGTTGTAGCAAATATCCCAGGAAAAAAAGGAAGAGTTGGGGCATGATGGAGATTAAATAGTCATTTATCACACTATTAGAGTCACGTATTATTAATAATTGTGAAAGCCCTCAGAGGTTAGTTGGTCCAACATACCACCAAGGCAAGAGCACCTTCCATTGTGTTTCTTATCAGAGCTTATCCTTCCTCTCTTTGAACCTTTCCAATGATGACCAGGCAGCTTGGAAGACATCTTCCTGAGTTCAAATTTGGCCTCAAACACTCATTAGTGGTATGACCCCAAGTGAGTCAGTTAACTCTGCCTCAGTTTCCCCATCTGCAAAATAAATTGGAGAAGGAAATGGCCACTCATTTCAAATGGGATCACAGAGTCAGACATAACTGAATAATAGCAACAATGACCGAAGTTCTCATACATACCTCATACCACTTTGCAGTATCTCTTATTATAAGGAAAATTTTTCTTTATAGTAGGTTGAATTCTACCTTCTGGAGCCACACAGGCTAAGTCAAATTCCTCTATTATATGGCAATCTTTCAAAATTTGAAGGTGGTGATGACATCTCTCCTTCTTCTCTAAGTCTTTTCTTTTCAAATGTAAACTTCTGCATTTCCTCCAACTATTTCTCTGTTTCTCATATATCAATGCTCTGTCCATCCTCTCTCAGGACCACATATCCCAGATTTAGAGTTGTAAGGGATCAAAGAAATCAGCTAGTCCAATACTCTCATCCTCTAAATAAGGGAACAGAGGCACCACGAATGGAAATGACTTTTCCAAGGGTTTACCAGGATTATGTGTCAGAATTAGAACTCAGACATTCTAACTTCAAATATAATACATTCCCCATTATACCAGTATGGTGGGTCCCAGGTTTGTTAATATTCCTCTTAAAATGTGCTATGTAGAATAGAATATGATACTTCAGATGTGGAATATCTATGTTATTCGTCCACAGAACCAGTCTTTTGTGGCAGAGTAGTTCTGTGAAAGAATAACATAGACATAAAGTAAGAGAAGAAATTAAGGAGATATTTGTCATATAGTATTAGCTTCTCAAACAAAGTGTTTTTTATTATTTTTATTGCATTCTTCATCATCATTTTTACTAGTTATTAAATGCAAATGTTTGGCCCTTAATCCTGCTCACCCTATGGCTACATTGTCTGCATAGCTGGCCACTTAGATCACCTCTGCTGTTGGAAACTGGTGCCAAGAACCTTTTAAAGTTTTTAACCTACTTGAGCCGAAAGGCAGGAAATAGATGGTACTCAGTTAACTCAGACAACACCTCCCCTTAATGCTGGCGACGTTTCTCGACATCGCCCAGCTGACAGTTTTCTGAATGAAATTTCATGAAGTAGAAGCCTGAAACAGGGTGGTTTTACCAGAAGACATTTATTACTTGGACTCCTTGTCAGCAAGAATATATCTTAAGTCTCAAAAATACCAATGGCAAGGAATAACACCGGAATAACTTGGCCCAGCTCTTCTCTCCTTAGGAAAGTATGAGACCATTTGATATGATTTCTTTTCAATCCCTTCCTCTTTTCCTGAAAACTTCTCAGCATCATCAAACTCCATCTCCTCTTTCCTACAGGTCACAGGAGAGTTATGAAGAAGAGGTTCTGATTTGTACACTTCCTTGTTTAAGGGAAGGGGTGGCCCTTCGCTCCTTAGTTGATAAAGTCAAAAGACCTAGACTGTAACCAGAAGGTATTCATGAAGAGTTTAACTGTGAAAGATGTAGCCATGTCTGTATCCCTTAATGAGAGGTAAACACTTCTATCATTGAGTCAAGAAGGGAACAGCGTGATTGGCCAGAGAACAAATTAGCCATCTGCACTGAGACTTTAAATAATTAAGATTTGAGGAGCTCAAGGTTTAAGGCAGTCATGGAACAAAATGGGGAAAGAGGGAATTTTTCTAATTCTTCTACCCATTCTCCCTGCCTTATTGGTTATATAGTTTCTCTTTTTAAATCCTTACCTTCTGCTTAGAATTCCTACTGAGTATCATTTCCAAGGCAGAAGAGTGGTAAGGGCTAGGCAATTGGGGTTAAGTGACTTGCCCAGAATCATACAGCTAGGAAGTGTCTGAGGCCAAATTTGAATCCAGAACCTCTTGTCTCTACGTCTTGTGCTCTATCTACTGAGCTACCTAGTTGGCCCTAGACAGGTTTTAAAAGAAATCAGTGACTTGTGTTCCTATAGCTGGCCAGTTGGTGGTTCAGTGGATAGAGTCTTGGGTCTGGAGTCAGGAAGACCTGAGTTCAAATGTGGTCTTAGACATTTACTAGCTAGGCTACTTCGGGCAAGTCACTTAACCCTGTTTGCCTTAGTTTCCTCATCTGTAAAATGAACTGGAGCAGGAAATAGCAAACCATTTCAATATCCTTGCCAAGAAAATCCCAAATGGAGTCATAAAAAGTCAGACATGACTGAAGCAACTGAACAACAACAAAAATTCCTGTATCTAGCAGAAGTAGAAACACATTCCAGAAAAGACCATGGAAGAAGAAAGGCAGAGTGAGGAAGTAGTTTTAAGAAGCAGAATCTCTGGCAAACAAGATACCAGCTGATGAAGCCTCTGGCAGGTGCTGGAATCCTATCATGAGTATTCTAGCAAGGAGAGAAGGCACCTCTATGCTGGACCGTACCCAAAGTTCTAAGTCCCCTTACCACACCTGGATCTTCTCTTTGTGGCGGATGAAAGATGAAATGACTGAGGAAACAAAGGCTCGATCTTCCGAGCATATTGATTTATTAAGCAATGCCTGGCGATTGCATAACAAATCAGAACCACATCTCTTCAGCTTAAGGCTAGACCCTGAATATAGGGAGAGACAGACTTTTATACATTAAAAACAACCAATAAAAACAATTAATTAATATTATTATTTAATTAATTTATTATTAATTAATATTATTATGCAATAATAAAAATAATAATATAATAAAAAATAATAAAAATATTATTAATTAATATATTAGGCAATATGATTTCTACTTGGAGGAAAGATTAGGGACTTTCCAAATTGGAAGGAGGAAAGTAAAGAGGTGCAATTCCTTGAATTCCAAAGGAGGGCTCCCTCTCCTCCCAATTGCAATCAAAGGATCATGGAAACCATAACTGATTGAGGTAGGTCCTCAGGAAGCAGAAAGTAGAGGGAGTCTCAGCTTCCTAACCAGGTACAAACTGCAATAACGTTGTCTCCCAATTCCCACAGTTGAATAAAGTTTTCTCTTTGGGAGACAGGATTTGAACTAAATCCATAATGGACTAAAAAGGGGACTGTGCTAAACCTGGGAATGAGTCACAAGATCTAGTCATTTTGGTTCACCCAATTCCCACAATTAACCATCAGCTCTTCCAATCACCTTCCCTCATATGTGTGCTTTGCTATTGTTGGACTCAAAGTTTAAATTCACTTCTCTTCCCATGGATAGTACATGTGTTTATGGGAGAGTGATCACAGTTTATGAGGGAATTGCTTTGTACCTATTCTTTTTATTATCCATCTTAGAACATGCCTTTCCTAAGAGCCAATTGTACATCCTGGATCATTGTAAATGGGAAGCACACTGGTAGGGGCTTGTGAGCTGCAATAATGAAATTCTCAACCACGGGATTATCCTTCAAACCCTAGGTAATGATTCCCCACAGGGGACCCAACCCTTAATGCAAGAGCAGGGTGGGAGACTTAGCAGAGAGACAATGCTACAGGTACCTCCTGTACCCTTGAATTAATTCTTTCATTTATTATTTTAAGATATTAAAAAAAAAACTCCTTGTCTTCCACTCCAAAGGCTTTGTATAGTTTTCTTAGACATAGAACTCCACATAATTTAATAATCACAGCAAAAGAAAATTTTAATAAAGGTCTTTTGAAGAAAAAAAATTAAAACTTAAATGGAGACTAAACGATTTAGACCCATGGATAGAGCACTGGTTCTGAAGTCAGAAGGATCTGAGTTCAAGTTCAGTCGGACCCTTACTAGTTGTGTGACCCTGGTCAAATCACTTAACTTTTGTATGCTTCAATTTCCTCAATGGTAAAATGGGAATCATAATAGCACCTTCCTCTCAGAGTTGTTGTGAGGCTCAAAAGAGATATTTGTAAAACAACATAATGCCTAGCACACAGTAGATACTTGATAAATACTTCATTATTTCCCCCCTCCCTCTCTTCCTTCTCCCTTTGTGACAAAGAACAAATTGTAGAAACAAAATGATACAGCATACAAAATCTTTTGGGATACAGCCAAAAATGTCTTTGGGGAAATATATGTTTCTGAACACATATCAACAAAAGAAAGGACAATCAATTGTCTACTACCCCATGCCATTAAAAAAAAAAACAACTATAGAAACAGCAAATATAAATCCCAACTGAAACAGGAATAGGAATTTCAAAAATCCAAGAATTCAACAAAATTGGAACCAGTAAAATCAGCCCACTTTCTAGATATTACTAACAAAACTATCAGGAAGAGACAGAATGAGAAATCGAATTTAAAATAACTACAGCAATTACATAATTTTGGAGAATATAAGTATCAGGACACACACAGGAATTAAATATTTAGAACTCCGAAATAGTCTTTGCAGACATGAAGACAAATCTAAATAAATGTGAAGCCTAAATAATTACATGTGGTTTCCATGTGCTATTATAATAAAAAGATATTAGTTAAGTTAATTTGCTTGTTCAATGTCACACTAATCAAACTATCAAAGAATTACTGTATAGAGCTAGAAAAAATGACAAATGGAGGAACTATAATCAAGTTCAGGAAGCTTATGTTCTTTTAAAACAATTATTGATATCTTCTGTTTTTACCTAATCACCTACTGTGTTATCCCCATACGCCCCACCTCCTCAACTTCCAGATGGTCATCCTTTATAATAAAGAATGCAAAATGGAGAACAATCTGGATTTATGTTCAGATTAATAAAACTTGTAAAACTGTGTATACCTTCTGACCCAGCAGTACCACTATTAGGTTATTTCCTGAGGTGATCAAGGGAAATAGAAAGAAACCCATGCATTCTAAGATACTTATAGCATCTCTCTTTGTGGTGGAAAAGAACTGGAAATTAAAGGTATGTCCATAAATTGTGGAATAGCTAAACAAGTTGTGCCATATGGTTGTAATGAACTGCACCATAAGAAATGATGAACAGGTTAATTTTGAAAAAAAAAAACATAGAAAGACCTACATGAAGTTATGAAGAGTGAAACAAACAGAACCAACAGAACACTCTATGCAACAATAGAAATATCATTTGAAGAATGACTTGTGTATGTCCACCTCCAGAGAAAGAACCGATAAATAGAAACAGGCAAGATATAGTTTTATATACATATATCACTTTGTCAAATGATGCCTTCTCTAATGGGGGAAGGTGAGGAAGGAGGTTACTTGGATGTTTTAATGTAACAAAAAACAACAAATAACTTTTTTAAAAAGACTATTAAGGGCAAGAAAAAATCTAAGCAATATTTGAAAAAAGTCTGTTGTCATGCCATATCCACGGATCCCCAATTCTGTAAAGAAGCAAAGGGAGATAATTTTTATTTCAAAGAATTTAAATCCAAACTGGAAGACAATATGCATCCCATATTGGCTTGCCAAGATAATGACAGAAGGCAAGCATTATCAGCCAGTAGAACCATGGAAAGCTGAGTTGAAGAAGACAGCTCCCAAACCAAGCTGTGTAGAAAGAAAGAGATTCCAAGAGATAATGGTAAGGAAGGGTACCTGTTGTAGCCTTGGGGGACAGCTAGCTAGAGCACAGAGACTGGAGATGTAGTGCTTTGGGTATTAAAAAGGAAGGAGGCCAGGTGGACTATATCCAACATAGTATATATTGTGCCGAGAAGGGAGAGAAGTATAGTGAGCTTGGAAAAGAAGGTTGGGACCAAGGTGTGAAGAACTTTAAATGCTACCCCCACCATGTCATTTCAATGTCATTGACCCTAGAGAGAATAGGCAAGCCCTGTAGTTTATTAAGCAGGGAAGTGAAAAAGTCAGATTGTGCCTTAGGAAAATCTCTTCACCAGTTGTGGATATAGTCTCATCAATCACCCTGTCAAACTGTTATGAGGACCAGCATGAGTAGAGACTTGGGAGCAGATGGGGGAAATCTGTTGGAGCAGAAACAAAACGTTTTTTTTAGATTGATTAGATAGATACACATTATTGTTTAGATATCTAGAGTGAATAAGAATAAGGAATTGGTGATGACATCAAGGCTGGGAATCTAAGTAACCAAAAGGATGGTGGAGTCCTTGACAGAAATAGAAAATTATAGATATTATTATTTCCATTTTGAGTAGTGAAGAGTATTTTGCCTTATTACGTAACTGGTCTCAGAGGCAGGATCTGAATCCTATCTCTCCCTTTATTCTTTAGCTCAGTGCTTTTTCGGTGATATTGACACCATGCTGCCTTTTCAGGAGGAAGATAGTATAGTGTAGAGCACTGGGCTTGGAATCAGAAAGAAAACTCATCTTCCTTGAGTTCAAATCCAGCCTCAGACACTTACTAGTTATGTGAGTCTGAGCACATAACCTTAACCTTGTTTGATTCAGTTCCTCATCTGTAAAATGAGTTGGGGAAGGAAAATGGCAATCCACACCAATACCCCTGGCAAGGAAACCACAAATAAGTTCACAAAGTGTCACACACAACTGAAAAACAATGGAACGACAACAAAATCATAGTCAAATGATTAAGTATTTATTAAGAACCTTGTTTGTACCAGACACTGCTAAGTAATAGGGATAAAAGAAAGACAAAAACAGTTCCTGCCCTCAAGATGCTTATAATCTAAGGAGAGAGATAATATTCAAACACCTTTGTGCAAGCAGGATCTTAGAGGGAAGACACTAAAATTAAGAAAATCAGGAGAGGTTTATTGTTGAAGGTACAATTTTAACTGAAGCTCAAAGGAAGCTAGGAGGAGGAAGAGGAGGAGAGGAGGGAGGGAATTTTAGACTTATGGGGTAGCCCAGTGAAAATTCACAGAGTTGAGAAATAGAATGTCTCATGTAAACACATGAAAAAAGAGGATATTGCCTCTGGGTTGTAGAATATGTGGAGGGAAGTAAGCTGCAAGAAGCCTGAAAAAGCAGGAAGGGACCAAGTTATGAAAGACTTTTTTTTTTTTATCAAAGGAAATCATAAAGGAAATAATTTTTAAAAAGTGAGAAGAAAGAGAGTCTATTAGCAGATCTCAAACTATCCTAGAATCATCAAAACCACTTGTTAGAAGTTTAAAAATTGTTCAGTGGAGCATATTAATATAAAGATACCAAAGCAAATGGACAGAGCAACTTCGTGTCCAATAAACCTGAAGACACCAACTAGTGCCATTATTCAACAAAAATTGCCAGGAAAACCAGAAAACAGTCTAGCAGAAATTTAGTTCAGGCCAACATCTTACATCACATAACATAAATAACTCCAAAAAGAAATGTCATCTAAATTTAAAGGGATCATACTGTAAATAAGTTAGAAGAGCAGGGAAGAAAATATTTTCCAGAATCATGGATAGGAGAATAATTTTTGACAATAGAGGGAATCACAGGAGAAAAAAGTGTTAATTTTTATTACATAAAATTTAAAAGGTATAGCAAGACTATGAGTGATGCAATTAGAATTAGAAAGTAAATGGTTAACTGAAGAAGAAAATCTTTGCAAAGAATTTCTGTCATAAAGAACCGATATCCAAAACATGCAACAAACTGATTCAAATATATAAAAAGAGCCATTCTACAAGAGATAAATGGCCAAAGAATATAGTTAGCTTTCAAAATATGAAAAGTGAGCTACTAACCATAAGAAAAAGTCCTCCTAATCACTAATATTGAGTTAAATGCAAACAAATCTAATCTGTGAGGTTCTATCTCACAGCAATCAAATTGGCAAAGGTAACTAAAAGAAAGGACATTTGTTGGAAGAGAAGGCTTCCTTTGCAGACACACTTATGCACTATTGGTAAAGCTGTGAACTGGTTCAGTCATTCTAGAAAGCAATTTGGAAGTATATCTCAAAAGTTACTAAACTGTGGATACTCTTTGACCCAACAACAGCAATTCCAATTTGAAAAAATTATTCATGGTAACATTTTTCATTGTCATGAAGACCTGAATACTAAATGGATACCCATTAATTGGCTCAATAAATAAATAAATCATAATTTATGAGTAATAGAATATTATTTTGCCATAAGAATTGCATCACATAGCAGAGGGATCTCCTATGGCTCCTTCCTTTGATTAGTCATTTCAGCTGAACTTTCAAATTAAGGAATTACCTAGGCCAGGTATGTTCTCTCCTTTTCTCTCCAGGGCCCACTCGACCCTTTAGACTTTCTTCCCTCACCTTAACTCTGCATGGAAGTGCTTTCTCTTTTTTCTCCTCTCTCCTTCAGTTACCTTTTATGGATTTTCTTTTGTCACTAGAATATAGGCTCCTTGAGGGCAAAGACTATCTTTCTTTTTGTTTCTACTTGTATTTCCAGCAGTTAGCACAGTACCTGACACATGGTTTATATTTGCTAAATGGTTGTTAACTTGATTTAGTTAGATCTCTCTCTGCTCTCTCTCCCTCTTTTTCCCTCCATTCTTTCCTCCATCTGTCTATCTATCTATCTATCTATCTATCTATCTATCTATCTATCTATCTATCTATCCATTCATCCACCATCTATCTGTCTATCCATCTATCTATCTATCTATCTATCTATCTATCTATCTGTCTGTCTGTCTGTCTGTCTGTCTGTCTATCTATCTATCCATCCATCCATCTATCCATCCATCCATCCATCCATCCATCCATCCACCCATCCATCCATCCATCTCTCTCTGTCTCTCTGTCTCTCTCTCTGTCTCTCTGTCTCTCTCTCTCTGTCTCTCTCTCCCTCTCTCTCTCTATCTCTCTCTCCCTCCCTCCCTCTCTCTCTCTCTCTCTCTCTCTCTCTCTCTCTCTCTCTCTCTCTCTCTCTCTCTCTCTCTCTCTCTCTCTCTCTGTATCTCTCTCTCTCTCCTTCATTCAGGGCAGTCATTTTATGGTAGATATGTCCACACCTACTTTACATGTGAAGTAGGAGAAAAAGTCCAGATTTTGCCTAGACTCATTTGTTCAGTAGCTTCTAGATTTTCTAAGAAGTTTTCCTCATAATGAATTATTTTCTTTTCCCTTTTTTTTGGATAGTCTTTTACTTTTATTTTTAAGGAGATGAAGGAGAAGTGAATTTAGAAAATACCACATGCAGCTAGGTGGCACAGTAAAGAAAGTGCTGAGCCTGGAGTTAAGATATCATACTGAGTTTAAATCTGGCTTGAGATACTTATTATTTGTGTGACCCTGGGTAAGTCATTTAACCCTGTTTACCTCGTTTTTCTCAATTATAAAATGAGCTGGAGAAAGAAATGGCAGACCACTCTAGTATCTTCCCTAAGAAAACTCCAAATGGAGTCATGATGAATTGGACACAATTGAAACCACTAAACAACAATCCTCCACTTCTTTCTTCTCTTGAAGAAAGTACTCATGATAGACTTGAATCCTCTCAACAATTCTATGAGGTAGATGTTATGACCCAATTTAACAAATGAGGAAACTGAAGCTGAGAGATGAGTTGTCCAAGATCACACATATAAGTATGTGTCTGAGGCAGGATTTGAACCTAGGCCTTCTTGAGCCCAAGTCCAATACTTTATCCACTGTGCTACCCATCTTTCAGGCTTCTGTGAAATATGTCCATCCTTGGTCTCTTTTATTTCTTGGTCTTAAACTACTTTTTCCACACTGTTTTTGGCCATCCTTCCTTATGCCCATCTTTTCAATGAAGTCACTGAATATGAAAGACATATGTTGATGTCTTGGTCATTGTTAGGAATCTTACTTTATAAGTTCCATTTCACATTTCCAGACTGCCTAAACTAGAATCATTCCCAGCACCCTCTGTCCCCTTTCCCATGCCACTGTGAGCCACCAGAACAGGGATTTGGGGGAGGAAAAAACCACAAACAAAAAATGAACTTGGAATGTAACTGTCCCAGTCCATCTGGGTTTTTTATTAACTTCAATATATATATAGATAGATAGATAGATATGTTTGAGCATATACACACATACACACAAACATACATGTAAATTTTAATTTAATATTTATATATAAAATATGAATACATACATGATGTACATGTATGCACATACTTATTGATTTTGTGTGTATGTATGTTTCCTCACATGTGTATGCATGTTGTTGTTCAGACATGTATAATTCTATATAAAAGTCCATGGGGTTTTCTTGGCAAAGATACTGGAAGGGTCTTCCATTTTCTCCTTGAACATGTTCTCATTTTATAGGTGAGAAACTAAGATGACCAGACTCTATCTACTGTACCAGCTAGCTGCTCCATCTACATTTATTATATATATATATATATATGGATTTATTATATATATATATATGGGTTATGTATCTGGGGTTAATATGTACACTTTTAATTCTGCTAATTTCTCCCTACCTCATTTTGTGTTCTCTAGTGCATATATCATATAACATATTACAGTTATCTGTGCTGGTCATTTATCCCTTTTTAGCTTCAAAGCAAAGGAACAGTATTTCATTTAAAGTTTATTTCTTCCTGGTGCCTAGCATAGTGCGCTGTCAATGGTAGGAACTTAATAAATGTTTCTTGAATGAATGGTAGTTGGGAAAGGACTGTGTCTCTGGCAAAGATGTCTCGCCTATAATGGCAGCTAGGTGGGACAGTGGATATATAGAATGTTGGATCTGGTGTCAGGCAAACCTGAATTCCAATCTTGCCTCAGTCACTTGTATTGGTTGTGTGATTTGGGGCAAGTCACTTAACTTAAGTCTTAGTTTACCCAACTGTAAAAATGGGCATAATAATATCTACCTCTCAGGGTTGTTAAGAGGATAAAATTAAATAGAAATATTTGTAAATTATGTAGCATAGGGTAGGCTCATAGCAGGCACTTACTAAATACTTTCTTCCTTCCTGAAATATATGGAACATCTTCATTTGTCAATGTCTGCCTTCGTCTCCAATTCTCTTTTAGACTCTTGTGCTTCATGACAATATGGTTCATCTAATAATCATCTTCTCCCTAACAATCCATGGACTGTTTCACATATTTGCAACCCTTCATGGAGCTTTAATCATTTTGTCATATGAAACCCAGCTTCCTTATTGCTCCTACGGCTTCACACACAGATTGAGGAAGAGGAGTTTGTTGTGAGAAGCTTGCAATTGTTTTGTGGAAATAAAATTGGCAGAAGGGAGGAAAAGGGTAAATGATAGTTCTCATTTCTCTCTCCCACTCCTGGATCAATCCAAATCTCTCTCTGAGAAAACACAAATGGAGGTTCATCCACCTCACAGGCTTTCCAAAATAATATTTACATGGCCACTGAAAAATATTTGCCCCGACTCATAAAATTTAGCAAACTTGGAAAGGAGTTTTTGCTTGATGAGCATTTGGCTGGAGACTGTTTCATGACTCAGTCAGAGTGGTTCAAGACTGTGAGAAACTGGACATGTCTCCTTATGACCTGACCACTGCAATGTGTTTGCCCACACTGGTTCTCAGCGTCAGAGAAATTCTAGAGAACTAGTCTCTGCTTCAGAAACCTGTGGAGGACAAAAGAAGATTCTATAAAAGGGAGATATGTGATTGTCCCCACCCTCATCCCCCCCCCCTCCCTTTATGACTACTGGATTAGATTTCACTGATTTGGAATATATACATATATATGTATGTGTATGTACATACATATATATTATATTTATATATACATGATGAGGATTATACATATGTATTTGTATAGACATTATACACCTCTACATATATATGGTGTCTTAAATGTCTTAGTGCAGTTTTAATATGTATTTACACATATTCACAGAGAGAGAAAGAAAGAAAGAAAGAAAAGAAAGAAAGAAAGAAAGAAAGAAAGGGAGGAAGGGAGGAAGGGAGGAGGGAAGGAGGGAGGGAGGGAGGGAGGGAGGGAAGGAAGGAAGGAAGGAAGGAAGGAAGAAAGAAAGAAAGAAAGAAAGAAAGAAAGAAAGAAAGAAAGAAAGAAAGAAAGAAAGAAAGAAAGAAAGAAAGAAAGAAAGAGAAGAAAGAAAGAAAGAAAGAAAGAAAGAAAGAAAGGGAGGAAGGAGGGAGGGAGGGAGGAAGGAAGGAAGGAAGGAAGGAAGGAAGGAAGGAAGGAAGGAAGGAAGGAAGGAAAGAAGGAGGAAAGAAAGAAAGAAAGAAAGAAAGAGGAAAGAAAGAAAGAAAGAAAGAAGAAAGAAAGAAAGAAAGAAGAAAGGAAAGAAAGGAAAGAAAGAAAGAAAGAAAGAAAGAAAGAAAGAAAGAAAGAAAGAAAGAAAGAAAGAAAGAAAAGAAAGAAAGGAAGGAAGGAGGAAGGAGGGAAGGAAGAAGGAAAGGAAGGAAGAAGGAAGGAAGGAAGGAAGGAAGGAAGAAAGAAGAAAGAAAGAAAGAAGAAAAAAGAAAGAAGGATACATATATGTATATCATAGTGGATAAAGTCATGGTTTCAAAACTATAAGATTTTAGTTAAAGTTCAAGCTTTGACATATACTAATTGTGTGATTCAGTGCCCTAGTGCCACAAAGATTTAGTTGCAGAAAAGAAGCTAACATTTACTGGTAGAGGGTGTTTTTTCACCTGAAATTGCTTATATGAAAGAAATTCAAGTTCCAGTTCTAGTACAATACAATACACAATACAATATGATATGATATGACACAATAAAATATACAAAAAAAAAATATGCCTAGCACTGTGCTATTTAGGGATACGATTTAAAAAGAAAAAAGAAAGAAAAAGACAATTTCTTCTTCCAAGGCGCTTATAGTCTAATGTGAGAAGAAAACATATAAAAGAAAACTAAAAAGAGGGAAAGTGTGGAGGGGGAAAATGTTCCCACTGAAGGAATATAATTATGGTGGAGTTGAAACTAAGCAGCAATAGAAAGAAATTAAGAGCTGAATGAGCTTCTAAGTCCTTTAGGCTTTGAGAAGAATGCCCTGCCCTTCAGTCCAACTAGAAGACAGAAGCAATTCTCTATGTCTATTTAGCTATCTAAAAATTCATCTATGTGGATGTAGAGTTGGCTAGCAATTTGATTGACTTACTATTTTTCTGGAGGCAAAGAGGGAGAGAAAGAAGTTAACTCCCTCCCTTTCTCTAATTAAGGCATTGGTATTCATTTTTAAAAAATAATTAACTAATTAATTAAAATACCCAGTTAAGTTCCTCCCCATTAGAGAAGGTATTGTTTAACTAAAAGGTATATGTATATATATTTTAAAAGTCTTACTTATTCTGTTTATCATTTTTTAATTTGGAGGTGGATACATGCACATATGATTCTTCAAACAATATTTCTGTTACTGGGTATAATGTTCTCTTGGTTTCATTTGTTTCACTCTTCATACTTCACGTAGGTCTTTGCATGTTTTTTTTAAATTAACCTGTTTATCGTTTTTTTATATAGTAGTAGTATTCCATCACAATCATATGCTACAACTTATTTAACTATTCACATTGATCGCCATCCCTAAAATGTCTTGTTCTTTGCCACCATAAAGAGAACTAATACAAATACTTTAGAACTTTTAGGTTCTTTTCCTTTCCCCCAATTCCTTAGGAAATAAACCTACTAGTGGTATTACTGAGTCAGAAGGTATATAGTTTCACAACCCTTTGAGCATAATTCCAGATCAGTTCACAGTTCCACCAACAGTATAGTAATGTCCCCATATTTCCACATAACCTCCAAAATAAACCATTGGCATTTGAACCTAGATCTTGACTCTAAGTCAGTTCTATTGCTATTCCATATGTTGCCCCATGATCAATTAATACACACACACACACACACACACACACACCCTTCTCCCAGATCTTTATTGTGGAATAACATTTTCTCCAACATTTCCAAAGTCCAGAATAAAGAATTCTTCCACATATTAATTTTTACACTTTTTCCCACAAATGAAACCAGGGAGGAGCCATTTCCTCGGTATGCTTTCTCAAACTGAATTAATATTGCAGACTCTGACATAATTGTATTTGTTTTATACATAGATGTATATTTTAATTTACCAGTAAAAATTGTTCTGTTATCTTTTCAGTGACTATTTTTGCCCTTAGGTTTCATTGTTAATGCTGGGACTCAGTCAAAGGCATGAATCTTATTGATTTTATGAGAAAAGTAAGACAACAGTGTCCTACATGGAAGGAGTATATAGTACATTGAATAGAGTACTAGATTTGGTGTAAGAGAACCTGGGTTCAAATCCTACTTTTGCTTCTAAATACTAGGGCGAACTTAGGCAAATAATTTAAATTTTCTAAGAATGTTTCCTCATCTGATAAAGGGGTTGGGGGGACCTTAATGGCTTCTATATTAGTTCTAGATTTCAATCTATGATCTCATGGCTTTATAAACCATGGTGAAGTGATACACCTTAGGAAAATGACAACCAAAGACAAAGACAGCACAGAGTCTCAATTTGCCTAACGAAAATTTTAGTTTTGGAAAAAGTGACTTCTGTATCCTCCACCCATTACCCCCTGCCATCAAAACCAACTTTCCAAACTACTCTTTCCAATGAAAACATTAGTTGTTGTGACTTATATTTCATATCTTCTATGGACCAACTTTCTGCCCCAGTTGGGATACAACTATATGTGCTACAATATTTCCAAAGTGGAAGAAACAGCACATTGGCCCAAAGGAAATAATATGCTACTTACTATCTGTGTGATCTTGGGAAAAAATCACTTACCCTTTCTGTCTCATTTTACCCATCTATAAAAGAAAAGATTGGAGTAGAGGATCTCTAGGGTTCCTTCCAACTCTAAATCTCTGATCTTAAAGCCGAAGGAGACCAAAGACTATATTTAGACTCACGGTCACATCCAGTGTCTCTTAAGCTCTGCTTATGAAACACTCGAACAACTATCCAATTCAGTCAAAAGATCTCCCAGTGGAGCTAATTGGCACAGGGCAAACTCACCATCCAGGCAGTGAACTATGTTTTTTTCACTTTCCAAATGGTGCTTATGTAGACATAGTCTCAGGGTCTGGTTTGATTTCTGAGCCAAGACTGAAAAATGGGGCCCTTCCACCAACAGCTCCAAAGTTGCTTCAATGAAGTGTTTGTTGAAGTTCATAGGAAAAATGGAATTGCTGTTTAAGAAAATTTGGGAGAAAATATTCCTATGTCTTCTTTTCAGTGGTCTACTTGTAGGAGGCCTTCGGAGATGGTTATTGGCCTTAACCTGGTAATGACCACATTGCATTGCTACCTTTTAAAGAAACAATCTCATAAATCTCATAAAATAAAAAATAAAATAATAATCCTTGTTGTAATTGGAATCTACTCCTACTATTAAGAAACCTTTATGAATGTTGATATCATCTCACAATACTTATTAAATGCCAGCCTCCATTTTGTCATACATAAACATATTTAGAAAATCAATACTGCTTAACTAAACATTAAACACTCTAACTAAACATTAATTATATGCAATTAATTTTCATCAAATACAATAAAGAGGTAAATTAGTAGGATTACTATTCAACAGCATTGTCAAGAATTTTGTATTTATGGCTGCATCAATTTCAGTAGGTTGATGAAAGATAATGTAACGATGAGAAAGAATAAAAATATTCAAAATGCCCAGATAAAGGTTTCACATACAGACAGAGTCTTGGGATATTTTCTGCTCTCCCTGTTTATCTCTCCTTTATCCCCTACATATATAGCAGATTTTAGGAGACAATTTTAACTGTCGGTTTTGCCTGTATTGAATGTGGCAGGCTGTGGGTGGTACTACACTTCATTTTCCTCATCCTTAAAATAAAAGGTTCAGACTAGATGACTTTTAAAGTTTACTTGTCTCAGGCAACTTGTCCACACTAATTCTTTTCTCATACTTCCCTTGGGTTTTCTGGGCAATGACATTTAAATCCTGTGTTTTTCTCAATTTAGTCATTATACAAAACTTCCTTTTTAGATAATCATTTGTTTATGCCTTTGGGTGGCCATTTAATTTGTTTTAAATGCTTCCATAGCTCACATGCTTCACTTTCCTGGAATTTGCTTCATTCAAGTTCTGAAGCTGACACAATGCTATTCACACTCTCCCAGTTCTCATAAGGTGTTATCTTTATTCACGATCATTCAGCCTAGAAAAATTTAACTTTGTTGCCAGCTACCATAAGGGGAATCTTTCTGCCATTTTCTCTGCTCTTTGGCAGTAATTGATATTATGGTGGTCCTTGGATTTTAAATATCCACATATTTATCTTATGAAACAGCTGAAGGGCAAACAGCCTGCAAGTCAATGGAAATAAGTGTCATCTATAATTAGAATTAGGGCAGCTAGGTAATCGAGTGCTGAACCTGGAATCGGGATGACTCTGTGGTCTTCAAAATTTGGTCTCAAACATTTACTCAATTTGTGACCCTTGACAAGTCACTTCATCTTGTCTACCTCAGTTTCCTCATCTGTAAAGTGTGTTAGAGAAGAAATTGTAAACCATTCCAGTATCTTTGCCATGAAACCACCAAAGGGGGTCATAAAGAGTCAGATGTAATTGAAAAACAACTAGATAGCAAAAATAATTCGGACCCAAAATAAATACATATATGGATAAGAATAACAATTGACATTTATACACTATTATATAGTTTCTATAATTATATTTTCCCATGTTTTATGGGTTGGAAAATAGTAAGCACTTAATAAATACTTTATATATAAAGAAATCAAGATCTGGAGTAGCTAAGTGAATTGTCTCTCTATGGCAAAGAGGGGAGAAACTTGAGTTAAGGGGCTTTTGGAATAATGAAGAAAAGAAATTATAAAGGCCCACATTTTGGCAAGTGACTGTGTGAGTAGAAAGAATGCGACAGGTATGAGAGATGTTGTTGAGGTAGGAAAGGGAAAATTTGGCAAGTAATTGGTACATGGGATGTGTGAGAAATGAGAAGATGAGTTTGGAAAAGAATATGTTTGTGGGACACGTGAAAGCTAAGAGACTGATCACAATCTTTCAATTCTTGCTCATCTTGTGACCCACTCTGCCTCACTCAAAATAAAATGGAGGGAGGAGGAAAGGGGAGTATGGGAACAAGTATTTTTTAAATGCCAACTATGCCCCAGGTACTCTAATAAGCCCATTTTATGACTATTATCTTATTTTATCTTCATCACATAGCTATGGAGTAGGTGCTTTTGTTATATACATTTTACAGTTTAAGAAACTGAGATAGACAAAGGTTATTTGTCAAGTTGGTATTTAATTGGGATTTTTTGATTTGTTCTTTTTCCATCTATTTTTTCTAGTTGCATATATGCCCAGTTCTATGATCTACTATTTTTCCATTTTATTGATATGTATTTAGAGATATAAAATTTCCCCTAAGTACTGCTTTGGCTACATTCCATATATTTTGGTATGTTGTCTTGTTGTCATTCTCTTTAATGAAATTATTGTTTCTATGATTTGTTCTTTGACCTACTCATTCATTAGGATGAGATTATTTAGCTTCCAATTAATTTTTAATCTATATTTTCACAGCCACCTTTATTAAATGTAATTCCTAGGATCCAGCCAAAAAGTGCATGATTCAGTATTTGAATTCAGCTTCTTCCTGACTCCAGCATCCTATTCACTGTTTCAACTTGCTGGAGGAAGAGGAGGAAGAGATAGGGTTTCGACTCATCAATCATTACCCTAAAGTGCAGAGTCCATTCTCCAAATTGTGCCTACTAAAGCCACTGAAGTGGTCTACAGAAGAAGGGGTGTATATTCTGGGTAGAGAGAAATTTTCCTGATGATGCTTATAGAGTTGATGATATGGTACCTGGGAAAATGGTTATAACTGCCAAGAGTAGCTGATATTCATTTCTGAAAGTAGAGTATAGTAGAGCTGAGAGGTTGCACAGGAGATAAAGAAAGAACACTAGGGATGAGTTGGGATGAATAAAGGTAGGTGTGGTTATGTTGAAAATAAACTCTATGATTGGGTATTGTGAGGAGGCTGAAATATTATCCCTCTTTCATCATTGAATTGGTTGATTCCACATCCTTTGGGGTGGGATCACAGCAGATTTAGGAGATCAGCCCAATGTCAACATATGGGATTTTTTTCTCACACTACATAACATAAATACAGACATAGAGAAAGTCTTCTAGGTGATGAGATTCCCTAGCATTACCTTGCTCTATGAGGTGGCACAGTGGAGTTGGGAAGATCTGAATTCAAATCCATTCTCAGATACTAGCTTTGTGACCCTAGGCAAGTCACTTAAGCTTGTTTGCCTTAGTTTCCTCATCTGTAAAATGAGCTCAGGAAGGAAATAGCAAAGCATTCCAGTATCTTTGCCAAGAAGATCTCAAAGTATGTTAAGAAACATTAGTCATGACTAAAAATGACTAAATAGTTAAGAACAACCTTGTTCTATGAAAAGAAAGTCTCAACTTGTTCTCTTTCTCTATATACTTTCAATAAATTTACCTCTCTAACCACAATATATTAAACACTTTAAGGAATACAAGGACAGAAGCTTGGTCTTTCCTTGCTTTTGTAAACTGTTGAATCCCCTCACTGTGATGCAGATACAGAGAGAACTTCAGTATAAGTTCATGTGCAAGTCTAGAGCTATTTGTCTAAAGGTTCCCCTTTGTCCTCCCTCTGCCCCCCTTTAATGTGACTTACTCTTTTTTATTTACTCATTTTTAGTAAGTAATTGCAAAAAAAATGAAATAAACAGAAGCTCATTTTTATCTGGAGACAAAATCCATTATGAAAGAGAGCAAGCAAGTCAACAAGATTTAAGGGTAAGAGATGCCAGTTCATCAGACAACGATATGACAGAGAAGAAGAAAAAGAGGCGGCGATAAATTCACCTGGTCCCAGTGTGGCACCAGATTCTGACTGTAGTTCACTCCTCATGTAGGTCAGTGAGTAGCTCTAATTGTAAGTCATGTTTATATTAATTTCAGAGTAATATCAACCTCCCCTGGCATCCTACCATTGGTTAGAGGAATATTTATCCCTGTGTTCCAAAGTTTCCAGTTTTCTCAGCCCCTCTTCAGGACTATCATCCATCTTGAGGAAACTACACTTTCCATCCACCATACAATGCTGAGTGGACGACAGCGTCAGAGTGGGAGAGAGTGTAGCATGCTTGGTAGAGCTATTGTTTCCACTTGTAGCTCAACTGTACTGTTCCTTGGCTGTGTGGGCTAACCTACTGACTAGTTTGAGATAAAAGATGGGTCCTCATTAACTTTTGGTTATAGGTCAACTAAGTCTAGGCCTATGAATCTTTGTCTTAGAAAACTGGACTGGATCCATGAACACAGTATGTGGAAGTGGATATATTTGGGGCTCTTCTCTGTGCTAAGATCACATAAGAAGCTGAGGGACAAGATGTGAAAGACAAAATTGCTTAATGGATAAATGATGCCCTGGAGCAAGGAAAAGCAGAGGTCAGGTCCTACCTTTGACACATATTAGCCATGGGATCTTTGATGGGTCACAACCTCTCAGTTGTACAGCAGGAAACTCCCCATGACGATCATTGATGAACCACTAATCAGCATTGATGAAAAGAGTTTCCACACCAGAAGTTCTCTACTCTGATGAATCACCTAGTTTTTATTCCATTGACAATGTGGGCTGGAGCTGCACCTGTCTTACAACAAGGTGTTGAACTGACAATTCTAGAAATGCGTAATTGTTGACCATTTTAGCTCCTGCTGAGCTGACCTTGAACAAACATGTCTTGTCTGACCTACAGCCAAAATGGTATCTATCACAATAGAGTGGCAGAATGGTTGCTGCTGCAATGAGCTGATCGGCATTGGGGAAGCCAGAATCATTTTACTGGAAACCCTTGGTTCAAGTTTATGTGAGGAGCAAAATTGGTGTGAGAGCTTGGGAAGAGAGATGCTAATCTTCTTTCCTGGTTTTAGATAGGTATGAAACCAGTTTGGGGGTAAAAAGACTGAGGGTGGAGAGACTTTGAAAGGCAGACATGTAGGAGAAAGATGGCTTCCCAACGTGTTGATTTCCAGCTTGGCTCCTTAGGGGCTGAAACATTTCCCCTTGGGTAAGATAAAGGAGTCTTGATTGAAATAAGATTATCTTGCCTCTGTGGGAAAGTAATTCAGTCTGTGTATTATCTAGTATATTCTGATGGGTATAACTTTTTTTTTAACCTTACCTTCCATCTTGGAATCAATACTGTGTATTGGTTCCAAGGCAGAAGAGTGGTAAGAGCTAAGCAATGGAAGTTAAGTGACTTGCCCAGGGTCATATAGATAGGGTATGTATGATACCAGATTTGAACCCAGGACCTCCCGGTTCTAGGCTTGGCTCTCAATCCACTGAGCTATCCAGCTGCCCCCAATTGGTATAACTTCTGATCTTTGTTTGCTATCTGCTTGGATAGTTACGTCTATTTGTTATTGACTTTTTGCAATGGGGTATAAATAGAATTTTTAATGGAAAAGGATTAAGCCTTTTTATATGAGCCTGAGATACACCTTCTATTTTAAGGGACCAGGAAAATGGCTTGAACCCAAGAAAGAAATCATTTCCCTAAGACTGGCAATATTAAGGGGGATATAAATCTAGTCTTGTAAACCCTCTGTGAAGAGAGCAGATAAACTAGCTCAAGGATCTTTCTACCTCCGTACAGGCAGGAATCAATGTCTCCTTTGGAGAAAGGTAGGCAAGACTCCTGGACTATCTACCAGAGCTCTCTACAGGATGCATTTAGATGAGCCCATGTGGATATACACTGACACACGCATCCTGCACAAGTAGGGATACGTCAAGTAGAGATAATGGAATTAGCATTCATAGTCCTGAGAAACAATAGCCCAATCCACTTAATATGCAATAATGATGGAGATAGTATTTTATGAAATATACTTTCTACAAAAGCTATAAGTTTAGGCTATTTTTCCATGTATAAAGTATAGAAATAACCGCTAATAATATATCTCAGTCTCTTTAGTGCTTTCTACACAAGTGGCTAACATTTCAGGAATTTTTAATACAAAAGGGGCATCCGGGTGGCTCAGTGGATTGAGAGCCAGGTCTAGAGACGGGAGGTCCTAGGTTCAAATATGGCCTCAGACACTTCCTAGCTATGTGACCCTGGGCAAGTCACGTAACCCCCACTGCCTAGCCCTTATAGTATTGATTCTAAAGCAGAATGTAAGTTTTTTTAAAGGCCAATCTATGATGAGGCTATTCGGTATAGTGATTGCTCTCTGGATGGGGGCTGCAACAAGGTGGCATAGTAGCTAAAATGCTACTGTACATACTAACTGTGTTATCCTGTTCACACTTCACTTCTCTCAGCCTTAAGTTAAATGGGAAAAAACATAATAGCATCTAACTCCAGTGTTACTTTGACTTTCAAATAAGATAATATATGCCTAGCATTTTAATAAAGTATTATCTAAATGCTAGCCATTATTTCTTTTCTCACCTTCAACAAGCATTCATTGACTAGCTCCTTGGGTAGCTTCTCCTAGGTGATTCTGAAGAGCCCCTTTGCCACACATATTCTTCCAATCTCTTCTGTTCTTCCATCTCTAGCCATGTTGGGTTGTAGTGGCTACCCTTATAGGACTTCTTCACTAAAGAGGATTTTATTTAGGTATATCAGAAGATACTGTGCAAGCATGATCATTTGCACTTTCATTTTGGTTTTAATGGCATGACAGACATTCCATCATGGGCAGGGTGGGTTTTTTTAAATTTTTAGAATATTTTATTACAAACACTTTTTTATGTAATTAAAGTGACCCATTTTACATCCTCTAATGTTCTCTATTTCTTGTTTGGTCGTAAATTCCTCTCTTATCCATAGATCTGATAGATAAACTATTCCATGCTCTTCTAATTTGCTTATGGTATCACCTTTTATATCTAAATCATTTTTTACCTTATCTAGTATGTGAGATACTGGAGCTAATGGCTAGTTTCTGTCAGACTGCTTTCTAGTTTTCCCAGCAATTTTAATCAAATACTGACTTTTTGTCCCCAAATCATAGATCTTTGGTTTGTTAAACACGAGATGACAATGCTGATTTACTACTGTGTATTGCCATGATGGCAAAACTATGACACATTGAAAATAGTCATTTTCGATGGCACATGGCCACATGTGGGCTCAGCGAGCCTTGGGGCCCAGAAACCATGCACCGGCAGCCTTGACCATGCCCTTGCCTGGGGAGGGGCAGGGGAAGGCTGCTCTACTGGCTGGGCTGCAGGGGCAGGGGCAAGTGGCAAGTGGCACATGCCAGACATCTAAGGTGTGGGGGGCTCCTGCAGGTTCATGGAAGGAGCATGTGGACAGACAGACTGGCAGGCGGCAGCCACTGCTCTCCTGGCACCCCTGGGCCAGCCATCTGGGGAGGGAAGGGGGGTGCCAGGCAGGGCCTGTGGAAGACTGGGCAGGGCTCCAGCCCACGTGCAATGAAGGAGTGCCTGGAACTGATTTCCAGATACTTTTAGCACCCTGAAAAAATATAGCAATGGCTTTACTCACAATTTTCCCCACTACGTACTTTTGTGAGACCTTATTCTCAGCGTTAAATAATATCAAAACCAACAAAAGAAACAGATTGACAGATGAAGAAAGTAGAATTTGCTTGGGCATGAAGTGTATAAAATACCAACCTTCAACTGAAGATTTAGCCAACAAAATTCAGGAACAAAAAAGTCATGAATAGGCAGATTAGTTAAAGAATTCCCCCTCCCCCTCACTTATCTTAGTTCATGGCATTGCACACAAGTTAAATAATATCAAGACCAACAAATGAAACCAACTGACAGATGAACAAAGAAGTCACTAAGCAGATAAGTTAAATAATTAGCTTTTGGTTTATTAAATATAGCTATATATTACAATTATACATTTTTGTTATTTAAACTATAAATATCATGAAATTATGTTTTTCTCTCGAAGTGATGTACCAACCAAGTTATGCTCATTTTTTTGGGTGAATTTTGACACACCAAGCTCAAAAGATTGCCCATCACTGGTGTATTGTGTACTTAATGTATTTCCCTGATCCATTATTCTTTTTATTAGCCTGTACCAGATTGCTTTGACAATTACTATTTTGTAATACAGTTTGAGATCTGGTATTGCTTAGTCACCTTCTTTCAGATTTTTTTTCATTGATACCCTTGATATTTTTGACCTTTTGTTCTTTCATAAGGATTTTGTTGTTTTTTTTTCTCACGCTATAGAATAATTTCTGGTAGTTTTATTGGTCTGACACAGAATAAATAATTTTAAGTAGTATTATCATTTTTATTGCTTTGCCTTGGCCTACATATGAGCAATGAATATTTTTTCAAATGTTTAGATTTTACTTTATTAGTGTGAAAAGTATTTTGTAATTGTGCTCAAATAATTCCTGGGTTTGTCTTGGCAAGTAGATTCCGAGGTATTTTATGATGTCTACAATTATTTTAAATGGAATTTCTCTTTGTATCTCTTCCTGCTGGACTTCGTTGGTGATATATAGAAATGCTGATAATTTGTACAGGTTTATTTTATGTCCTGCAACTTTCTAAAGTTGTGAATTATTTAAACTAGGATTTTAATTGATTCTCTTAGATTCCTTAAGAATGCCATCATATCATCTGCAAAGGGTGATAGTTTTGTTTTCTTATACCTGTTTTAATTCCTTTAATTTCTTTTTTTCTTCTGTTATTGCTATAAATAACCTTTCTAGAACAATATTAAATAATGGTGATAATGGATCTCCATATTTTATCCCTGAACTTACTAGGAAAGCTTCTACCTTATCCCCATTATATATATTATATTATATTATATTATATTATATTATATTATATTATATTATATACATTATATATAATGATTACTGATGGTTTTAGATAGATATTGGTCATTATTTTAAGGGAAGCTCCATTTATTCCTATGCTTTGTAATGTTTCTAATAGGAATAAACACTGGCTTTTGTCATTTTTTTTTTGCATTTATAGAAATAATCATATGCTTCTTGTTGTCTTTGTTATTGATATGGTCAATTATGCTGATAGTTTTCCTAATATGGAACAAGCCTTGCATTCCTAGTACCAACCCCCAAGACCCTGTTCCTCAGGAGAATTTCCCAGATGTCCTTGTTCAGTTCCCAACTGTTGTTCCTGCCTCATGTACTGTATAGCTCTCAACATTTCCATTTCCCCCAAGGGTTCTTTTGTCCTACTCCCCATCATTACAGTTCCAAGGCAGAAGAGTGGTAAGGTCTAGGCAATGGGGGTTAAGTGACTTGCCCAGGATCACACACCTAGAAAGGGTCTGAGGCTGGATTTGAACCTAGGACCTCCCATCTCTAGGCCTGGCTCTCAAACCATTGGGCTACCCAGCTTCCCTCTCTTTCTCTATTTTTTATGTATAGATTTAAAAATATTCATTCCCCTTCAATTACTGCTTTGGCTGCATTCCATAAATTTTGGTATGTACTTTCATTGTTGTACTCTAATGAAATTATTAACTGCTTTATGGTTTGTCCTTTGATCCACCCATTCTTTAGGACTAGATTATTTAGTTTTCAGTTAATTTTTAATTTATGCTTTGATGAAAATGCTTTTCACATTTATTAAATGCAATTTCTATTACATTATGGTATCAAAAGGGGACATTTGATATTTTTACTTTTCTGCCTTTGATTGTGAGGGTTTTATACCCTAATACATGATCAATTTGTATGAAGATTCCATGTACCTCTGGGCAAAAAAATACTTCTTTCTCTTCACATTCATTTTTCCCCAGAGCTCTGTAACTTTTAAAAGTTCTATTTACCTCCTTAACTTCTTTTTTTGTTTGTTTATTCTTTTTTGCTAGATTTATCTAGTTCTGAGAAGGGAAAGTTTTGGTCCCCCACTAGTGTACTTTTACTATCTATTTCCTCATGAACTCATTTTATTTTTCACTTAAGAATTTGGATGCTATACCATTTCATGTGTATGTTTAGTATTTATGTTACTTCATTATTCGTAGTACCTTTTAGTTAAATGTAGTTTCCTTGATTATCTCTTTTAATTGCAGCTATTTTGCTTTTTCTTCCTTTGAGATCATGATTGCTACTCCTCCTTTTATTATTTTTACTTCATTTTATTCCATTTATATTCACTTTCACAATTATGAGTATTAACTGTGCTTCTCTCCATCCTGATTTTTTTCATTTATCCTTTTCATTTATCCTTTGCTTTTCCTCCTGTCATCCTTATCTCCTTAAAAATGTTTTGTTTTTGACTACCACTACTCCATATCTGCCCTTTCTTTTATAACCTCCACCTTTCTCCAAATATCTACTCCTCCCTCTTTTCTGATAGTTAATTTAAATTTCTATAGTCATGATACTTTGATCCAGTTTCAATGAGAGTAAGGTTCAAGCATTGTCTGCCACCCTATTATCTCCCTTCCATTTTAAAAGCTCTTTCATGCCTCTTTATATGATATAATTTATCCTATTCTACCCCTCCCTTGCCCCTTCTCCTAGTGCATCCTTTTTTTTATCCCTTAATTGTATTTTTAGATATCATCTCATCATATTCAACTCATACTCATGCCCTCTGTCCTTGTATTCTTTAAATGTCCAAATACTGACAAAGTTCATAGGAGTTACAAGTATCATCTTTCATATAAGAATTTAAACAGTTTAATTTTATTGAATCCTTTATGATTTCTCTTTCCTGTTTATCTTTTTATACTTCTTTAGAGTTTTGTATTTGAAAGTCAAATTTTCTATTTAGCTCTGAGAGCTCAATTTAACAAAATACCTACCCCTCCCAGATTCTACTGATTTTTTTGTTAGGTAGCTTATTTTTGGTTGTACTCTTTGGTCCTTTGTCATGTGGACTGTCATATTCTATCTCTTTGACCTTTTAAGATAAAAACTGCTAAATTTGTATTAATTGGGATCTATTTCAGAAGGTGACAGATTCTTTGAATTTCTATTTTACCCTCTGGTTTTAGAATATCATGGCAATTTTCCAGTAGTCTAATATTTCATTAAAAACAAACAAACAAACAAACCTTACCTTACATCTTAGAATTAATACTGTGTATTTGTTTCAAGGCAGAAGAGTAGTAAGGGCTAGGCAAGGCTAAATGACTTTCCCAGGGTCACATAGATAGGATGTGTATGATATCAGATTTGAACACAGGACCTCTTGTCTCTATGTCTGGCTCTCAGTCCACTGAGCCAATTAGCTGTCTCCTAGTCCAATAATTCTTAAATCATCTTTCCTGAATATGTTTTCCAATTCTGCTGTTTTTCCAATGAAATATTTTACACTTCTTTCTGTTTTTTTATTCTTTTGATTTTGTTTTATTGTTTCTTGATGTCTCATAGAGTCATTAACTGCTACTTGCTCAACTCTAATTTTTAAGATATTATTTTCTTCTGTGACCTTTTGTGCCTTCTTTTCCATTTGGCTAATTCTAGTTTTTAAAAATTTCTTTTCTTCAGTGAATTTTAGGCATCTTTTCCCATTTGATCAATTCAGCTCTTTAAAGAGTTCTTCTCCTCAGTGGATTTTTGTGCCTTTTTTGACCTATGTTACTTTCTTCAGTAGTTTTTCCAACTTTTTGACTTTTTTGTTGATTTTCCTATATTACTCTCATGTCTTTCCCCAGTTTTTCTTCTACTTTTCTTATTTTTTTAGAATTATTTTTTTTCAGTGCTTCTAGTAATTCTTCAGGGATCTGAAACCAATGAACATTTCCTTTGAAACCTTATATATAACTGTTTTGACATTGTTGTCTTCTTCTGAGTTTCTCTTTTGATCTTCCATATAACCATAATAACATTTTATGGTCACCTTCTTTATGTTGCTGAATGCTCATTTCCATAGCATGTTTCTTGACTTTTAACTTTATGCTGAAGTGACTTTGCTCTGAGGGTGTAGAGGCAATGTTCCAAGTTTCAGGTTTTTTGTACTATGGTATTCAGAGGTACGTATGGAGATCTTTAAATTTTCAATTCTTCCAAAGTGGTATAATCTAAGAAGAGGTATGGTCATTGTTCTCTTGGCTTATGCTCTGGCCTTTGAGTGACCACAAATACTCTTTTCCACCTTGTAACTGGGTCAAAGGTCTGTACTCCTGCTAATAATCCTCCTTGCCCTGGGTTTGTGACCTGGAACCATAAACTATGAGTAATATAACAGTGATACCCCCAGTGGCAGCAAAGGGTCCACTGTCATTTCCTTCTGACAAGATATCTAAGCTCTTTACTATTTGTGTGGCTGAGAGCTTATATACCCCCACCCCCAACCCCACCCCCAAGGCATGCTATTTGCTTGTCAGGGGTGGCTTTTGCTAGACTCTCATTCCAGGGAAATAGAACTTCACCACTGACCTTCAAATTATTTGGGGCTGGAGAATTGTTCCCCCATCCCTTTATTGTTATATAACTCCAGAATATTTTGAGATATTATTTTAACATTGTTTAGAAGGGAATTTTGGGAGTGCTCCAGAGATTCCCTGCCTTTCCTCTGCCATATTGCCTCTGCCCTCCTACAACAGGCTTTTAAACATGATTCTTGATGTTGATGCAGATGGAATCTTGTCTTTTGGATATCATGATTAAGGAACTCCTTGATTGCTTCAATAGCCCTCAGTTGAATATAAACTTTGAAAGGCTATTGGAGAGGCCAATTGTCTTAGAGGAAATCCAAGTAAACATTTAACCTATCTTAGTAACCTAAAAAGTAAACATAACAAAAGGAATTGTATGAGGTTATGATCAACACTTAACTTTGAGAATTTTTTGAGGACTAATATTTTTTGAGTATGAATAGTCTTCCCATCAATGCAGAGTATATCTCTGTTATAAAGGTTGACTACTAAGAATTCTCTTTTTAGAGAGGGAAAATTGCCAGGAAATTCAGCTGGTACCACTGGATTTGACCAAAGATTTCATCATTACTTCCTCATTTCTGGGAAACATGTGTAGGAATAAGTCTTTACTCCCAACCCTTCCAGTGAGCCACATGTGCTCTGGCCCCTTGCTAAAAGGACATGTATGAATAATGGATTTTTGTTGTTCCCTTACTCTTTTTGAGAACCGATAGCCAAATAGAAAACAATTTCTTGCAACTGCAGTGATTCATAGAGGAAATAAGTGCCACTATCACAAATATTCATTAACTAAAACTCAAGCCATGTTCTGGTTGGAGAGGAGACCCATCCTTTGTGAGTATGATGGAGGAAGTACAGATTACTCAGACATTACAGATCCGAAGTTAGCACAAGTTATCTCTTCTTCAGTTCCATGAGTCTACCAGGAGTCTTCAACCTCCCAGGTTATTAGCCAATGACAAAAAAGTAGATAGTTCATGTAAGATACCATTATCTGCACAGTGTCATTTCAGGGATTAACTACTAGGAGACACTAAAGAGAGACTCAGTATATTTTTCAATCCCTCCCAGACTTCTGTTTATATACCAGAGATATAAGGAAAAGCATAATGAAAGTTCATCTTCATGAGGTCAGGATTTCAGGATTAAACAATTTCCTAATCTAGATCCCTTCCTTTACTGTAGAACACTAGAGAAATTACTGCCATAAACTTAGTTTTGTTGTTGTTTCATGCCTTTGTTTCATCTTTTTACCCCCAAATTGGAATCTGTCTTCTCAAAGGGAGGCATATTCAACCCATTTGTTATGGTAGGTTTGTTCATGAGATCTAGGTTGGTGGCACTGATGTTTGTTTATGAAACAAAATGAAGAAGCCATTAGAGAGACATCTCCCATGGAACCAAAGGCATCGCAAAGAGTTATAAGTGTATTTCTCCTGCTAGTTCAATCTGTTTTGCAATAAATCACATGAGTACAGATTAAAGAAGCCAATCGTGTGCAAATCTGTATCTGGCTGAGACACACAGCAGTCCTTGCATTAACCTCCTTTGGCACCATTGGATTTGGACAACTCCTGAATGAGTGATTTATGAATTCAAGTTGTTTCTAAAGGAGGGCAAGAGTCAGGAACACATTTAAGCGGTGAAATAGTCTGCCAGGATTTTTATTTCCTTTAAGAAAATAGAATATGCTAATCAAGCAGTAGCCTCTTTCTGAAATAGAAGAGGAGGAAGGGAACAAGCATTTATTAAGCACCTACTCTGTGTTGAAGTGTTAAGCACTTTACAAATATTTTATTTGATAAATCACTTAAAAAGTCATTATTTAGGTTATTAACAGTATAAAAGAAGTTAATTAAGAAGCCTACTAATAATTATTTTTATCACCCATCTCTGGCATATTAGCAATTCAATTTGATATTATGGTTCCTTTATTTTTAACCATACCAGCTGATTGTTTAGTTTTTCCTTTTGACAGTATTGTTCACTCTTAGAGAGGATGGCTGCTGTCATTTATAGATCTGTTGTAAAAGAAGTGAAGGAAAGCAAAAACTTCCAGTAAGTGTTCTTAGTTTGTATTAAATGTTTGGCTTCTTTCTGTTACTTCCAAGGGATTATCTAGTACAGCATTGGTGAAGGTTTTCATGTTCAAGTGCCCAGAGAGTAAATTCAAGCTGTCTGTGAGTCCCCACATTACCCGAAAGAGCTAAGGGAGGAAGTGCTTACTTTGGGTGACTGGACAGAGGGGTAGGGAATGCAAAAAATGTCCTTAGACACTGGGAAGAAGAAGAATGGAGCAGCTTCCCCATGCTGGGGGTGGCATGTGTGCCAATACTCTGCCAACACTGACCTAATCTATAACTGACTCTCCCTGATGGCTCATTCCTTAGCATAGGGATTTTCTGTGTATCTCTTTGCCCCTTTCTGACTTCCTTATTCAAACTCTGACTTACTTCTTGTTTGTTTATCCTGCTGGCAACACATTCCTTCCTCCATGGTCAAAGTCATTTTCTCTCTACTGGTCAAGTTACTTATTTGCCTCAGTTTCCATGTCTGTAAAGTATACTGGAGAAGGAAATAGCAAATCACTCCAGCATCTTTGCCAAGTAAATCCCAAATGGCATTAAAAGTTGCATAAAACAAAACTAAGCCAACTTCTTCACAGTTTGGTACAGGATCCATGGTGCAGTAGAATGTGCTGACAGTATGAAAGGATCTGGATTTGAATCCCACCTCAGAATCTCTGTCTGTGTAACCTAGTCCCTTAAGGCATAATGGGTGAGTCATAACTTCCTTGTGCCTCAGTTTCTTGATCTTTAAGATAAAGGAATTGGACTTAAAACAATATTGTTACATGGAAAAGGCATGAGTTTTGGAGTCAAAGGATCTGGGTTCACATCCCAGCTCTGTCACTTTCTACTTATGCGATCTTGAGCAAGTCACTTAAATTTTTTTCACTTCTTAGCTATAAAATGAGGAAGTTGTACTTGATGGCCTCTAAAGTTCCTCTCAGCTCTAAAGTTATCAAGCCACGAGTCCTTCCCTCTTTGGATCTATGATTTTCTCACTCTGGGATCCTTTGAAGACAATTGGTTTGAGATTTTGCTCCATTCCTTCCAGGTGTGTGTGTAAAGCCCTGGACATCCCACAATGTCAGGATCATGGAGGATGTAGAATCATAGAATTTCAGGGCTAGAAGGGACCACCGGTGACTCTGACAGAAAGAAGTCACACAAGTTAACCAGTTATTTCTTGCCTGCAAGGTAGAACGATGGAATCTACTTGTGAAATAAATGGCACAGCCAGATTTAATCAAAAAAGAAAAGAAAAACACATTATCACACAGGAGAAGCAGCTGGACATCTCAAACTGATTTCATCTGAATATGTTATTTTACAAGGTTTGACAGAAATTTTCACAATGAAGTCTATTAATATATATTAAATATATTAAGTACCTATTATGTACCAGGCACTCTGCTAAGTGCTTTACAAATATTATCTCTTTTGATATTGATAAGCCTAAGAAATAGGTACTATTATTATATCCTTTTTGTAGTTTGAAAAAGCAAAGGCAAACAGAGGTTAAGTGACTTGACCAGTGTCACACAGCTAGCATTTAAAGCCAGATTCTAACTTTGGTTTTCTTGACACCAAGACCTACTGCTCTATCCACTATGCTTGTTATACGATACAAAAGTTTTAGGACTGTATTTTGGCCTAGTTCCTTGGAATTATGGTAACCACTTCAATTACCTAACTGTAGAAGGAGAAAAACTGGAAAAAAGAAACATGGAAGATTATTAGAGCAAAGGAAAAAACATGAGAGCTTATCAAGCAATATCCTTTCAACCAAGGGAGTTTAAATACTTTGCCCAACAGGTGACTATTTTGCTTCAGTCATTTAACTTAAATTATCATCATCTTCACACCTTTGCTCATTGCCTACTGGATTAATATTCTACAGGAGTCTTAAAAATATACGATTAAGAATATATAGGATGAGAAAACACAGAGGGGTCGGTTGTGTTCTGTAATAGATAGCTATTGACACAGATAAAATGACAGATGATCATCAGTTCACCTCTGAATAGTGTTTAAGGTTTATGAAGCACTTTCCTGAAAATAATTTCATGATTAGTGTGTATGAGCTGTGTGACCCTGGTCAAGCTACTTATTTGCCTCAGTTTCCTCATCTGTAAAGTGAACTGGAAAAGGAAATAGCAAACTACTCCAGTATCTTTGCCAAGAAGATTCCAAATGGAGTCATGAACAGTTTCATACAGCTGAGCAACAATAATATCTTCATTTTATAGAGGAAGAGGAAATTGACCCTCAGAGATGCTTAATTATTTGTCCTTGGCTGGTAAGGGCAGGAGCCAAACCTTTTTTACTCATTGTACTTTATCAAATTTGCTTCCTACCAAAATACAAAGGGTAGAAGTAGCAACTCAGTACTGGAGTAATTCATATAGCACTTTCCTCCTAACTCAGTGAAGAAATGAGTGGAAATATCATCTCTACACTACAGAAGAGAAAAGTGAGACTCAGAGGAATTAAACTACTTCCCTACAGTCATATAGCTAATAACTATTCAAGAAAGAATCTCCATTTAGCCCTTTTGAGAAATTTTGCCCCTTCTAGAATGAGCTCTCCCATCCCCATTGCTGTACCCTTCCCTGACAGTGATGCAGTCATCTACTCTACTGAAAATGGTACCCGCGCCACTTTGAGTGGCTGAAGCCCACTCTGATTGCACCTCTTTTGATCACTTTTGTACTACGCCTGGGAGGTCGCCATTAGGCTTTGCTAAAACTGATTAGCTCAGAGGGTCATGAACAGTTATTTCCTTGTAAATCAAACACAACTTTTGGAGCTAAGCATAGGTTCAAAGATTATCTCTGACAGTCCTGAAATGTTTTCTTTACTCTGGATCTCAATTATGCAGATACAAAAGGACTTGAATGATAAACAAGCTGCTCTCTCAAGTTTTATTCTGAAAATCTTCAGGGCAGATAAAATGAGCTGCCTCTTCTTATTCAATGCTTTTCTTCTCAGAAGTGCTTCTGGAGGCATGAATGCCAAAAATGATGAACTGAGAAAGTATGTGCAGAGAGAACATTGGATGAGGGGGCCAGATTTGTTATTGATGGGATCCTGTCACCTCTGGCCTTGGTTTACGATGAGATTTATCTTCCTTCAAGAGACATACACAAATATCGCATTCCTTTATGATGAAAATGTTATACAAAAATAACAGAATTCCATGGGGTCTAGTTAGCTTGGGACAATTACTGCTTTGGGGAGAATTAATGGCACCCAGCTCTGTACTTAATACCGAAGGGATAGAATTATCTTCTGATAACCCTGTGTGTGCACTTTGTTCTAGGAAAGTCTCTCATCTCCCTCATTTTTTCTGGACTTCAATTTCCCATGAAACCTTTATATGTATAGGAGCACTTTAGAGCTCACTGAGGCTCTGAAAATTAGAGAGGATGAATTCAAAACCACCACTATTTTACCTACTTTTTTGGGGGAAACAAAAAATAAATTCTGACATCTGGTAAGTCAGATACTTCCTCCTGGATCCTAAGGAACAAAGTTTTATTTTCTCATCATGAAAGAGAAGGTCTCCATTGGTGGCCTTACTTATTTACACCACACACATGGCAATCGTTTTGACATTCTGTTCCCTTACTATAAACAGAAAGGATGGTCTTTTTTTTTTTCCTCCCTGTGGAAGTTAATGAATTGAAAAACAAAGCTGTTCTGTATACCCACTCAGTCCAAATACATAAAAGAACTACAGTACTCTAGGACTTGGGTAAAGTTGCTGCATTCAAATTAATTTCACCCCTTCCACTTTCCCTCCCTCTGCTCCCCACCACCTTTTTCTTAGGAGAAGAAAAAGAACCATTGAATCACCATATAAGGGAAGGAAGAATGAGAGAAGGGTGCAAAAGTCAAAGGACCAAGGACTGATTCTTGGCTTCGGGAGTGACTCACTGTGTGATCCTGGGTATGTCCCTTAACCTCCCTATGCCTCTGTTTATCCAGCTGTACCATGGGAATAATGATGCTTGTGTGATGGGGTTGCAGATATTTTAGAGAATAGTGCAAAACCAAATGGAAAAGAAGGCGTTTTTCTATTCCTTCTTTGTTATCATTTAGAAATTGCTGCTTATTCAGGAATTGGGAAATGAATTAGTGGTAATTAGAAGTAAAAGGACATGTTAAGAAATTTCATTGTAGGCATTTCCTTATCTCCTGGAATTCTAATACTTGGAGGGAAGGGGAAGAAAAAAAAACCTCTTACTAGGGTTTCCCCAAACTCAATAGAAACTGAAAAAGAAAAAAGCTTTTTTTTTTCTTGATCTTCCATTCATTATTTAAAGGGGTTTCTTCTCAGGAACATATGATAAGCGTGTTGGACTGAGTCAGAAAGACCTGATTTTAAATCCTGCCTTAGACTTAGCAGTCATGTGGCCCTGACCAAGGTACTTAAACTTTCTTAGCCTCAGTTTCCTCATATGTAAAATGTGAATTATTATTATAGCCATTATGGGCATTTTGGAGTAGAAATATTATTATTATTATGTGCTATTATTATAGAACTTAACTTGCAGGGTTGTTGGGAGGATCAAATGAGATAACACATGTAAAGCCCTGGGCAAACCTTAGAGCACCATATAATTATTCGCTATTACCATGCCTCTTAGAATGCTAACCTTCTAATTGAGTTTTCTGTGTCATAGCCAAAGAAGAGCATGGTTAACAGATAGCCTTTTCCAGTTCCAACCAGGTAGGATCAGAATGGTAATAAGGAACACTTTTACCTGAACCCAAGACATTTGTGGAATGCAGCAGAGGATGAATGCACATAAATCTCTCTGAGGCCAGGCATAAATGTGCTGGAAATTGGGGCAGCTTCTCCTTGGGAACTGAAGGGATAGCGAGTCCAGTGAAAAAAGATGCCACTATAATGGAATGACCCAGCTTAGAACAGTGTGCAACACTACAAGGAGAGAAGTAGATAAGAGGCTATGACTGAGAAGGACCCTCTTGGGGAGGAAGCATTTATTGCTTTCTTCCCCACTTCCAAAGGAAGAATTGCTACGATGTCAGTTCCTTGGGGACAGTTTCAACTACTCTGTTAGTTATGGCTTTGTCCAGAGTCTTGGGAAGTCTTTCTCTTTTAAAAAATTCTTAATTTGTATTGATATCTTTTGTCATTGCATCACTCATTTCCCAGTATGATCCCTCTTTTTTCCTATTATCACAGAGCTATTCCTCATAACAAAAGAATTATTAAAAATAAGAAAAAATAGTTTCATGAAAAATCAATATACCAAAGCTATTCCAATGTTTCACTTGAATAGTTTACCACTTAGATATGCGTGTTCTCATAGCTCTTTTCAGTGGTCAAACTTGGTTATTATAATTTCACAGCATCCAAAGTTTTGCTTTTAAATCTTCAATATTATAGCCTTTGGGTATATTATTTTCCTGGTTATGATTACTTCATTTTGCATCAGTTCATATTTCTTCCTATATTTCTTGATATTCTTCACATCTAATATTTCTTACAGATCAATAATATTATATTATATTAATGTACCACAATTTGTATAGCCATCTACCAAATGCTGGGTACCTATTTTGTTTCTAATTCTTAACTACTTAAAAAGAAAAGTGCTCCAAGTTTTGGTGTATGTGGAACTTTTCTTCTTAACACTGACCTTCTTGGAATCCAAAATCTAGCAATATTATCTTTGAATCAAAATATGGATAATTTATACATGTAACATCATACAAAAATATTTCCATATTAGTTATGTTACAAAATAAAGCACAGACATAAAGAAAAACAAAGAAAAAAATTTAAAAATCTATGCTTCAGTCTTCATTCAGAATTCTTCAATTCCCTCTCTGGAGTTGGATAGAATTTTTCATCACAGGTCCATTGGAAGTGTTTTGGATCATTGTCTCAAGGAGAGTAACTAAGTCTTTCACAGTTGATTTTCCTTATGATATTGCTATTGCTGTATCAAATGTTCTCCTGGCTCTGCTCACATCACTTTGCATGAGTTCATATGAGTCTTCCCCAGTTTTTCTGAAGCCATTCTGCTTAACATGTTTTCTTTTTTTAAATTCCTACGTTCTGTCTTGGAATTGATGCTAAGCATAGATTCCAAGGCAGAAGAGCAGTAAGGGCTAGGCAACTGGGGTTAAGTGACTTACACAGGGTCTCAGAGCTATGAAGTATTTGAGGCCATATTTGAACCTATAGACTTCCCACTATAGACCTGGCTTTCTATGCACTGAGTCACCTAGCTCCCTCACTCATCATTTTTATAGCATAATAGTACTCCATCACAATTCTATACCACAATTCTATACCACAGCTTGGGCATGTTTCATTTCCATTCTGCAATTGATGAACATTCCTTTTATTTCTAATTCTTTGCCACCACAAAAAGGTGCTCTAAATATTTTTTGTACAAATAGATTCCCTTCCCTTTTCTTTGATCTCTTTGAGATCAAAGGTATCAAAACTCTTTGATACAGTTACAAATGATTCTCCAGAAGGGGTGGACTAATTCACAGTGTCCAAATTTTTCCTCGTCTTGGTTATCATTTGTTTTTTTTTTCTGTCATGTTAGACAATCTTATAGGTGTGAGGTAGTATTTCAGAGATGTTTTGATTTGTTTCTCTAATCAATAATGATCTAGAGCATTTTTGTGTGACTATTGATATCTTCAATTTTTTCTTCTGAAAATTGCCTGTTAATATCCTTTGACCATTAGTCAACTGAAGAGTGGCTCTTATTTAGAAAAGTTGGCTTATAAGAATGGCTCCATTCCCTTTATATTTGAGAAAGAGACCTTTATCAGATAAATTTATTGTAAAAAAATTTCCAGCCCTGTTGTCTGTTTTCCTTGTCATTTTGACTGCATTCATTCTGTTTGTGCAAAAGCTTTTCAATTTCATGCAATCAAAATTTTCTATTTTACTTCCTGTGATCCTCTTCATCCTTTGTTTGATAATAAACTCTTCCCTTATCTAAAGATATGAAAGGTATATTTTTCCATGTTCCATTATTTTGCTTACTAATTTATTTGATTTAGATGCTTCATATCTAAATCCTTTATTCCTTTTGAACATATTTTGGTTTATAGTATAGAATACTGATCTAAGCCTAATTTCTACCAAACAGCTTTACATTTTTCACAGGAACTTTTGTCAAATATTGAGTTCTTGTCCCAAAAACTTAGATCTGCCACTTCATTTCTTAGCCAGTACCAGATTATTTAGATAATTATGGCTCAGTAATATAATCTGAAATCTGAAACTCCTTGGCTGCCTTTATTTTTTGTTGTTGATTCCTTAGATATTCTTTTTTTTTTCTTCTAGGTGAGTTTTTATTATTGTTTCTAGTTCTATGAAACCATTTTTTGGTAGTTTGATTGGTATGGCACTGAAAAAAATAAATTAACTCTAGGCATAATTGTTATTTTTTTCCATTGGCTTGCCTACCCAAGAGCAATTAATATTTCTCTAATTATTTGATCACCTTTATTCATATGAAAAGTGTTTTGTAATTGTGGTCATATAATCTCTGGGTTTATCTTGACAGGTAGACTCCAAGGTATTTTATACTGTCTGCAGCTTGTTATAAATGGAATTTTTCTTTCTATCTTTTGCTGCTGGATGATACTATATAGAAAAATGCCAATGATATATATGGATGAATACATCCTAAAACTTGTTACTGAATTGATATATGTATATATGTATATATATAATTATCATTATTTGCAGATGATCAATATCTATTTTTATATAATGATAATTTTTTCCTTGTTGCCTCTTTTTACTCCTCTAATTTCTTTCTTCTCTTAGTTCTACAGCTAACATTTCTAGTACAATATTAAATAATAGAGATGATAATGACATCCTTGCTTCACTCCTGATCTAATAGGGAAGGCTTCAAGTTCATCCCCATTATAGATACTTCTTATCCTTGGTTTTAGATAGACAATACTTAACATTTTAACAAAGGCTCCATTTATTCCTATGCTTTTAGTATGTTTTTAAAAATAGGAATAGGTATTGCATTTTTCCAAAGGTTTTTTTCTGCATCCATTAATATAATCATGATTTTTGTTGGTTTTGTTATTGATATGGTCAATTATGTTGATAGTTCTCCTAACATTGAACCAGTCCTGCATTGGTATAAATCTTACTTCATCATACTATAGAATCTTTGAAATGTATTGCTGTAATCTCCTCATTAGTATTTTATTTAAAAATTTTGCATTAATATTCATTAGGGAAATTATCATTTTCTTTCTCTGTTTTTGTTTTTTGTTGAATTGTCTTTCTCTTTAGAAGAATTATTATCTCTGTGATTTGGTCTTTGATTCACTCATTCTTAAGGATTAAATTATTTAATATCTAATTAATTTTTAATCAAGGCTTCCATGGAAGTTTATTAAATGCAAATTTTATTGAATTATGGTCTGAAAAGTATGCATTTAATAATTTTTTTGTTTTGCATTTGGTTGTGAGGTTTTTATGCCCTAACAGGTGGTTAATTTTTGTGACAGTATCATTTACACTATACTACTTTCTATTCCCATTTAGTTTCTGTCATCTTTCTTATCATCTCTAACTTTTATACGTACACGACTCCTTAACATCTTTCTTTCTTAACATCCTTTATAAGTACACAACTGTATAAAACTCCTTGACATCTTTCTAATTTATTTTATAGTTAGATTTATCTAGTTCTGAGAAAAAAAAAGTTAAGGTCCTTTAGTAGTAAATTTTACTGTCTATTTCTACATCAAATTCATTTAAAACTTTTTTTTTTTAAGAATTTGGATCCAATAACATTTGGTACATGTATACTGAGTATTGATATTACTTAATTGTCTATGGCTCCTTTTAGCAAAAGTTTCCCTTCTTATTCCTTTTAATTATCTATATTTTTTGAGATTATGATTGCTATTCCTGCTTTTAAAAAAAACTCAGCTGAAGCATAGTAGATTCTATTCTACTTCCTTATTTTAATGTTGTATGTGTCCCTCTGTTTCAAGTATGTGTCTTGTTGATAACAGATAAGTGTATTCTAGTTTCTAATTTATTTTGTTATTCACTTCTGTTTTATGAGTGAGTTTATCCCATTTACATTCACAGTTATGATTACTAACTGCCTTTCCCTACATCCTATTTTTTTCTTTTTATCTTATCCTTTCTTTAAAGTCTGTTTTGCTTCTCTCTGCCTTTTTTAAAAATCTGATCTCCCTTCTATTACTTTTCTTTCCTCTTATCCCCTTCCACTCCTACTTCCCTGTTAGGTAAGATGGGTTTCTATTTCCAATTGTGACTGCGTACATGTGTGTCTGTGCGTGCATGTGAATATGTGCATTTTTTCCCTTTCTGAACTTATTTAGATGTGTGAGGTTCAAATATTGCCAACCCCCTCCCTATGTTTTCTTATCCATTGTAAAAACTCTTCCTTGAATGTCTCTTTTATTTGAGATAATATTCCTTGTTTTCCCTTTCCCTTATTTGCTTCCCTTTTTCTCACACATTTTTCTACATCATCCCAACATAATTTTCTCACTCCCACATCCTCTTTCTATATAGAATCATTCTAACTGCCTTATTTTAATAGTGATAAAGTTCTTAAAAGTTACATGCACCATTTTTCCATATAAAAACATAAATTGTTCAACTTCATTGAGTCTTTCATAACATCTCTTTCCTATTTACCTTTATGTGCTTGTTTTGAGTCTTATATTTGAAAGCCAAAATTTCTATTCAGTTCTAGCCTTTACATTAATAATACTTAAAGGTCTTCTATTTCATTAAATATTTCTTTTTCCCCTTGAAAGATTTTGCTAAGTGGGTTATAATTATAGTTCTTTTGCCTTTCAGAATATCATATCTCAAGCCTTCTCCTCTTTTAAACATGGTAGCTGCTAAATCTGGTGTGATATTGACTGTGGCTCCACTATGTTTCTTTTTGGCTGCTTACATTGTTTTCTCTGACCTGGAAAATTTGCAATTCAGCTGTAAGATTCTGGAGAGTTTTCTTTTTATGATTTCTTTGAGGAGGGAATTGGTGGGTTTTTTTAATTTTTATTTTATTGTCTGGTTTTAGAATACAATGGTAATTTCCTTGCTAATTCCTTGAAATATGATTTTTTAAAATTATGAGTTTTCAAGTGGTTAAATAGTTCTTAAAGTGCCTCTCCTTGATCCGTTTTCTAGGACAGTTCTTTTCCCAAGAGATATTTCACATTTTCTTCTACTTTTTCATTTTTAGACTTGGTTTTATTGTTTCTTGATGTTTTGTGGAGTTGTAAGTTTGTATTTCCTGAATTCTAATTTTTAAGGATTTTTTTATTCAAAGAGCTTTTGTGCTTCTTCCCCCATTCCATACCCATGCTCCCAAGTTTGGCCAATTCTGTTTTATAAGAAGTTGTTTTTCATCAGTGATGTTTTGTGCCTCTTTTTCCATTTGGCCAATTCTTTTTAAAAAATATTATTTCTTTTGGTATTTTTTGTGCCTCTTTTACCAAACTATTAGTTGTCTTTTCATAATTTTGTTCCTTTGTTTTCATTTATTTACCTAATTTTTCTTCTACCACTATATTTTAGCTTTTAAAAATCATTTTTTAGCTCTTCTAGGAATTCTGATTAGGCTTATGTCCAATTCACATTTTTTGAGCCTTTGTTTGTAGCTGTTTTGACTTCACTGTTGTAAAGGATAATTTTAGCATTGTGACCTAAACTATATTAATTATTGCTTGCCATGGGATATCCCAAATAAAAAAATACCCAAGTCATCTGGAAATTTATGGTGATTTAATTAATATAGTGGAAAGAAATTAAGAAGGGAGAAGGAAAGGGTGTAGGATTTCTCCTGCCTGGCTTGTACCAGGGGGGAAGATTAGAGGCTCTAGGAAGATAAAGTTTTGGAGAGTAAAGGAGGAAGGAAACAGCCTGAACTCCAAGAGGGCTCAGCCAAGTTGCCTGAACCTGAATTAGCTCAATGGCAAACTCACCACCAAACCCAGACAATTAGCTGCCACCCTGCCAAGATGTTGGAACACTTAGCATGCTGCCAGCCAGAGCCACATCTCTGGGGGAAAAAAAAGATGAGTGGAAGCCTGGCGAAAAAAACCTCGACGATTCTATCTCCCTTTCCTGTGTCTCCACTGCACCAGTCGTAGCTTAAGTCAATCTGCTGTTTCTGATTTGTCAGTTTCTCTATCAAAGGCCATCCTCCTAAACACTCAATCTTCAAGCATGGTTACAGACATTCCTGAAGGGTGGAACAATGCAAAATTCCTAAGACATCCCTGATTTTGTTAGGCTAAGCATCTTCATTGTTACAAATCAGGAGATAGCTAAATCCAATCTTCACACTGTCTTCTTCTGAGTTCATCCCTTGATCTTCCATGTCACCACAGTAGCTTTTTATGGTCAGCTCCTTTTTGTTGTTTGCTCACTTTCCCATTCTATTTCTTGATTTTTAACTTCATATTAAAGTTCATCTCTGTTTCTAGTATAGGGGTTTTGAGAGAACCCTGTCTCAAGCTTTTGGACACTGTTTTTTTTTTACAGCTGTGCTAGAGGTTTGGAAGTTTTCAGTGTTTCCAAGACAATGTGATCTTGGGAAAGATATGGTCATTTCTCTTATTGTCTGTATTCTGTTCCTAACATAGAAAAAGTCACTGATCCCTTGAGATTTCAATTAATACTCTTCCTCAGGGTCCTTGCTCCCTTGGGATCAGAAGTTATATTATTTCTTAGGATCCTTGATTCCTTGGGACTAAAAGGGATGCAATATCTCAAATCTTCTGTTCCCTCTGAAAGTGTTCCTTTTTGCCCTTGAAGTGGGTATAATAAAGGAGTTGCCAAACAGTGTCTGGTGCTGGTTCCAGTGCTATTACAGGGGTCTCCCATATTTTCTTTCTGACCAATTGCCAGGTTCCCTCATTATTACTCCCTTGAGAACCCCCAAACCTTCTGATATTTTATAGTTGCCAGCTAGTCCCATTACTGGTATTGATATATATGGGTTCCAGGACAGCTTCTACCCCCATGTCACAGATTTCTATTTCTGACCTCTTAAATTGTCCTAAGCTGGAAATAATGCCTCATTCTGACCTTTTTTTGAAGGGGTTGGGGTGCTCTGCCACTTCAGAATTCAATTTGAGATTTTATTTTGAAGTTATTTGGAGAGAAATATTGGCAGAGCTTAGATGAGTACTTTCTCTACTTCACCTTATTGGTTCCGTTCCCCAGAAGTTCAACAAAGCATTTCTTAAAAGTTTATTGGGGGGGAGGGGCAGCTGGGTGGCTCAGTGGATTGAGAACCAAGTCTAGAAATGGGAGGTTCTAGGTTCAAATCTGGTCTCAGACACTTTCTAGCTGTGTGACCATGGGCAAGTCATTTAACCCCCATTGCCTACACCGTATTGACTCCAAGACAGAAGATAAGGGATTAAAAAAAAAGTTATTGGATGTCAGTCAGTTCTAGGCATACAAAGAAAGACAAAAACAGTTCTGTTCTCAAGGAGGTTATATTCTAATTAGGTAGATGTGCAAGGGAGACAGATGGTACAATAATCCAAGACTTGTCAAATAATAAGAAGGCAATATGTCAAAGGGGTGAGGTATTCTAGAGTAGAAGACAGCATAGAGTTGGACTGACTAACTTTAGGAGGATCAAGATGGGAAAGAATAAAATGAAGTTTAGAGAAGAGGTTAATCACTTAAGAGAGTAGCAAGGAGTAGAGAGTATAATTTGCAATGAGAACAAATGAGAGGTGTAGGAAGAATCATGAGAGATTATGGTCAGAATGTCAATTTTTTCAAGAATGTCACGGAAGTAGATTATTTATGGGCAATGGAGGAATCCAAGATGTGACCATCCTTCTATATGGATGAGGTAGAATGTAGGAGTAGGTTATGGGATTTTAGGAGAATGAGGATTGGAAGGTTAGGAAGTTTGAGAAAGTGTCTGTGAATGTTAAAATCCCGTTGTATACAGACCAGAGTTGAGGAGAAGGGGAAGACAAGGAGTTAGATGCTGAATAGCTTGAGAAAGTATAACCTGCAGACCCTTGTATTCAAGGATGTTCACAATGTGGCACTCACATCTATGATCAGATGTCATACATATCCCTTTCCTTATCTCACTGGTGCACAATAGATACGATAATTTAAATAGAGTGGAAAATTTTAATGAAGTGAATATCAAAGGATTAGAGGCTACTGAGGGAGGACAAAGGGAGTCTATAAGTGGAAATGGTGATCAAGGAGTATTCCAACTCCTCTTCCAAGTTCAGTGTGTTGAGTTATGAGAGTTGTGACTGATGAAAGAATTCATATTGGAAAGGATTGCCAGGGTTGCAGCGTCGTCTGAAAGTGTCAGTAGGAACAAGTAGATGGAAGGGGTATGAGAAGATGTGCAGAATGTAGGAAGTTTTTTCATCATGGAATAGAAATTCCAGAAGGAACAATGAAAGGGGTGATCAGAGATGCAGTGGATCATAGGTGAGGTAAGATTGTGGATGATGGGGATGACAGAAAGGGAGGTGAGGTCTAGGGACAGTTTGCTCCTAGATAGTCAGTGATAAAGAAGACAGGGATAGAGGGAATAACAGGTGGCAATAGTTGATAATAAGCCTAGAGCTTTTAGTGGGTAACAGATGAATTAAAATGATCATAGTCTCTTAGGGTAAGTGTGGCTAAACAAGAACCAGCATCAAAATCTCAGTTTTTTAAAATGCTAAATAATTTTCAGTTTAGTTGGACAAAGATTATTATTATTTTCAAGATAAATTAACCAAGGCAGAAAAAAAAGAAGACAATTTACCCAAGGTCAGAATTGAGGTGTTTGGCTTTCTCAGCCTAATGTCTCATCCAGTATGTTACTGTCTTTCTCTTCCACCAAAAAATAATTTAGTTTTTTCATTATATTTCTAAGACAGGATGCTGAATTGGAACCTCTCAAAGATCTTTTTTTTTTCTAATTTATAAAGAGGTTTAATTTGTGCAAATGAAGGAGTTCTCATACTCATTAAATTAGAAAATTTTGAAGAATGAATGAACTTTTTGTATTAGATTAGCCAGTAAACAACTTGTTTTTAAGGAGGGAGAAGGGAAGAAACATTTATATGATGCTCACTATATACCAGGCACTATGCTAAGCATTTTCCTAAATATTATCTCATTTGATCCTCAGAACAAACCTGCAGTGTAGGTACTATTATCATCCTCATTTTACATTGAGAAAATTGAAACATAGTTAAATGGCTTTCACATGGTTTCACAGCTAGTAAGTGTTTGAGGTCAGATATGAATTTAGGTCACCCTGAGTTTCCCAGATTCCACTGTGCCATCAGTTGCCTGTTAAGGAAATTACATGATTAAATCAAATATGGCTTACAAATCTCACTGCTTCATCATGATGTGAAAGTGACTGTGGGTAATTGAAAGCCCAGAATAATAATTCCAGCAGATTTGATCAAACTGATAAGGCATTGAGTATAGGTCAGGTGATGGACGCCATAACTATTGTCTAGCGGCATTCCTAGCTAAATTTGGAGAGGTTTGTTGCCAATATGGCTTTGGGTTGATGAATTGTATAACTACAGAGACTTTGAGGGAATGCCCATATGGATGAAATTACAGTTCTGTGACCTACTGGCATTTGGACATAGGACTTATTAGACCAACCATGTAAATAAACAATAGTCATTTGGTCAAAATGAAAAACAAGTAGTAAAGATCACATTTGCTCATTTTAATTGACTTTAAATAATTCTTTGGAGGTTTATATGGCTTTTAAAAGATTCTAGCTACTTACATGAAAGTCAGTATTAGGATAAATACTCATCCCAATTGAGTATGGATCTCCTCTTTCCCTCACACTAGAGAGATTTATTGACTTACTATGCTAAGGTCAACTAATAATTAGCAAAGTTAGAATTTGATGTTTTTTTACTTCAAATCTAATGTTCTTTCTGATACATCAAACTCTTTTTCTCCTGATCCTGTTTCGAAATTCTAAATACCTTTGCATCTATAGCACCTGATATAGTGTTGTATATTTTTGTAAAGGAACTATGATTTTTTTTCAGGTCAGGGAATTTCTAATGTAGATTTTCCCTCCACCAATGTAATTTGCAAATCTTCCATGACTTGGTAAATAATTTCCAAGGATTATCTGAAGAATTTAAGTTTTATTCCCACATAGAGAGTAGCATATTGGCTTAATAATGACACAAATTGGACATATTCCATAGGGTGTTATACCAATAACTGATCCCAAACATGATCTAACCAAGCCATTTTGCTCTAGTGCTAAGGTAGGCCAATAGACAACATCTGAACTAACAAGAAAAAATATTGTATTAACTCCATATTTTATTAGATGTCTATATAGAGTGTGAAAGGTGTTCAGAGGAAAGTGCTATAAACTTGTGTTGCAGATTTGAAGTATTAGAGAGAGAAAACCTTTGTAGCTTATGAGCATTGACTTTCTGTGTCTTGAAGGAGATGGTAAAATATGCATATTGGTGTCCTCAGAAAAATTAACCCAGACTTTCTTGATCCCAAAGATAGCTCTGTTTAGACAGGAAACAAGAGGAAAGCTGAATACAGAGGTTACCCATTTCTAATAAAATACTTCATCTTTGAAGACAATGAAGGAAGAAAGCATTTATAAGGCGTGGAGATCATAAAAATCTATAAGCTCAAAAGCCACCATAGAAGTTCCAGGCCAGTGACCAAGTTTACCATGTTAAATGATGATGCCTGTGATGTAGGTTCATAGTTAATTTCATTTCGGGGCTGGGGATGTAATGTTTCCTCACTCTGTCTTCTTTCTTGCATCAGATAACTGGTTACTGGCAGGGACCTTTGACTGCTTTTGGCATGAGCTAGAACATCTGAGGAGCAGAGAGAAGCTCAGTGCCAGGATTGTTGGACCTGGACCTCCCTTGTCATATATTCATTTCTCTGCTAAACACGTTAGTGGAGGGAATGGATAGAGTAAAAATATCTCTGTCCATTTAATAAATGTTTTTCAATGAGTAAATAAGAAAGTGGGGCAAGTAAGGAAGTGAGAAATATAAAATCATGTTTACAAAAATGCAAAATTGATCAAGCAAACATGAGTGATGGCTTTATGGATGTTTTAGAATGATTTCCTAAGCTGTTTTAATTTCACCTAGAGCACAATATCTGGGTTTTTTTAAAAGGATATGTTTGGAAAGCATTTGAAAACTAATGAACTTAAACTTTCTGCACACACAGTTGTAAAACAAAATTAAAAAAACAAAACAAAACCAAAAAAATCTTTGTTTTACTGGAAAACTTATTTTCCTGGGAAAAGTATGTTTTAAAACTTACCCCCCCCCCAAAAAAAAAAACACTCAAAGCACTATTCTTTGATTCCAGTAATATGTTATGTGGGTGAAGACAAAGTTTAATTGTCAAAGTTAAGTTTCAAACAGAAGTATAGTATTGTGGATCTCACTAAAACTTTGTCGATAATCACCCATAATCACATTGAACGAAGGCCATGTTGGTAGAACCCTTTTTCTCTAACCCTCTACTTTTCATATTTATAGTCAGGATGATGCCAAATAGTGAAGCATGAGCAGCTGGAATTCTGCTCTTATGTGGTTACTCTTGTTGACTGTCTTCTCTGCCGGTGGCCTTTTCTTGCTGGAAATTAAAAGCTTTGTCATTGTGCTTTCCCACATTTCTAAAGATGGCCTTCATGGAAGCTGGAAGAGATGAAAGCGGAAAATAGAAAAGGCCAAGTTGGTGAATTACATCTTGGGAACTTTAATTTCCAGACAAAAAGAACATGTTGGAACAGGTTACAGATTTCTGTTTAAATCACTGATTTTAGTACATTTGTAGTCAGGTTCAGTTAAGGAGTATGCGTATGTATGCATACATATGTGCATGTATGTGTGAACATAGATACATGTTTTTCAAAGGTTAAAATGATTATATGTTTTAATTTTGCCAACTCCCTTACTCAGGCAGTCTGATTGTTATTTTCCTTAAATCTAATTATGAGTGAGGTTAAATAATTTCTAGAAAAACAGAGAAGTCTGAGTTTGTGGAATTTGCTGGAACCTTCAGATACTTAGATACAACTTTGCTCAAGGCAAAAATTGATGTTGTTATCCATAAAATTGGCCACAAATCTATAATTCTCTCTCTGATCAATATTCTTTATCACTTTGTGATAATTCAGTCCTATTGATTAGATGGTGTTTTAATGTTTTTAATGATGTCTAAAACAAATGCTAATTACTCCATTTTGGGGTCAGTTTTCCAGAAGCAAGATTTTGCTTTTGTCCATAGTAAGTTAAAATGATTTCTTCTCTTTGGCTTGGCAGTTTAAAAAAGACATGCTATAACTAATACAGCAGCATGTTGAGGCACTCCAATGGAAGTGCTTCCACTAATTTAATAAAAATGTCCCCTGAAAGCCTTTAACTATAATCATAAGAGCAAGGAATAAAGTATATTTATAAATATACAAAATTTAGATTAGTTCCTAGAGGTGGAGTGAAGAATTCCCCCCCCCCCCCGGGGTCAAAAACTGTTGAGGAAAAGTGGGTACAGGGTCTCCATAGAATGTTCTGAAATGGAGTGGTTGAGGGAGTGTAAAGGACACAGGTACAGTCACCTGGGAATACAAGGCAGCCTATGCACCAGCAAGATGATGTAGGAGAAGGATGCTGTAGCTATTGTATCCCTCAGGGTGGTGCTCAGGAGTAATTGTGTCCTAGTCAAGCAATGGTTTTTGGACCACACAATAAGGTACAGATGGGTTGAGATTGGGGCAGAAATTGAAGAGAGCACATGAGAGATGTTCATGTCCTGGAGGAAAGCCCTGTTTGTTCAATGCTAGTTATGGTCTTGTAAAGTCCCTAGGTCTTTGAAACTTCACTGTAACCTTCAAAATGTCACTCAATTTTTCTGTGCCTCACTTTTCTTATTTACAAAATAAAAGGACCTTGAAATGGTAGCCTTCGCTGAGCCCTTTACCTGCTCTCAGTTGCCTTATGGAAACATGCAAACTACTGTGACCTGGGGAGTAGAATCTTTGGAGACCTGTACCATCATACCAACATGACAAGAGGGATCTTATAGATTCACAACATATTTAAACTACAAGAGAAATTATAGGTGATCTAGTTCAACATCTTTATTTTAGAGATTAGGAAATTCAGACTCAGTGGGATACAAAGTCATATAGCCATTGCAAAAAGCTAGGACTTGAAATGAAGATTTGAACATGTTCTTTCCATAACACTGATATGACTCCTAAGGGTCCTTTAAAAAAATTAATTAATTAAATTAGAATATTTTTCCATAGCTACATGATTCATGGGGGTTTTTTCCTTCCCATCTACCTCCCCCACTCCCAGAGCCATTGAGCAATTACACTGGGTTTTACATGTATCATTGTTCAAAATCTATTTCCATATTATTAATATTTGCAATAGAGTGATCACTCAAAGTCAATATCCCTAATCATATAACCATCAAACCATTTGATGAATCATATGTTTTTCTTCTGAGTTTCTATTCCCACAGTTCTTTCTCTGGATGTGGATGGCTTTCTTTCTCATGAGTCCCTCAGAATTGTCCTGGATCATTGCATTGCTGCTAGTAGAGAAGTCCATTATATTCAATTGTACCACAGTGTATCAGTCTCTGTGTATAAGGTTCTCCTGGTTCTGCTCCTTTTACTCTGCATCACTTCCTGGAGGTTGTTCCAGTTCACATGGAATTCCTCCACTTTATTATTCCTTTGAGCACAGTAGTATCCCATCACCAACAGATACCACAATTTGTTCAGCCATTCCCCAATCAATGGATATGTCCTCATTTCCAGTTTTTTGTCACTACAAAGAGCACAGCTATAAATATTTTTGTACAAATATTTTCCCCAATTATCTCTTTGGGATACAAACCTAGCAGTGCTATGGCTGGATCAAAGGGTAGGTATTCTTTTAAAGCCCTTTGGGCATAGTTCCAAATTGCCTTCTAGAATGGTTGGATCAATTCATAACTCTACTAGTAATGCATTAATGTCCCAATTTTGCTACATCCCCTCCAACCTTTATTACTTTCCTTTGCCATCATATTGGCCAATCTGCTAGGTGTGAGATGATACCTCAGAGTTGTTTTCATTTGCATTTCTCTAATTATGAGAGATTTAGAACACTTTTTCATGTGCTTATTGATAGGTTTGATTTCCTTATCTGAAAACTGCCTATTCATATCCCTTGCCCATTGGGGAATGGCTTGATATTTTGTACAATTGATTTAGTTCTTTATAAGTTTGAGAAATTGGTCCTTTGTCAGAGGTTTTTGTTATAAAGGGTTTTCCCCCCAATTTTTTGCTTACCTTCTAATTTTTGTTGCATTAGTATTGTTTGTACAAAACATTTTAATTTAGTGTTATCAAATTATTCATTTTACATTTTGTAATATTCTCTATCTCTTGTTTGGTCTTAAATTCTTTCCTTTCTCATAGATTTGATGGGCATACTGTTCTATATTTACATAATGTATTTATAATTTCTTTCTTTATATTTGTCATTTACCCATTCGGAATTAATCTTGTTATAGGGTGTGAGATGTTGATCTAAAGCTAATCTCTCCCATACTGTTTTCCAATTTTCCCAGCAGTTTTTGTCAAATAGTGGGTTTTTGCTTTTGGGATCTTTGTGTTTGTCATACACTATCTTGCTGAGGTCACTTACCTCAAGTCTATTCCATTGATCTTCCTTTCTGTCTCTTAGCCAGTACCATGTTGTTTTGATGATTATGACTTCCTAGTACAGTTTAAGATCTAGAACTGCTGGGCTCCCATTCTTCACAGTATTTTCCTTAGTTCCCTTGATATTCTTGATATTTTATACTTCCAAATGAACTCAGTTATAATTTTTTCTAATTAAGTAAAAAAATTACTTGGTAATTTGATAGGTATGGCACTAAATGAGTAAATTAATTTGGGTAGGATTGTCATTTTTATTATGTAAGCTCATCCTATCCATGAGCAATTAATGTTTTTCCCATTATTTAGATCTAGTTTTAATTGTGTAAAAAGTGTTTTGTAGTTGTGTTCATATAAGTTCTGTGTTTCTCTTGGCAGATAGATTCCTAAATATTTTATATTGTCTAGGGCGTTTTTAAGTGGAATTTCTCTTTCTAACTCTTGCTGCTTAGTTGTGTTGGAAATATATAGAAATGCTGATGATTTATGTGGTTTTATTTTGTACCCTACAACTCTGCTAAAGTTGTTGATTATTTCCACTAGCCTTTTAGTTGAGTCTCCGGGATTCTTTAAATAGACCATCATATCATCTGCAAAGAGTAATAGTTTAGTCTCTTCATTGCCTATTTTAATCCCTTCAATTTTTTCTTCTTCTCTAATTGCTACTGCTAGTGTTTCTAGTACAATGTTAAATAATAGAAATGATAATGGGCATCCTTGCTTCACTCCTGATCTTATTGGGAAGGCTTCTAGTTTATCCCCATTGCAGATGATGCTTGCTGATTGTTTTAAATATATACTGTTTATTATTTTTTAGGAAAGGCCCATGTATTCCTATACTTTCTGGTGTTTTTAATAGGAATGTGTTGGATTTTGTTGATTTCTGTTGGTTTAATTTTTTTTTTGAATTAATTTATTTAGTCAATTTAGAACATTATTCCTGGATTACAAGAATCACATTTTCCCCCTCCCTCCTGTCCACCTACCCTTCCCGCAGCCAACACACAATTTCATTCGGTATTACATGTGTCCTTGATCAGAACTCATTTCCATGTTGTTGTGGTTTGCATTAGGATGTTCATTTAGAGTCAACATCCTTAGCTATATCCCTTCGAACCATATATTCAAGCAGTGGTTTTTCTTCTGTGTTTCTACTCCCACAGTTTTCCCTCTGAATGTGGATAATGTTTTTTCTCATAGATTCCTCCAAATTGTTCAGATCACTGCATTGACACTAATGGAGAAGTCCATTACCTTCGATTGTACCACAGTGTATCTGTCTCTGTGTACAATGTTCTCCTGGTTCTGCTCCTCTCACTCTGCATCACTTCCTGGAGGTTGTTCCAGTCTCCATGGAATTCCTCCACTTTATTATTCCTTTGAGCACAATAGTATTCCACCACTAGCATATACCACAATTTGTTCAGCCATTCCCCAATTGAAGGGCATCCCCTCATTTTCCAATTTTTGGCCACCACAAAGAGCGCAGCTATGAATATTCTTGTACATGTCTTTTTCCTTATTATCTCTTTGGGGTACAAACCCAGCAGTGCTATGACTGGATCAAAGGGCAGACAGTCTTTTAGCACCCTTTGGGCATAGTTCCAAATTACCCTCCAGAATGGTTGGATCAATTCACAACTCCACCAGCAGTGCATTCATGTTCCAACTTTGCCACATCCCCTCCAGCATGTTGGTTTATTTATTGATATGGTCAATTATACAGTTGGTTTTCCTAATATTAAATTATCCTTGTATTCCTGGTATAAATCTCACCTGATTATAGTGAATAATCCTCATAATAACTTGCTGGAGTCCTTTTGCTAGTATTCTATTTAAGATTTTTGCATCTATGGTCATTAAGGAGATTGGTCTGTAGTTTTCTTTTTCTGTTTTTGATCTGCCTGACTTTGGAATCAGTACCATATTTGTGTCATAAAAGGAATTTGGTAAAACTCCTCCTTTGTTTATTTTGTCAAATAGTTTGTATAATATTGGGATTAGTTGTTCCTTAAGTTTGATAGAATTCACTTGTGAATCCATCTGGCCCTGGGGATTTTTTCTTAGGGAGTTCCTTGATAGCTTTTTCAATTTCTTTTTCTGAGATGGGATTTTTTTATTCTATTTCCTCTTTTTTTAATCTAGGCAATTTATATTTTTGTAAATATTCACTCATTTCACCTAGATTGTCATATTTATGTCCACTTAATTGGGCAAAATAGTTCATAATTAATTTCCTCTTCTCCTAAGGACCCTTGAATGACTGAATTATAATACATACATCCACACTATCTGAACTCTTCATTCTTGTTGCTTTTATAAATATTCTCCTCTTCTTCTACCTTTTCTCCTTCTATCTCTTCACATTATTAATTAAAACCTGACTTTCCCTAAAAATACCACTTTCTTCAAAACCTGCCTCCAAAATAATTCCCTCTCTCTTCTTCCCTCTTATACAGGATATCCAAAAAATCCTAATGAAGTTTTTACCTTCCCAGAGAAGCTTTGATAGCTTAAAACTTGACTTCACTAAGATTTAAACTATTTAAATAGTTTTAAGCTAATAAATGTTTAAACTTCACTAAGACTCTAAGGAAACAGTTATTATTTAAAAGGTAATAATCTATGACTCCATCAAGACTCTTGCTGCACAACAATTTAACAACCACTTCTCTTTTGATGTCCACATCATTCACTTGTTCCACTCTTTACCTATCTTCAATGCTATTGTCTATTTGTTTCTGAGATCATCTTCTATTTTTACTCAATGTTTCTAACCACTTAGCTTACAGTTCTGTCTATTGCTCCTTCCCTACCATCATTCTCAGAGATGTAAAAACCCAATTTAAAATTGATCTATAAAATATTTGTGAAAATTTTAATATTGAGAAACCTTAACCCTTGGTGGTGGTTTCATTGAACCAAAAATTGAATCTAAACCAAAGAAGGTAAGAATAACAGAGATAAATATAAACCATGTATTCAGGTTAAGAAAAAATTACTGTACAAATGTATGATTTAAAGATTCTGTGCTTGGGACAAGTTTATGTGGGAAAAATTGCACATTTTAGTTGACTACAAAGTTAAAATAATTCAGGAGTGTAATGTAATTATTAAAAACAAAAAAACACTAACTACCATAATCATGACCTACATTAAAGTATTGTATCTAGATCTTAAGAAGTAATGATTCATTATATTCTAAGTGCTCAGAATACATATGGCAAATTGTGTTAAATTCTGGGTGCCATGTTTTCAAAGGATCATTGATAAACTAAAGTATATCAAGAATAGGGTACAAGATTATGAGAGGTATGGAAATATAACTGTCATATAACTAATGACTTAAAGGAAATAGTTATGTTTAGCCCAGGTAATAAGAGATGTAATTAGTATCTTCAAATATTTTAATTTCAATTCAACAAGTATTCTAAAGTTATGGACCATCAAAGGAACTATACAAGGAAAGCTGCTAGTTGCTAGGGATTCAACGAAGAAAAAAAACAGTCCTTGCCCTCAAAGACTTACATTTTAATGGAGGTTGCAATATCCACAGAGATGAGTAGATTCAAATTTTTTTTTACAAAGTATTTATATTGAAAGGAAATTGGACAGAAGAAAATCTTGAGCAAGTCACCTCACTCTCTGGGCCTCAGTTTCCTTATTTGTACACTGGAGTTGGATGATCTGATACCTAGGATCTGTTCTAACTCTGAATTCCTAAAATGCAACAAAGTTGACTTATTTCTGTGTAACTAGAGAAAACAAAGTCTACATAATGGTAAAAATTTCTGTTCAACATGAGAAGGAACTTTCTAACTCATAGAGATGTTCAAGAATGGAATATGCTAACTGAGAGTGTCCTTTCCATCATTGTGAGCATTCAGGAAAAGACCAATTTACCAAACATGAAGAATAACATAGAAAGGATTTCTTTGGAAATGGCAGCCTCTTAGGAAGAAAACAAAAGACCAGTTAGTGACAGACTCAGTCAAACTGATCAGTGTTTAAACAGGAGAATTTCCCAGCAAATGATATGAAGTAGTTTGTGTCTCTTTAATTACTGCCCCACCTGCAGGAAGTAACAGTGTGATGCCATATGCATTCCTATGTGATGTGTGTCCAGTGAACGCAAATGTTGTATAGTTGACCAATAACAAAAAAGAGATTACTTTCTACACCTTGCCTCTACTACTCTTGTGTCTCAGAGGCTAGAAGGCTTGTCTTTGAATCAGAAAATGGGCTGTTCTTGTTCAGTTATTCGGTTGTGTGCAACTCTTTGTAACCCCATGGACCCTAGCTATCCATGGGATTTTTTGGCAAGGATATTGGAGTTGTTTGCCATTTCCTTCTCCAAAAGATCTTTTTGTCAGCTATCAGAGGTTAAATGACTTTCCCAAAGTCACACAGCAAGGAAATATCTAAGGATGGATTTGAACCTTATCAGGTTTTCCTAACTCCAGACTCTAGCTGCTTCCTTGAGAATCCCTTCTGGATTCAAATCCCATTTGCCACTTACTGTGTGATTATGGGGAAATCACTTAAATTCTCTAAGCTTCAGGCAAATCTTTAAGACTGTCAGTTATATATCTCTTAGATTCTTAACATATTATCTTTCCTCTATGATTCCCATTAGATTGGGAGCTTCTCAAGAAGAGAGATTGTCTTTTGCTTTTATTTCTATCCTTTGCACTTAGTATGGTGCCTAGCCCATAGTAGGTAATTAATAAATTAATAATTAATATAATAAAATGAATAAATATGTATTGATTTATTGACTAAAAAATGAAAATATAAAGGGCAGGACTAGAAGATGAGGAGATGGAGCCACCCAAGCCTGTATCTTCCTAGGTGAAAGGAGATCCAGCAGTTAGAAGCATGAGAAGCCCTAGGCTCTTCCCCTCACCACTGGCTGGTTCCTGGCGTGTACCTGGAGAAATGGAAGACTCAACATTTCATTCAAGCCTTGGTTGTCATAGGGACAATTTACTGTATGTCAGTTTCGTCTGTTGGGCCATTTTGGTGACTTAGCAAATTCATCTCCGTGGAGAACTGAGTCGCAGAGATCAGGAACTCCTCAAAAGAGTCCCTTCTGCTCTGTTTGGTGTCATTCTAATCTGGGCTCTCTCAATGATCATTACCGTTTCCGCTTCTCCCCAAATTCCTGCGAGTCCATGAGGCACGCACGGGTGCAGGGATTGTCTGGTCACTGAGGCTGCTCACCAAAGCAGAAGGATCTGGGTGTGGGGAGAGGAAGGGGGGTTGTTTCTGATGATTCTGAACTCTTAACCTTTCTTGGCAATGTTTGCTGGACAGCAAGCGGTTCCAGCTGTAACTCGGACAGTCGTTTACACAAACAGACAACGCAGACTTGTTATCTCCCAAACTGGAGGCCTTTTACAATGTCTTCATATGTGGGCACTGGGCTAGAGGAGCTTGAGACCACCCGCAGACACACACAGCGCCTCTCCCACGGAGGTCCAGCTAATCACCCTCCATTTTCACCACCTGTTCAAAAGCTGTGTTATTAGATGTGAAGGAGCCAGTAAATAACAGTTTGTGAGCTCTAAATGGACAGGGCTATGTCAGGGAGCTGATAAACATTGGGGGGCAAACCATTCTGGCAGGAGCAGGCTTTGTCTGGTGCACCACACTCAATTGCTTTTAAGTATTGGTTTCGGGTTACAGGATGTCCAAATGACAGTTAGGGGTGGAAGGGGGTGGGATGGGGCAGGAAGGGTGGCTATTGAGGTGATGTCTCTTATGGAATTGATTCAGTCGGGAGATAATGATAACTTCCTATCGCCCCTTGGGACTTCCTTGGGCCACCCTAAGCTGGCCTTTGAGGAGGAAAGGTTCAAGATTAAAAGAAAGCCCGGTAAAGCGTTTCATGGGCTCCAGGATCTTCATTTAGGGTTAAAACGCTGATCTAAGCCTTTACTCTATTGGTGGTTCATTGAGCTGTTTTAAAAGTGAGCCCCTTCTATGCTCCATTAGTTGGCATTTTCCCCTGTAAACTAAGGTGGGGGTGGGAGTGATGGATTTAAGACTGACAATTGGCAGTTTGAGGAAATTCCTGACTCTGAATTGGGAGAGCTGAAGGAAAACAAAAGAAGTGTTTGTGTAAAACAATATGGTTGCAAATCAACTACCTTATTACCTTGGGAGACCAGCTAATGGATTAAAGCTAAAAGGGAATTCCGGAAATGAAAATGATGGGCTTGGCTCAGGATGGCCTTCAGCATTTAAATGACAAAAGGGACCCACTTTCTTTCTTCTAGGGAAGGCTAGAAAGCCACTCAAAGTTTAGGTTCTAGCACTACAGGATTTCAGCCTTTCATCCTCCAAAGAGAAATCAAATTTCAGAATTCTTAACATTCTTCTTAGTAGAGGGATTGGAATTACCACAGATTCTGGAGGAAAAATAAGTTACAGTTCAATTACCAAAGATATTGGCTTATTGGTGCAATCTCACACAGACAAAAGATCCAGTTAATTACTGACCTTATACTTTGCTGTTATCATTGTGAACTAATGGGAAAATTGCTAGACCTCACTGTTAGTCTCACTCTGACATTAATTAGCTGTGTGTCCTTGGACAACCTGATCTCGAAGATTTTGTCTCGATTTACAATCGTAGTTTTTTCATTCCATTATTCAAATGGAAAACTGTTCAGTTTTCTTCATCTAGAAAATGAAGGTGCTGATTTAGGCAGTCTCCTGTTCTTTTGGAGGCAGCTAGGTGGCGCAATGGATAAGAGCCCTGGGTCTGGAGTCAGGAAGACTCATCTCCCTGAAATCAAGTCTGGACTCATACTTACTAGCTGTGTGACCCTGGACAAGTCAATCAAATTTCCTTATGAGCTGGAAAAGGAAATGGCAAACCACTCCAGTATCTTTGCCAAGAAAACCCCAAATGGGGTCATGAAGGGTCAGAAACTACTGAAAACACTCTTTTCCCATTTTCTCCACTTCTCTAGCATATTGCTTCTTCAATCATCACCACTCTCAAATCTCCAGTGTTCTTCTTTCTATTTTTTCTTAAATGTATTCAAACATGCCTGACTCTATCATACTTAAAAAAAAAAAAACTCACCACAACACATTCAAGCTATCGTACTCTCTATTCTCTTTCTTAGCTAAATTCCTATAAAAAGTTGCCTACATTTCCTGCTCTTGCTTCATCTCTTACTCATATCTCATCCTTTGTAATCTGGATTTAGATCTCATTCCTCAGATGAAGCTGCTCTTTTCCAGTTGTCAATGACCTTCTGATGGAGAAATCTAGTAGTCTTTTTTCGGTCTTTTTTGTTCTTGATCTCTCTTCTGTATTTGATAGTCTAGACCAGTGATGGTGAACCTTTTAGAGATGGAATGTCAGGCCCTGCCCCACCCAACCCCCCAGACAGGGTACTATGCCCCTCCCCCCTGGGACCATGTGCTATACCCCTCCCCCAATGAGTACCAGGTGCATAGCCCCCACCCTTACTCCACACAGAGGCAGGAAGAAGTATTCCCATTGGACTACTGGGCAGAGGGACAGATGAAGTAAGGAATGTGTTCAGAGAGTATAGAGGGGAGGGAGGAGAGTAGCCTGAGTGTTCTGCCCCCTTCCAGCTCTGCTGCCTGTGAGCCTGTGCATTAGGCTGCTGGGTAGAGGGGCAGGGATATGAAAAAATGTCATCAGTTGTGGTGGAGAGGGGAAGAGGAGCAGCTCTGCCCAAGTCCCTTTGTCTTTCTAGTAATAAACTCTGGACATGCGGGTAGCCACATGTCCACGGAGAGCACTCTGTGTGCCATAATTGGCACCGGTTCCATAGGTTCCCCATCAGCATTTCTCCTTTTGAATACTCTCTTTCCTGGGTTTTTGTTATGCTACTCTCTCCTATTTATCCTTCTATCTGACCACTATTTTTCATTCTATTTTTTTGCTCATCATTTATATACAGGGGTTTAATTGTAAATATTTAATAACCAGCTCTCTGAGAAAAAAGTATGCATGAGATATACTTTTGTAAAGTTTAAAATTACAGTTGAGACTGAATGTAATAATTATATATTTGGTTGTCAAGGATTTTATTTATAAAATCCTAATGAAACACCCAAACTCAGCTGGAAATTTTATGGTGATTTAATTGATATAGTAGAGGAGATTAAGAAGAAGGAAGAAGGTATGGGCTAGTACCAGGTGGCAAGATTAGGAGATCTAGAAAGTAAGGTTTTGAAATGTGAAGGAGGAAAGAATCAGCCTGACCTCCAAATGGGGCTCAGCTAAGATGCCTGAACCTGAATCAGCTCAAGGGCAAAACTTACCACCAACACTTCAAGATGTTGAAACGCCTAGAAACCTTTCAGCCAAAGTCACCTCTCCAGGGAAAGAGGAAGAGAGAAGAAGTGCCATGCCTTATATGGACGGTTTTATGTCACTTTCCTGTGTCTCATCTGTACCAATGATCGCTTAGCTTGACTTAGGACAGCCCAGGGGTCTGTCCATTTTTCTGCACATGTCTGTTGAAGGCCATTTCCTCAGATAATTAAATCTTGAGTTTGATGCAGACCTTCCTAATCTTGCTAAACTAAGAAGGATGGAGAAATGTAGAGTTTCCAAGACCTGATTCTGTTATTCCAAGTATCTCCAATGTTACTGATCAGGAAATAGCTAAATCAGATCTTCTAAAGTACGGTCTAATTAGGGTGGAATAGTTTTAAAATTCACACTTTTAAGTCTAATCTACATTAATAGCATTTTCTCGCCACTTTCTTAAGACTAGATCATCAAAAAAATGATAAATTAAGCCTCAATTTATACAATTTAATTATTTTTAAGGTGTAAATGCCCACACTGGCTCTAGTGTACCCTGTATCATACTCCATAATTATAGATATTCTCAAAGACTCTGTTCTGGGCTCTCTTCTGTCTCCATACTCTCTTAGTGACTTACTTCATTGGTTCCCAGAGTTTAATCATCTTATCTATGTAGGCTACCCAGAGATCTATATGTAACCAGCTCCAGTCTCTTCCCTTAACTTCAACCCTGAATCCCCAATAGCCTATTCTATGTTTCAGATTGGATACTCAAGACATCTTAAACTCAGCATGACTAAAAGAGAACTCCTCATCTCTCAATCCCACCCCTCTTTGAAGTTTCCCTATTTCTGACCAAGGTACAAACATTCTTTCAGGCTTCCATTTCTGTAAACTTGACCTTAATCTCAATTTCATACTTTCCATGTCTCAAAAGTGTCAAATTATGTGATTTCATATCTCTTGCATCTGATGCCTTCCTACGTTCTTTACCTTAATTCAGGCTCCCACACATCTCACTTGTTCTTTTATATTGACCTATTTGGAATCTCTAACTCAAATATCTCTCCATTCTAATCCATCTTCAACATACCAATCAAGCTTTATGTAGCATAGTTTTGACCATGTTTGGGGCAGCTGGGTAGCTCAGTGGATTGAGAGCCAGGCCTAGAGACAGGAGGTCCTAGGTTCAAATCTGGCCTCAGACACTTCCCAACTGTGTGACCCTGGTCAAGTCACTTGACCCCCATTGCCTAGCTCTTACCACTCTTCTGCCTTGGAACCAAAACACAGTATTAATTCCAAGACAGAAGGTAAGGGTTTATTTAAAAAATTTAAAAAAAAAAAAGATTTCACCATGTCATTCCTACTCTAAATGGTCATTGTCCTTTATACTCCAGGAGGACCAAAATGACCTCACTATGTCAAGGTCAATGTACAGTGTGTCCAATGGTAGTGAATCAGACCATTATGAGCTCAGAAAACTCTACCACAGGTTGGACACAAATAACCCATTTGGCATGGAAAATCTCTATATTTGTATATCTCACATTTCTTTTGAGTTAAAATTCTGCTTTGCTCATAGAGAACAACACTTTTTTTTGATGCAGGCACATATCAAAGTAAAAGTGTGGGAGAGAAGGTTTTAGGTTGCCAGTCAAACTGAAGGTCTACAGAGCCCTCGTGCTGACCCCATTGTTGCATGCCTGTGCAATCTGGACGACATACCATGTGCCATTCCAGAAAATTGAATTGTTACCATTTGAATTGTCTTGGGAAGAGTCTGAAGATTACCTGTCAAGACAAGGTACTCGATTCTTAAGATGAACTGCCAAGCATTCAAACTCTATTGTAGGAGAGCACAGCTCTGATGGGCTGGGCACACTGTTCAAATTCTAAATACACATTTGCTTAAAAGACTATTTTACAGAAATCACATAAGTCAAGTACTCACACAGGGGTCAGGAGAAATTATACAAGGACACTTTAGTGGTCTCATTGAACAACTTTGGTGTTGATAATGAGACATGGAGACAATGGCACAGAATCATTGAGCATGGCATGCCCATATCAAAGAAGGCACTCTATGAGCAAAACAGAATTGCAGTAGCTCCAAAGACATGAGAGATGCACAAATTTAGAGACATCTCCATCCCACATCTTTAGACAGGCTATTTGTGCTGACTTCTGGTAGAGCCTCCCAAGCTTGCTTTAGTCTGATGAACCACCACTGGACACATTGACCATTGATTCTGGCATAGTGGTGCCATTTTGATTCTCTTCAAGAATGAAAGAAAAAACCCAACATGAAACACGCAAATACTGGAAGGATTTTTTGAATTTGTCAATGTGGAAAACCCTTCATGTGTGAGTTCTTCAACCTCTCGAGATCACTAGCTATGACTCAGTGAAAAAGTTTTAGGAAGATGCTTGAAACTTGTAGGGGTTAAGCCCAGGGTCACATGACTCGAAAGTGTCAGAGACAAGACTTGAACCCAGTTTTTCCTGACTCTAGTCCTCTACCCACTGTAGTACTAATAGGTTAGGTCTTCTAGGAAGTAGTTATCCTCAGATTACTCAGCCAGGAAGGATAATTAGCTCTAAGTAAAGGCATTTACTAATATCATATAAGAACAGGGACTACAAAACCTTCTCTTGTAAATCTTGTAAATGTTGTTATTGTTATTGTTCAGCTACATTCAACTCTTTGTGACTCTGTAGACCATATCACAGAAATACTGTCCATGGGAATTTCAAGACAAAGATGGTGGACTGGTTTTGCCATTTCCTTCTCTAGTGGTTTAAGGCAAATAGGTTAAGTGACTTACCCAGGCTCTCACGGCTAGTATGTATCTGAGGTTAGATTTTAAGTCATGTCTTCCTGACTCCTACTATGAGTCACCTAGTTGCCTGGCTCATACTCTCTTCCATATTCATATAGTACACATAGTACCAACTGAGAAAAGTGGGCACAAATTTAGAGTACGGTGGCACTGAGTCACACATGTAGGATACAAACGTGGCCAAGGCATCTTCATACCTCCAGTATTCCTGTGCCCTTAAATCCTTTCTCTTCTCATGGCTACTCTTTCTACTCCCACTAAGGCATACTGTTTCTGCTGAGTAGGTCACTTAGCTGGAATTCCTCAGAATCTTCCTTTATGGGTTTCAGTTCTTGATAGTCAGAGCTATTCCTCTTTTAAGTTGATGGCCATATTTCTTAATTATTCCCAAAGGTTTTACTTCTTGAACTTATTTTTTTAACTTGAATAGTGTCTCTCCAGACATATGCCTGTGTACACTGTGTGTGCCTCTTTTCTGCCTCAAAAAACTCAACTCTTGTTACCAACTTTCCTGTGGAAATCTAAATATGGCATCTTCAACTAAGTGAGCAGTTCTACTACTACTAAGACTTCAGGGCTAATCAGGAAGGGAAAAGTCCCCTCCCCTATCATGGTACCCTCAGCTAAAGGTGGAAAGGAGGTAAGCTGTCACATTCCACATAGCTATATTTATTTTATATTTATTTATTCTCAGCCCCAAACTCCTCAGCTGATTTTACAATCTCCAGAGTTTGGTAGGCTTAGCTTTTATGGGGTACTTTAGAGAATGGCTACCATCCTTTCCATTGAAATTAAATAACATTTTTACACTTGGCAAAGGACGATAGACCTTCCCACTTTCTTAGCATGGTAATATTCCAAACCCTCCTTTATCTGCCCTTACTTTTCATAGAATTTATCAGCAGGCGGAAGGAAAGGAACCAAATTCTCCCTCCAATTACCAAAAAAAAAATAAAAAATAAAAATCTTCAGATGGAATTCGAAAGTTAAATAGAGCAAAGATACTTCTGAATTTTATTGCTGTGTTATCTGTTAATTCATTTGACTTGCTTGATTCTTTGGTAAAATTTTATTCTTTAATATGTTGGATTTTTGTCTATTGATAGTTATTTTAAAAATTAAGATATTATAATCTTCACAGCTAGAATGGAAGAGAACAATTTGATTTATGAGAAAGAAAAACAAGTGAAATTATATTTCAGTAATAAGCTTCACTCAGAAAAATATATCCCCATGACAGTGCTTTGAGAGATGCAATTAGGCACAATTCTTGACATTCTGAAAAAAAATCAATAAATCTTTAGTAAAGCTGAATTTTTTAAAAAAGAGATTTGGGAGAAAAATCACAGAACTGAATTTTAAAAAGGATGAATTCATAAAGGAGAAGAATTTTTTAAAAAAAAATCAGATCTATTATAGTTTGTACTAGTAAAACTAAAAATTTAAAGAAATTAATGATTACCCACCAAAATACATACTACCTAAACAACTAGCATATAAAATAGAGATCTTTACAACTCAGTGTCAGAAAGATTATGTTGAACAAGTCATAAAGGAAATACCAAATGCAAAACCTCTAGCTCACACAGATTTGCAGAAGATTTCTATTAAAATGTTTAAAGAGAAATTTTTATGATATAAAAATCATCCTAAAAAACTGAGATTGAAAATATTGTACCAAATGAAACCAGGGAAAGATAAAGTAAAGAAAGAGGATTATAGGCCAATATCATTTTTGGAAAAATATTGTAATGTTGGAAAAATCCATATAACATCTTAGTAAAATTACTTGAGCAATATGTTCCCCAAAATTATTCATTATGTCCAACTTAAATTTACAATAGGGATTCAAAAATGGTTCATTAGGTCAACAATTATCAGAATTTATTAGATTAAAAACAGAAATACCCCAAATCACATGGTTACATTTATAAAAGAAGGAAGAGCTTTTGGCAAAATAAATTATTTGTTTATGGTAAAAAAAAAAAACCTCACAACAACTACAAAGTATAGGTAAATAAAGTTCTTATCTAATATCATAAAAGTTAATTAAAATCAAACTAGCATTAATATAACTATAATAATACTTTTTTGTTCTTGTGGCTGTTGCTCAGTCATTGAGTTGTGTTTGGCTCTTTATGACTCCATGGACCATAACATGTTAGGCCTTTCTACCCTTCACCATCTCTCAAAATCTATACAAATTCAGTTTTGTTGTTTCCGTGACATTATCTATCCACCTCATCTACTGTTCACTTCTCTTTTTCCCTACTGTCTTTCCTAACATCAGAGTCTTTTCTACTGAATTCTGTCTTCTCATTATGTGGACAAAGTATTAATACTAGAGACTTGTAAGAGAAATACAAGGAGTAAAGCAAGAGTATGCCCATCCACAGTATTATTTTTCATTATTTATAAAGTCTAGTGCTGCAATAAGACAAAAGAGAAAGAAATTAAAGGTATAAACACTGGAAAGCAGGGGATATTATTAGCCACAAACCCCCAGAAAAATCAACAACAAAATTAATCAAGGTAATTAATATTTTCAGTAATATAGTGGGATCCAAAATATAAAAATGTTGTATAACAATTAAAAAATACAGAAACAAATAATAGAAAGGAAATACCATTTGAAAATTACCTTATTGTTATAGTAATCAAGCTTCTTAGGAAGTATTTCATAGATGAAGGCAAAATAGTAATATTTGTAATATTTGGAAGAACAAAAGATCTAAAATCTCAAGAAAAAAGAAGTTGGAACAAATGGAACATAGCATTTCCAGACCTCATCAAAACTATATAGTAGTGTCTAAAAAATAGAAAAATAATGGGATAGACTAGATACACTAGAATTAAGAAGCAATTAAACTCATCAATCTTCATCTTTGTGAAACCAAGACCATAGCTTTCTTGGGAAAGAACATCTTATATCATAAAATACTACTAGGAAAGCTGGAAAATTAGTTGAGTAAAATTAAGTTTAGATGAAAATTTTGCCATATCCATCACAATACACTCAATATAGATTTGGGACCTAATTGTGAAAAATCCCCCCCAAAAAGAAAAAGGAAGTTGGCAGAGAAGAAGAATAATAGGTATATGTATAAAGGTGACTAAGTGTGAAGAGTAATTCAAACCCTCTCTATCAATCAGTAACTTTTAAGTTAATCAATCAAAAACTTAAGTACCCCTACTTAGTACCTTACCAGTCACTAAGTACAAGAGTTCACAAGTCACTGGCTAGAGTGGGTGACAACTACAGAGGCCACTGCCTTACCCAGGAGCAGTGCTAGGCAAATTGAAAGACTGAGATTGGTTCCTGTAAAGTGGGGAAGGGACAGGAAGTGACATGGAAAATGAACTATAAAAAGTCTTGAACTTCCTATCTAAGTGATTTCTCCTTGAGACTTCTCCTTTGGATTTCTTCTTTGGAGGATAGTTCCTTGGGACTTCAACTTTGACTTGGAGCTTTGGGCCTTTTTACTGGAGTTTTAAGCTTTGGGACTTTGACTTCTGACTTTAGCGTTTCTTGGAGTTGGGGGCTTTCTTGTTGGTTTCACTGCTGCCTCGGTGAGCTTAGTTCACAAGAGCCTGAATCCTGTCTGGCTTGCTGATGAGTGACTAGGATTCCCAGTTGAGATTGGAACTCTGTTAGGGAGCGAGCTTTCATTTCACAAGATCAGCATTTAGGGTAGACTAGGCAGTCTCCTTACCTCTTTCCCTTCTACATTTCCCTCTTTTTTCTAATATTCCAATTAAACAAAATTGTTAAAAGCTGCTAATAGTTTTCCTGACAAGGGATAATAATCAGTGACCACTTTTTATAACTCTCTTACTTAGTCAAAATCCCAATTTAACTATTATATAAGGATATTATTGTTATTATTATATTAATATTAAGGATTAGCATAACTCAAAAAGGTAAAATAGATCATTTTGATTGTTTGATATTAAAAGGCTTTTTCATGAATAAAATCAATATGGCTCAGAAAAGAGGAATGCTAATTTGGAAAAATGTTTTTGTATCAAACATCTTTGATAAGGGTCTGATATCCAAGATACATAGGATGTTAATACAAATATATAAAACAAAGAGTTATTCTCTATTCTCCAATGGATAGGTGATCAAAGGATGTGAGCAAATTGTTCTCAAAAGGAAAATCACAAAAAATTGACAAAGGAACATTTAGTCCAAATCACTAATCAAATAGATCAGATAAATGAAAACAAGTTTGAGATTTAATTTCATACCCAAAAAGGGGGGGGTGAAGATAAAAAAATATGGGAACAATAAATGTTGGAGAGATTATGTAGACAGATATACTAATGCATTGTTTGAGCTGCAATTTGGCCCAATTGTTTTGGAAAGCAATTTGTAATTATGCAAATAATGACTAAAATACCTACATGTCTACACCATTGACCCCTCTGCTAGGGAAGATAGAATCATGATATATGTCCGTACACAGACAATATGTGAGAATATATATGTTATAATAACACTTATGGTAACAAATAATTGGAAATAACACAGAGGCTTCTTATTTGGGGTATGATTAAGTAATTTATGGCACAGAAATATAATGGAATATTATTGCACTGAAAGAACTGATAAATAAGAAGAATTCTGACATATGAACTGATATAAAAAAAGTTGAATAAGGAAAATAATATGTACAATGATTACAACATAAACTAAAAGCATACTAAAACAAATGCAGTATAATTACAATATCCAATATCAATCCCAGAAAAGTGTTCATAAAATTCAACTTCATTTCAGAGGTGGAGGTCTATGGGTGTCAAATATTATATATACAATCAGACATATTGATTATTTGATGTATTAGTCCTCTCTCTTTAAAAAAAAATCATTGTTACAAAGGAGAACTCATTGGATAGGAGGATAGGTACAGGGGAGAGATATATTTGGAAAAGAAGGAGTTATGTAAAAACAGACATCAAAAATTTTTAATTAAAAATTTTAATAAAAAATTAAAAAACAAAGCTTCTATGATGTTATCCATTAAGGTTCTCCATCTACTGATGCAGATTACAAGTAACTCTCTGCCTTAGTTGATGCCTTTCATAAATTACCATACTCCTCTTACCCCCCAAAATTAATAACTTGATGGCCAATCCCATGGTGATGAGCCTTTCCAATCTTAGGTAAGCTGGTCCTTGGACAACATATATTTCTTATACTAAGGTACTTTTCATTCTGGAAGAATCTGTTGGAACTTGGGCCTCTCTCACCTATTGTTCTAAAAGCTAGAGTCATCTCCACACCATATCAAAGGACTAGAGTTATATATCAAATAAATATTTAAATTATTAAAGAAGCATATAATGCGTTCTTATATAAATAATTTTATCTCAGAATATATTCACATAAGATATGTGCACAAAATGAGTTTAATTGGTCCACAAGAAGAGAGGAAGTATCTGTCTCATCGTAAAATAATATGAAATATGTAAATTTCTTTTTCTTCTTAAAGACTGATTTTTCATCACTTAAATCAGAGAAGAGGGCAGGAAATGCTGAAGGAAACTGAATATATAAAGCCAGTTAAGTTTTCCAGGGAAGCTTAAAAATTACATTATTAGATAGAAATAGATTTGGATCTATACAAATATCGAAGGATATTGATATATTACAGAGAAATTCTACTCATTTTCTAAATAAGAAACAAGTTAAAAATCACTAAAATAAAGTTTCTGATCACAATTTTCCCAAAATTTTGTGGATGGTATCATATCTTTTTTGTGAATGTAAGACTACATTTTGGAATTGGCCAATTCAAATCTCAATTTCTGGGAATCATTTGAGATCTTGAATGCAGTCAAAAGTCTAGTTCCTACTTTTATTTAAAGGAAGGGGGAGGCAAGGAGCACCTGCTTGGCACCTGACACTGTTTCAGGCACTATACTTCTTATTTTAGTGCTATGGGGAACAGCAAAAAGAACAAATGCACAAATTTCATCAATGTTGATATGCAAAAAATTCTATGAAATTCTATGAAAAATGTGGGAGATGAAAAATAATTTTAACCTAGTCTGTCATAAGTATCAGTATATACCATCCTTAAAAAATAAAAAAAGTAAAATCGCTCATATAATTTAATGGGCAAATATGAATGGTGGTCCTCAATCCTAGAGTTGTACTCAAGCAAAAATAACTGAGCATGTGCAAGACAACATCGTTACACTGCCCTCTGGTGGTGTCAGGGTTCATAGATATGTCCCTACCCCAATATTTGGAATCCTAGGTGACTCTTGGATGATCAGGAAGAAAGCTACCCATTCTGGGATGGGCAAAGAATGATGGAAGGAATGGAAGGGAATGGATGAATAGCAATTTTGGGGGGAAGGAGTAAAGGGAAAAAATGAGAAGTGAAATTACTGAAAAGAAGGATGGTGAGAAACTGAGACTGGAGAAAAATGAAAGAAGGAAGAAAAAAAGGAAGGGAGGGAGGGAGGGAGGGAAGGAGGGAGAGAGAATTTAAAGGGAAGATGGCAGTTTGGATTACAGTTCTGCCATTATATTTCTAATTTTATACCAACATAGGGGGAAAAGTTATCTTAATGTTGGAGATCTAGACTTTTAATGGCAGAAAATTATGAAAACTTTTACTTTCCATTTATAGTTGTTATATTCATAGCCAAAACATTGAAGATTTTAAAAGACTGATCATATCTCCTAGGATTGTAGATTTAGACCTTTAGAGTTTATATAGGTCAACTGCCTGTTTTTATAGATGAGAAACCTGAAGTCTAGAGGGGACAGGTGATTTGTCCAATGCCATGAAGGTAGTAAAATGGCAGAGCCAGAATTTTAATGTTCACAAGTCCTCTGACTCAACATGCTTTCCATTGTACCACATTGCCTCTTGGGTATACATTTTCCCAGATGATCCTTAAACAAATAAATCTCCTCTTACTTAAGATTTAACTAGTAGTATAAGATAACTCCATAAGATCATATATGCAAAGCCCTTTTTTAGTCATTAAGTTCAACCCTCTTATTTTACACATGTGGAAACTGAGACTCAAAGCAGTTAGATAACTTATCCAAGGTCACATAGGTAGTATCTGAGACAGGATTTGATCTATGGTGCCATCTGTCCTATATATTGTAATGTAGAATCTAGAAGCCCCCAAACTATAGCCTAGAAAGATGTAATGATCCCCAGTTTACTTAGTTTGAAGGTGAAAGCCCCAGGTTTGACCTTGTCACAGGAGAGAGGGAAAGTCCAACTTCACTAGTCTCAGACTAAAGATAGAGCTTGAGTTATAGCATATCAGTCTCATAAGCTGAAGGTTCCAAGTTCGATCCTTGAAAGGGGGATGTGGATGGGAGAGCCTTCTAAGGCAAAAAGGGATTAGCCATCCTCACTCAGAACTAACTGAAGGTCTATTGTTAGTCTGAGACTAGTGAAGTTGGACTTTCCCTCTCTCCTGTGACAAGGTCAAACCTGGGGCTTTTTACCTTCAAGCAAAGTAAAATGGGGCTCATTACATCTTTCTAGGCTGCAAGTTTGGGGGCTTCTAGATTCTACATTGATAATGTCATGAACTACTTGAACACGTTGGACCATATTTTACTGAATATCGAATGCTATGTATCAGACATAATCCACAGGTTCTACTCAATGACTAACAGAGTTCCAAAGATTAAATCTGAAAATGATATAGTCCAAACATTTCAAAACATATAGACCAAACTTCTCTTACTTTAAACTCAATGATATTTTTAAAAGAGTTTCTTTGGCCCTTCGGTCTGAAAAAAAAAAAGTAATTGTTAACAGCAACTATCAAGACTTATTTGTTTTATCTACTTCTTTGATATCTCCTTTCCAAACTAAATAATCTACCCTCTCTGCTCAAAGAAGTCTGATGTGCTGTGCTTGTCTCTTCTTCCCTTCCAAAGTTTCTAGTATCTGATGCTGATATTCCTTGAAGATGTTCTTCGTATGTTCTCTTTTTATCTGTAAACTTTTAAAATATTGTAATAAGATTTTGTTCCCTTCTAGCAAATTAATTTATATCCTCTACGTCTTTTCTTTTCAAATCAAGGAGACTACCTGGCTTTATAATGCCACCGAATCTATGGAATATTATACAGATTAAATTTCAAGTGAAAACAATGAAGACTGAAAGAGGAGCAGGTCCAGTGGAGAAGACAGACTCAATTTTGGATAAGTTGGATTTGTGGTGCCAGTGGAACATCCGAGTAGACATATCCAGTAGGAAGCCAGAGGTGTGGTTCAATAGTGTGTAGATGTTTTTACAGAGGTGTTCAGAAGAGAGATCGGGACTCCAAAATGATGTCTCATTTGGTGCTGTTACAAGAGCACTTTTTGAATATTATCTCTTTTTAACCTCATAACTATAACATCTCCTTTTTATAGATAAGGAAGGTTGAGGCTAAAAGGGGTTAATTGGCTTGTCCAGAGTCACACAGTAAGACAGCATCTGAGGAGGGCAACTAGGTAGCACAATGGAGATAGAAGGGCTGGGGTATGAATCTGGCCTCAGATACTTTCTTGCTGTGTGACCCTGGGCAAGTTACTTAACACCAATTGCCTAGCCCTTACCATTTTTTTGCCTTAGGATTGATACTTAGAGAGAGAAAGCAAAAGTTTTTTTTTTAAAGGAATACTGTATCTAAGGCAGGATTTAAATTAACATCTTGGCTCCAAGTACAGCACTCTACCCAATGTGCTACCTACTCATAGTTGTTTTAGCTGAAGTAGTAATAGATTCTGCTTCACACCCCCATTTTAACTATAAGAATCTTTTTGTTTCAAGTTCATTCTTGCAAACACCATATTTATGAATCCTGATTTTGATCCATTCTGCCATTCTCTTCTGTTTTTGTAGAAATTCATCCCATTCACATTCACAATTAAGATCACTAATTGTGTATTCCTTCCATTCTTTTCTTTTTCTTTTTCTTCTTTTTTTTTTTTATTAAAACTTTTACCTTCTGTCTTGGAGTCAATATTGTGTATTGGCTCCAAGGCTGAAGAGTGGTAAGGGCTAGGCAATGGGGATCAATTGACTTGCCCAGGGTCACACAGCTAGGAAGTGGCTGAGGCCAGATTTGAACCTAGGACCTCCCATCTCTAGGCCTGGCTCTCAATCCACTGAGCTACCCAGCTGCCCCCCTTCCATTCTTTTCTTATACTTTTCCTTTTCTTATTTCCCCTCCACCCTTCAGTTACTCAGTAAAGTTGAAGTCATGAGAGTGAATGAAATTGCTGAGTGACCCATTGTAAATAGAGAAGATGGCCAAAGGAAAGATTTTATGTGAACACCCATATTAAGGGGTGAAAAAAAGACAGAGAAGGAATACTTAGAATAAAAGGTCAATAAGGACAGCATGGAATCTCTGTACAGTGGAAGTCAGACTATTTATTCATTAAGAAATTCTAAGATCCTATAGGAGAAGGCACTGAGAAATGGAGACGTAGATTGCAGAGAATTCAAGATCTTGAAGCCAGAGACCATTTCATTTTCATCTTTGGATGACTAGCACTCTGCTGTACATATAATAAGCCCTTAGTAAATGTTTATTGGATCCAATTAGGTTGGTTTTATTTCAACCCACAAGGGTACCTAGATGGCACAATAAATTGAATGCTGACTCTAAGGTCAAGAAGATCTGAATTCAAATCCAGCCTTAGACACTTAAGCTATTTGACCTTATGCAAGTCAGTTAACCTGATTTGCCTCAGTTTCCTCATCTGTCAAATGAACCAGAAAAGGAAATGGCAAACTATTCTAGTTTCTTTGCCAAGAAAACTACAAAACAAGTCATTGAGAGTGAAATACAACTAGAAATTACTAAATGTCATCACTACTAACAATATAACCCATATTTGAACAAAAAATCCCTTCTATAACAGTGAAAGACAGTAAGCATGCTTTTCTTAAAACCTGCAAGGATAGCAAACCCATTTCCTCTTGAAAAACCCCTATTTTTGGATAGCTTTCATTATTAAGAAGTTTTACTTTTTATTATCCCCAATCTGACCTCTGAAACTTTTGCCCATTGTTTCTAATTCTTCCCTCTAGATATAATCAGAACAAATTAAATGTCAATTCCAAAGGATAAGACTTCAAGTATTTGAATATAGTTATCACATTCTCTTGTTTCCTCCCTCCACCCCCAAGGTCTTCTCTTCTTCTAGCTAAACATTTCTATTTCCTTCAATGAAGACTCGTGACTTGATCTTAAGGACTTTGACCATTCTTGATGCTCTTCACCCTAAATACTCTCCAATTTACCAATTTCTTACCTTAAATATGGTACCAGAACTGAACTGAATGCTTCTAATGTGGCCTGACAAGAACAGAGTACAAGATGGGAAGCTCAGTTCCATAACTCTGAGAAGAGGCCAAGTTCCCAGGAGTAAAGGGGGAAATATCTTCCTGGAATATTCTAGTGGGCAGATCACTGGTAGCACCAGCTGAAACAATTGAAAACTGATTCCAGACCTCCAACAGAGTTTAGACTAATTACGATGGGAAGGAGGAGGAGGAAGATGAGGAGGAGAAGGGGAAGGAGCAAGAGGAGGAGGATTTAGGAATAATCATATAATAAAAATAGCTAGTGTTTGTATAGCACTTTAAGATTTGCACTGTGCTTTAATTCATTATATCATTTGAGCTTCATAATAACTCTAATGAAGTAGGGCTATTGTTATTCCTATTTTAGAGGTGAGTAAACAGGCTGAGAATGATTAAGAGACTTACTCAGAATCACATAACTACTAGTAAGTATCTGAGGTAGGTCTTTCTGATTCCAAGCCTAATACTCTGTTTACTATCCCTTGCCACCTTGGAATAAGGAGACTTTGGCAGTAATCCTGAATACTACTTACTAAATGTGTGACTTTGGACAAGAAAGAAGTTCAAATCTTGAGCCTCAGTTTCCTCATTTGTAAAACATGAGGGTTATACTAAATTATCTTTAATATCATGTTGAATTTTGACACTGTGTCTATGAATTCTTACTAGCTTAGACTAAAATTATACTTTTCCAACAAAGATCCATACGACACCTGAAGATACTTGAAATTTTATTTCATGTGTTGGGTAACATGGGAAGATTGCTCTGCATAGTCAGTACCCAAATCTTGGCAAAGGGAGGTAGACTGCTTCTGAAGACCCTTAAGGATAGTAGGGGGAAAGACACGGATCTGAAAAATGAGGGACAGAAGTATATTCCCCAAAAGTGTGGTGATGTATTTTTTGCCAAAGTGAACCCAGAAACTGCTGCATCTAAGATGTTACTAACACTGTCTTGTTAGACATTACGCATCATTAAGTTAGGGTATTTAGGTTAGCTCAGATCTTTGTGCAAGGTCTCAATATACATGTCACATAGGAAGCACTATAGAGGTAGTAGAATGACTATTCAGCTGGGCTGGTTAGGAGAGAGCTGGTTACTTCCAGCCCTTATAGGAGGGATTTTCCTTTCAAGTTCAGCCCTGGGAAACCCCCCTCACACATTCACATAGCTTTGTGTCAGCATAAGGAATCATTAGAAGAGTCTCATGTAAAATGTCCCAGGCTTTACTCAAAACTCTGGTTACGTTGCTAAGATGAATCTATCCCCCTTCTGGACAGATGGAGGGAAACGAAAAAATCACCCCCACCAGCCTCTGGGGTACAAATGGTTTCAGCAGTCTACTCCTGACCTGGTAAAGTAGCTCTGGTTTCCCTCAAGTAAAATCTGATCTGCTTGAACACAGATTATTCCATTTTTGTTTTTATAGTCCCCATAACAAAGAACTTGTCACTTAGTGGATGCCTAATAAATGCTTTTTCAATGAATATCTTTGGCTTTCATATCAGCCCAACCCACTGAGGGCTTATTTATGCATTTTTGTAGACTGAATTTGTCAGCTGATAATCTAAAGAGTAGAGAATCATCACGTTAGAGCTGGAAGAGATCTTGGCAATCACCTCCAATGCTCTCATTTTACAGATGAGAAAACTGAGGTTCTAAAATGTTAAATGGCCTACCTAAAGTTAATCACACAGTTTGCAAGTGACAGAACTGGGATATGAACTCAAGCCCTCAAAATCCAAGCCCAGTATTCTTTTCCACAGAGCTCTATTGACACAATTATAATAAGCTCACAAAAGAACACACAGGAAAAACAATCACATTTACTTGACATTCATACCATATTCCCAAGGGGTTGGAATATGTCCTGAACTATTCTATAATTTATTCTACAAACATTCAGCAGTCAATATACTAGACATCCTTTTAAAAATCATTTTTAAATGATTTTTAAGTGATATGGCAGACAGAAAGTGACGGGTTAACCTTTGACAATTGATTTAAGACTGATCTAAAGATTCCTCTCATTCCTGTCCCTTGAGAGGACAGCTGAGATCCTGCAAAGTTTATCTTGCAGTTTGCTTCAAGTTGAAAGATGGTCTATGTCAGAGATTTCTTTTTGCTTATTGGATCTGTGTGTGTGTGTGTGTGTGTGTGTGTGAGAGAGAGAGAGAGAGAGAGAGAGAGAGAGAGAGAGAGAGAGAGAGAGAGAGAGAGAGAGGGGAGGGGAGGGAGGGAGGGGAGATAGAGAGGGAGAGACAGAGAGGGGGGAGAGAGAGAGAGAGAGAGGGAGGGAGAAGGAAAGAGAGGGGGAGAGAGAGGGAGAGAGGGAAAGAGAGGGAGGGAGGGGGAGAGAGAGGGAGAGAGAGAGAGAGAGAGAGAGAGAGAGAGAGAGAGAGAGAGAGAGAGAGAGAGAGAGAGAGAGAGAGAGAGCAGGCTCTCATGCATGATCTCTGTGGTGGCCTTGCTGTGTGAATGCACAGTGTTCCCAGCCCTGCTTACCCTGAAGGCTTCCAAACCTCCTGCATGCCGGCTGGGTCAAAAACATCTCTTAGAAGAGAGGAGCAGGGGTAATCTTCTGCTGGAGATACTACACAGGCTGCTCCATTTGGGGGGAGGGAGTTAAGGGGCTCCCAGTTTAAAAGCTTCCTTTTACTTCTTGTTTTTGCATGCATAGCTTTGCTGGTGCACATGTATGTATGGGAAAAAAGAGTGGCCACAGATGACCAGTGGTTCCACAGTGTACTGGAAACTGGAAAGGCAGCTCACACTGAAAAACAAGCATCCAAGCCATTAACTATGTTTGGCCTGGCCCTGGAGCATGCAGAGACGCACCGAAGGCTGGAGCTTCTGAGGACAGGAAGCTAGAAGGGTGCCCTTTTCACATTTTTTTTTTGCTTGAAGTTTTGAAATTGAAACTGGTGCATTCATTGGGTCAGGAAAGATTCATACACATTATTCTTAAAGGCTCTTTCTATTCTTTTTTTCAAGTTAAAAGTGGACTAACTGGTTAGATACCCATGGAGAGACTTCCCAGGAGTTTTCCTTGCTTGTCTGGGGGAGAGTCAGCTACCACTGTGACTCTTCTTCCTTCCCTTTATGTGAGATGTAGCTCTTGATTTAGAATTAAAGAAGATCTGAGTTCAAATACTCCTCAGATATTGGATCACTGTAAGACCTGGAGCAAGTCATAGCCTGAGCTGGACAACAAAAACACTTACCTGCCAGGGTTGTTGTGGGGATCAAATAGGAATACATATATACATTGCTTTGCAAACCGAAGTGTTCTATACATTCTGGCCATTCTTCTTCTCTCCAGGTACCAGAATGCCCAGAAACCATCTGAAATGTGATTTTGGGCAGATCCCCCATGACCTCCCTTGGTCAATATCTCATTCCTAGTTCCTGTTCCGCTTTGTAAAAGCAACCTGGGATTTTATGAGCTGTGTCTCAGGCAATGAACCTGTACTATCAATTTGCACATTTTGTATGTCTGTGGTACAATCTAAGGTCCAGAAAGAGTTACAGAAATCCAGGGTCACCAGCAGCTCAGTAAAATGACTTCTTGACAGTCTTTCACAATGCTATCACCTCTTCTGATTTTTCATCTTTGTTTGATCTTCTGGGAGTATCGGGTATTAACTCTCTTCCCATTAGTCTTCATTTAATGGCCTGAGAATTCTGAGTTTAGTGTTTTACTCTGGTCCTCTAGCAGGTGGATTCCTATACAAATTACTTGCTCTTTTTGTTTCTCAAAGGAACTTATAGACTAGGTGGAAAGGGGGCGGAAAGATGAGGATTGGCTCCCTGCTCCCCATCCTTCCATTAGGATGTCATCACAAATGATTTAGTGTTAATGTGTTAACAAGGTGTTGAGACCAGATGATTGATCCCTTTAAGAAATAATTATTGAGTTTCTGATTGAATCATAAGGGGGGAAATAAGGATAGATCACACTTCTGGACCCTTACAAGGCACAGTCCAGCTGAGTGGAGCCAGAAAAGCAAAAGCTGTTATAGAGAAAAGTATCACAAAGAAAGGACCTGGGACTCCAGGAGAAGGATGTTTACACCAGTCTGCAGGAGATGGGTTCAGAAAGGTTCTGTGTTGCTAGAATCACTCCACCCTCCCCACTCTACCAATTCCAAAGCTTTAAACCTGGGTCTACATTGTGTCTTGTGCTTCCTCCAAAAAGCCTGAAAATTTTCCCTCTAGGCATAGGGAAAGTCTGTTTATTTTATTTTATTTTTTGTCTTAAAACATTTACTCTGTGTAACCTTAGACCTTTGGTCTGCATGTACTTATTGAAAATGCAATGAGGAGATGGCTCTGTAAAAGGTCAGACAGCTCTCCCAAATATGCTCCAGAAATGTTCAAATAATGATCAAGAAATCTAAAATGGAAAAAAAGACTCTCAGCATACTCTTTCACTCAGCTCAGCATAGAATAAAAAGATATCTAGAAGCCACGAGTTGGAAGTAGGCACCAAGAAAGCCAGTATAAGGTCAGGTGAACAGGTCCATAACAGTAACCTGGCAGGGAAAGTGATTCTTAAATTTTCTGGATCCTGACTGAGGAATTCCCTTCTCTACCGAAAGGAGAGAGAATAACAGGAGGTTAGAAATTCACAGCAATGATATAAACAAATTAGAGGGAGAAACAGATAGGAAAATTATGTCAGGAGATCTTTATGTATTCTCTCCAACCTAAACAAAACCAACAAAAAGATAAACTAGAAACATTTTTTACTGTTAGATATGATAGCTTTCTGACACTGAAGGAGAAAGAGTATACAAGTATCTCATCTGTACAAGGCATGTCTACATTATAATAATTGACTATATCAGAGGGTAAAAACTCAATAAATGAATTATAAACAAGCAAGTATGTTAAATATTATATAGACCACACCATGATAAAAATTATGACATTAATGGGCCTTTTAGTGTAATCCTACAGAATTGGTGGGTGATAGAACACATAACAGAAATGCTATATGACTAAATTTTTAAAAGGGGGCAATAACAAACCAAGATACAAAAATTTTTAGGATTCAAACAAAATAATAGGAAGACATTTATATAATATATATATTTTATATTTATATATAATATATATTATACTTTGATCAACAAAAGAGATAAAGACTAGATCAATGAATTGGGGAGACAACTTATTAAAAAAAATAATAAAATCCTAGATCTCACCTTCCCAAACTTAGTAATTATATGACAACTCAAAAAAAAAAATCTCTAGAGCAGGGCTTCTTAACTTTTTGTATAGTGGATCTTATTGACTGTCTGGTGAAATATATGAAATCCTCAGAATAGTATTCTTTAAGTATAAAAAATAAAATGCACAGGATTACAAAAGAAATAATTATATTGAGATATAGGTATACACACACACACACACACACATACATATATGTATTATATATATAAATGTTCATAGATTCCAGGTTAAGGACTTCAGCTTTACAGAAATCCAGAACTAAATACATGGTATGATATTAATTGTTTGTGGTTGGGCTAAGACATTATAATAAAAATTATAGTACTGTCTATATGAATTTATTTACTTTGTGCCATAAGAAATCATCAAGATGCTATTTATAAAGCTAGAAAAAGGTAGAAAAATTTCATCTAGGATAAAAAAAAATCAAGTATCCAAAGAAGGAAATAATGAAAAAAAATGGAAGAAAGGGGACTTTGTAGTACCAAATCCTAAATTATACTTTTAGCGGTCATTTTCAAAATAATTCCCCAGGTTACATATTTTGTTCTCAGAACTAAGTGCTAAGTTTTTCATGTAGTAAGCATTTAATCAATATTTTTGCTCATTTATTTTTTCATTTATTCATTTCTCTTTGATAAAAAAAAAGATGACCCAGGACCCATCTGCTTATGTCCTTGAATTCCATTTCTTCCATCTCCTTTTAGGGCTTGCACCTTTGATTATAACCTCTGTTTCCCTAATCATCAGTCTTCCAATAGAACCTTCCTACCCCCTACCACTCTCCCCAAACTTTTCCCTTGACCCAGTTATCTCTTTATAATTTTGAAATCTATTTCACTTTCTATTCACAGCCAAACTCTGAAAAGAGAAGTAATTTACAGGCATTTGCCTTTACTTCCTAACTTGCCACACATCTTTCGGTCCCCTGAAATCTGATTTTTTATGCTATCATTTGACTTAAGCTGTTCTCTTTGGGAGAAAAAAAAACCCACAATGTGATTCAGGCAGCTTCTCGAGATTTTTGGTTTTCAGTTTCAGATAAGGTTAATCAGCTTAATTTACAATTAAACTTTTAATTGCTCGATCTAGTGGTCATTTCTCAATTCTTATTATTTTTAATCTTTCTGCAGTTTTTTACACTATTGAACAATCCTTTTTTGTTAAATGTTGTCTTTTGTCTTGCTTTTATGACACTGTTCTTTCCTGGTTCTGGTTCTTTGATCACACTTGCTCCATCTCCTTTGCCTAATCATTATTAAAAGGCATCAAACATTCCCCCTAAATGTAGATTTCCTTCCATTCTCTTTCCTCAGTCTTCTTATACAGGGCAATTTAGACAGGGAGATGGATAGTTTAAATCACTGCCTTATGATCCTTTCTATAATAGTATTATTCCATGAACTTTTAATTCCATGGATGTCAACTGAACCCTCAAGATACAGGCAGATTTGAATCCAACATGGAAAAAAATGTAAGAAAGATAAATCAATATTTTTCTTGTCTCTTGTATATTTTCCTTTTGATCTTCGTGTTCCTGCATTATTCCTAATTTTATGTCAAAACTTATAGTTTCAAGACCCAAGTTAAATGAAATCTTTGTAGTGATATGCCTACTATGTTTATTGATTGCTCTAAATCCTTGATCTAAGGATAAACACAACACTGTTATTTTTTCCATCCATATGTTCCCATATTCTCATCTGCTTCCTTTTGGGGTGTGGGGTGGAAGGAAAATTAACACAACTGAACATCAGATTGATTGCAGCAAAATGTTGAGATAGTTGAGGTACCATTTTAAGATTGTCTATATCTTTGCTATTCTGTCATTTCAGTGGCATCTAACCCTACACAACCCATTGAAGTTTTCTTAGTGAAGTCAATGGAATGGTTTGCCTTTTTCTTCTCCAGCTCATTTCATAGATGAAGAAATGGAAGCAAATAGAGTTCAGTGATTTCCCAAGGTGATGCAGTATTTAAGGCAGAAGTTAAACATATGAAGGTCAGTCTTCCTGATTCTAAGCCCTGTGCATAACCTAGCTGCCCTCAGCCTAATGGGGCATCCAGTGAGATCAGTTTCTATATAAGCTTATTAGAATGAGAATTGAGCTCATCTACTACTTGTGTCCTTGGGGAATGACCACTAGGACTTCACTAGCAAGCTAATGAAAGTGATATACACAAAGCACAGACTTCACTATGATTTGCTAGAATTTAGTGCTAGTGCTAAAAAGGGATCTTGAGGGTTGATTTAACAAAGAAAATTGATTTATTTCATTGGTTCTCCAGTTTTAGGTTGATGATCAATTATTTAAGAAAATAATATTTTCATACTTTACACTATTTGATGGAAATGTCAAAAGACTTTCAGATAATTAGGGTTCTCTGGTTCTAGCATGAGCATGCCCTAGGGAAGAGGGAATGCCTCAGAAGACTCTTTCAAGGATACAGCTATCACTGACTTTATGCCATTAATCACTATCCATCTCTTTTGTGATCTTCATTACTCTGCAGCATAGCATAGCACACATTTTTTTATACTGACAGCAGCTAGCCCTAGCACAGAAAGGATAGCTAATAATTCCTCCATTTCTCATAGTTGCTAATAATTCCTCCATTTCTCATAGTTGCAGCCTTACTGCTTCTCCAAATTCACTATTCAGCTTCCTTGATGGTTTAAGAGGAAGGTCATTGGCATTCTTTTATAAAACTATCAATTATTATCATTTCTATTGCCAGAATTGCCACCATTACCAGTAATAGATGCAATGATTACATTTTCTTGGGTGTTCAAAGATGGTATTTGTTTCTTTGGCTTTATTTATTACTAGAGTGGTATACAGTGGTGTTTTTAAAAGCAGTAAAAAAACCCCACAAAATACATCTGTCACACCTAGTTGCTACTAAAACATACCAAATACATTCAGTGTCCTACTAAAGGAATTTGTAATAAATTAGAAACTTAAACTTTGCTGAAGTTATCGTAGTTGACTATACCTATAAACCTAAGCACTATTAGTATTTTAGATGGAAACATTTCATTCAGCTAACTACTTTGGTTAGATCTTTAAACAGCAAAGGATAGTCATTCATTCTTTTAATCAAAGAGTATTTTGAAAGTACATGGTATATACAAACTATTCAATGAGCCTGGAGGTAATATAAAGACTTTTAAAAGTTTGCCATCTAAGGGGGCAGCTGGGTAGCTCAGTGGATTGAGAACCAGTCCTAGAGATGGGAGGTCCTAGGTTCAAATCTGGCTTCAGCCACTTCCCAGCTGTGTGACCCTGGGCAAGTCACTTGATCCCCATTGCCTAGCCCTTACCACTCTTCTGCCTTGGAGCCAATACACAGTATTGACTCCAAGACGGAAGGTAAGGGCTTAAAAAAAAAAAGTTTGCCATCTAGTAGACTGTATTAAAGACTAAAAACTTATATTAAAATGATAACATACCCAATTATATGAGGATGTGTGTGTTTTAGTTCTCATTCCTATATATTCATAGAATGTAAGAGGTAGAAATGATCTTAAAAGTCATCTAGTTTAATTCCTTTTTACGGATGGGGAACCTGACAGTAAATTAATTTTTATAAAATTATCATTTTTTATGTTTGATCAACCTACCCCTAAGCAATGAATATTTCTCTAATTGTTTAGGTCTGTCTTTGTGTGAGAAGGTTTTGTAACTGTGTTCATATAGTTCTTATGTTTTCTTGACAGGTAAACTCTCAAGAATTTTATAATGCATATAGTTATTTTAAGTGGTATTTATTTGTCTTTCTATCTCTTCCTGCTAGACTTCATTGGTAATATATAGAAATGCTGATGATTTGTATAGGTTTATTTTACAACCCACAACTTTGCTAAAGTTAATTATTTCATCTAAGTTTTTAATTGATTCTCTAGGATTCTGCAAGTATACCATATTATAGTCTGCAAAAGTGATATTTTTGTTTCCTCATTGCCAATGCTAATACCTCTAATTTATTTTTTCTTCTCTTATTGCTATAACTAGCATTTCTAGTACAATATTGAATAATGGTGATAAAGGGCATTCTCATTTTACCCCTGAACTTATATGGAAGGCTTCTACCTTTTATGCTTGCTGATAGTTTTAGATAGATACTACTCACCATTTTAAGGAAAACTCACTTTATTTCTATACTTTGTGGCATTTTTTAGTAGGAGTGAATGTTACATTTTCTCAAAGTTTTTCTGCATCCATTGAGGTAATGATAAGATTTTTCTTGGGTTTGGTATTGATATGGTCAGTTATACTGATAGTTTTCTTAATATTGAACCAGCCCTGCATTCCTGATATAAATCCCATCTGGTCATAGTGTATGATTTTTGTGATATGTTGATGTAATCTCCTTGCTAGTATTTTATTTAAGATTTTTTGCATCAATATTCATTAGGGAGTTTGGTCTGTAGTTTTCTTCCTCTGTTTTTGTTCTTCCCAATTTAGTTTTCAGCACCACATTTATGTCATAAAGAAAATTTGGCAGGACTCTTTTTAACCAATTTTTCCAAACACTTCAAATAGAATTAGGACTGATTCTTTCCTTAAATGTTTGATAGAATTTAATTGCAAATCCATCTGGTCATGGTTGTTGGGTTTTTTTCCCTCATAAGAAGTTTATTTAAGACTTGTTGAGACATTAGCTTCCACTTGCCCAATTCTAATTTTTAATAAATTATTTTCTTCACTGAGTTTTTGTGCCCCTTCCTCCTCATTTGGCCAATTCTGCTTTTTTATTTATTTTTTCATTTATTTATTTATTTTTTAATTTTATTTGGTCATTTCCAAACATTATTCATTGGAAACAAAGATAATTTTCTTTTCTTCCCTCCCCACCCTCCCACCACCTCTCCCATAGCCCATGCGCGATTCCACTAGGTATCACATGTGTTCTTGATTCAAACCCATTTCCATGTTGTTGATATTTGCATTAGAGTGTTCATTCAGAGTCTCTCCTCAGTCATATCCCCTCCACCCCTGCAGTCAAGCAGTTGCTTTTCATCGGTGTTTTTACTCCCACAGTTTATTCTCTACTTGTGGATAGTGTTTTTTTGGATCCCTACAGATTGTTCAGGGACATTGCATTGCCACTAATGGAGAAGTCCATCACCTTCAATTGTACCACAATGTATCAGTCTCTGTGTACAATGTTTTCCTGGTTCTGCTCCTTTCACTCTGCATCACTTCCTGGAGGTTGTTCCAGTCTCCATGGAATTCCTCCACTTAATTATTCCATTGAGCACAATAGTATTCCATCACCAGCATATACCACAATTTGTTCAGCCCTTCCCCAATTGAAGGGCATCCCCTCATTTTCCAATTTTTGGCCACCACAAAGAGCACAGCTATGCATATTCTTGTACATGTCTTTTTCCTTATTATCTCTTTGGGGTATAAACCCAGCAGTGCTATGGCTGGATCAAAGGGCAGAGAGTCTTTTATTGCCCTTTGGGCATAGTTCCAAATTGCCCTCCAGAATAGTTGGATCAATTCACAACTCCACCAGCAATGAATTAGTATCCCTACTTTGCCACATCCCCTCCAGCATTCATTACTTTCCATAGCTGTTATGTTAGCCAATCTGCTAGGTGTGAGGTGATACCGCAGAGTTGTTTTGATTTGCATCTCTCTGATTATAAGAGATGTAGAACACTTTTTCATGTGCTTATTAATAGTTTTGATTTCTTTGGCTGAGAACTGCCTGTTCATGTCCCTTGCCCATTTATCAATTGGAGAATGGCTTGATTTTTTTGTACAATTGATTTAGCTCTTTGTAAATTTGAGTAATTAAACCTTTGTCAGAGGTTTTTATGAAGATTGTTTCCCAATTTGTTGCTACCCTTCTGATTTTAGTTACATTGGTTTTATTTGTACAAAACCTTTTTAATTTGATGTAGTCAAAATTATTTATTTTACATTTTGTGACTCTTTCTAAGTCTTGCTTGGTTTTAAAATCTTTCCCTTCCCAAAGGTCTGACATGTATACTATTCTGTGTTCACCTAATTTACTTATAGTTTCCTTCTTTATATTCAAGTCATTCACTCATTCTGAATTTATCTTTATGTAGGGTGTGAGGTGTTGATCCAAACCTAATCTCTCCCACACTGTCTTCCAATTTTCCCAGCCGTTTTTATCAAATAGTGTATTTTTGTCCCAAAAGCTGGGGTCTTTGGGTTTGTCATAAACTGCTTTGCTGAGATCATTTATGCCAAGTCTATTCCACTGGTCCTCCTTTCTGTCTCTTAGCCTGTACCAAATTGTTTTGATAACCACTGCTTTATAGTATAGTTTGAGATCTGGGACTGCAAGTCCTCCTTCCTTTGCATTTTTTTTCATGATTTCCTTGGATATCCTTGATCTTTTGTTCTTCCAAATGAACTTAGTTATGTTTTTTTTTTTCTAATTCAGTAAAGAAGTTTTTTGGTAGTTCAATGGGTATGGCACTAAATAAGTAAATTAATTTGGGTAGGATTGTCATTTTTATTATGTTAGCTCATCCCACCCATGAGCAATCACTGTTTTTCCAATTGTTTAGATCTAGTTTTAGCTGTGTGGAAAGTGTTTTGTAGTTGTGTTCATATAGTTCCTGTGTTTGTCTCGGCAGATAGATTCCTAAGTATTTTATATTGTCTAGGGTGATTTTAAATGGTATTTCACTTTCTAATTCTTGCTTCTGACGTGGGTTAGAGATATATAGAAATGCTGATGACTTATGTGGGTTTATTTTGTATCCTGTAACTTTGCTAAAGTTGTTGATTATTTCGATTAGCTTTTTTTTTTATTCTCTAGGATTCCTTAAGTAAACCATCATATCGTCTGCAAAGAGTGATAGCTTGGTCTCCTCATTGCCAACTTTAATACCTTCAATTTCTTTTTCTTCTCTCATTGCTACTGCTAGTGTTTCTAGTACAATGTTAAATAATAGAGGTGATAATGGGCATCCTTATTTTACTCCTGATCTTATTGGAAAGGCTTCTAGTTTATCTCCATTGCAGATGATGTTTGCTGATGGTTTTAGATATATACTGTTTATTATTTTTAGGAAAGGCCCTTCTATTCCTATACTTTCTAGTGTTTTCAATAAGAATGGGTGTTGTATTTTATCAAAGGCTTTTTATGCATCTATTGAGATAATGATGTGATTTTTGTCAGTTTGCTTGTTAATATGGTCAATTATGTGGATGGTTTTCCTAATATTGAGCCATCCTTGCATTCCTGGTATGAATCATGCCTGGTCATAGTGGATGACCCTTGTGATGACTTGTTGGAGCCTTTTTGCTAGTATCCTATTTAAGATTTTTGCATCTATATTCATTAGGGAGATAGGTCTATAGTTTTCTTTCTCTGTTTTTGACCTGCCAGGCTTTGGGATCAGTTTGTGTCATAGAATGTTTGTGTCGTAGAATGAGTTTGGCAGAACTCCTTCTTGGCCTATTCTGTCAAATAGTTTGTTTAATATTGGGATTAGTTGTTCTTTGAATGTTTGATAGAATTCATTTGTGAATCCATCTGAACCTGGGGATTTTTTCTTAGGGAGTTCTTTGATGGCTTGTTCAATTTCTTTTTCTGAAATGGGGTTGTTAAGGTAATTTATTTCTTCCTCTTTTAGTCTAGGCAATTTATATTTTTGTAAGTATTCATCCACTTCACCTAGATTGCCATATTTGTTGCCATATAATTGGGCATAGTAGTTTTTAATGATTGCCTTAATTTCCTCTTCATTAGAGGTGAGGTCTCCGTTTTCATCTTGGATACTGTCAATTTGGTTTATGTCTTTCCTTTTTTTAATTAGACTGACTAGTACTTTGTCTGTTTTATTTGTTTTTTCAAAGTACCAGCTTCTAGTCTTATTTATTAAATCAATAGTTCTTTGACTTTCAATTTTATTAATTTCTCCTTTGAGTTTTAGGATCTCTAATTTAGTCTTCATCTGAGGATTTTAATTTGTTCACTTTCTAATTTTTTAATTTCTATGCCCAATTCATTGACCTCAGCCCTTCTTAATTTGTTAATATATGAACTCAAGGATATAAATTTCCCCCTGAGTACTGCTTTGGCTGCATCCCATAGGTTTTTTAAGGGATGTCTCATCATTGTCATTTTCTTCAATGAAGTTATTAATTGTTTCTATGATTTGTTCTTTAACTAACTGGTTTTGGAGAATTGTATTGTTTAATTTCCAATTAATTTTCGATTTACCTCTCCATGTTCCCTTACTAATTATTATTTTCATAGCATTGTGATCTGAGAAAGTTGCATTTATTATTTCTGCTCTTTTGCACTTGTTTGCAATGTTTTTATGCCCTAATACATGGTCAATTTTTGTGAATGTACCATGTGCTGCAGAAAAGAAGGTATATTCCTTTTTGTCCCTATTTATTTTTCTCCACATGTCTACTAACTCTAATTTTTCTAAGATTTCATTCACTTCTCTTACCTCTTTCTTATTTATTTTTTGGTTTGATTTATCTAGTTCAGATAAAGGAAGGTTTAGGTCTCCCGCTAGTATAGTTTTTCTATCTATTTTTGTCCTGGAGTTCCTCTAGTTTCTCCTTTAGAAATTTGGATGCTATGCCATTTGGTGCATACATGTTGAGTACAGATATTTCCTCATTGTCTATACTGCCTTTTATCAGGATGTAATTACCTTCCCTATCTCTTTTAAATAGATTTATTTTTACTTTGGCTTTGTTGGACATCATGATTGCGACTCCTGCCTTCTTTTTGTCAGTTGATGCCCAATAGATTTGGCTCCACCCTCTTACTTTCACCCTATCTGTATCTACCTTTCTCATATGTGTTTCTTGTAGACAGCATATGGTAGGGTTTTGGACTCTAATCCACTCTGCTATTCACTTGCTTTTTATGGGTGAGTTCATTCCATTCACATTCAGAGTTATTATTACTAGCTGTGTATTTCCCAGCATTTTGATTTCTGCTCCTTTTCCTGCCTTTTCTTCTTTCACTATTTCCTTCTACACCAATGTTTGCTTTTGAACAGTCCCCCTTGTTCCCACCCTTATTTTACTTCCCTTTCTATTCCCCTCCTTATCCCCCCTTATTTTCCCTGTAGTCTTTCTAAAGTTAATCCCCCCACTCCCTCCCTCTCTTGTACTGCTTCCCTCCCCACCAGACCTTTTGTTACCCTTCTACTCCCCTATAGGGTGCAAATCTATTCTCTGCCCCCAATGGATTGGATTGTTTTTCCCTCTTTGAGTCACTTTCAAAGCACATAAAAGTTGAGTATTTCCTGTCTCCGACCTCTTTACCCTTTCAGTTGATTGATGTTCTCCTCCCTCCCACCATGAGCTTCTTTATGACATATAAATTTACCCCCATTTGTTTCTTTTCCCATTTCTTTTAATATTAATCTATTTTTAAGCTCTAGTTATATATATATATATATGCATACTCATGCGTATGTATTTTTGCATGCATATATCTATATACCTATTTATGTCTTGTCCTTTCATCCTATATAGTTTGTTGCCGTTCCCTCAATTCTGCTTTTTAAAAGAAGTTATTTTCATCTTTGAAGTTTTGAACTTCTTTTTCCATTTGGACAATTCTGATTTTCAAGGTGTTATTTTTTCAGTATTTTTTGTGCCTCTTTTACCAAACTCTTGATTGTCATTTTATAATGTTCTTCCTTTGCTTTCATTTCTTTCCCCAGATCCCTCATACCATTCTTATTTGACTGTTAAAATTAATTTTAACTCTTCCAGGAATTATTTTTGGGCTTGAATTAAATTCATACATCTTTGAAACTTTGCTTGTAGCTATTTTAATATCATCTCCTTCTGAGTTTGTGCCTTGATCTCTGTTACTATAGTATGTTTTTTTGGTTGGGCTCTTTTTGTTGTTGTTTGCTTGTTTTTCCTAGCCTATTTCTTGACTTTGAACTTTATGTTAAAAATGTGCTGTGTTCCTAGGATAAGGTTGGAAGTCACTGGCCCAAGTTTTGGGTTTTTTTTTCACTACTCATTTCAGCTAGTTCTTAGGATTTAGAAGTATTTGGTGCTACCAAGGTATGAGGTTCAGGGAGATGTGTGGTCATTGCTTCCTTGTAAGTGGAATTGATATTGTTCCTCAGAAATCCTGCTTCCTTGCTACCAAAAGCAATACTGCTCCTCAGTGCTCTTGCTCCCTGAGAATAGCAAATACTCTTCTCCATCCTGGAACTGTGACCCAGAAGTGGGTATGGTTAATGGAATTGTATCACTTGCTCCAGCTCTTAGCACAAGGGGTCACCATAGTTTCTTTCTGACTAGTTTCAAATCCCCTTATCATCTCTAGTTTGAGAGCTCCCAAATTTGTGGTTGCTATTGCCTCCTCTCAGGCCCACCACTGGTGTTGCTGTCACATGATCTCTGGGTCAGCCCCTACCCTGAGAGGGGAGGGTCTCCTTCCAACTTCAGTTGTCTTTAGTTGGGGAAAATATCTTACTTTGACCTTCTGTTGGTTCTGTTACTCTAGAATTTGATATGAGGCATTATTTTAGTTGTTTAGAGGGGAACATCAGGAAATCTCAGATGCTTCCTCTATTCTGTTATCTTGGCTCTGCCCCCAGAAGTCCACAAATATTATTTATTATCTTGTAATCACGTATTATTTTACAGATGAGTAAATCAAAGTGCAGAAAGATTAGCTAATTTTTTGGTGGCTAAACATGTACTAACAGAAGTAGCCTCTGAACCCAGGCTTTTTAAATCCAGGTCTAGTGCTCAAACCCTCCAACTACCTTAAATTGTCTTCAACTGCCACTTGTTCACCTTCCTTGCTACTAAATATACCCTATCCCTCTTTCCTGATTCTCTGTGCTCTTGGCAAAAGATCATAAGCCTATGAAAGATTTAAGTCCTTATTTCTACTTAACATTTATTCCAATAAAATGCAAAGTTATAGAGGCAAAATTAGCACCACTAATTCTTCAGTTCAGTTACTGGTTTGCTTCAACAAATATTGACACCTATGAAAGTGCTCCATTAGATGGCATTGTTGTCATAACCCTAACAAATTTTCCTAAGTTTGACATTACTCATATATCTTTTTCACTTTTATTTTGTCTTTAAAGATGGAAAAGTTACGTTGTATGAAGTTCATCTTCTTCATATAATGTATTTCATCCAAAAACTAAACCTTCGGAAAACGATCACTTGTGCAAGTGAGAGAATTGGAAAGCCAGGAAAGAGAAAAGTCTTTTCCCAATGAATGAAGACCATTGTTTTGTGGCTAAACAATAGGATTTTGAACCTTTTCTTCTACCTTTTTTTCAGCTAAAATACCTTTACCTATCAGAAAAACCATCTTGAAGTGTTTAGATTGTTTTGGCTTTTAGATTGCAGTAAGTGAAGGTGGTGAATTATGGTGGATGAAGGCATTTAACATCTTGGCCCTTTCTATTTCACCTCCAAAACACTGCTTCCTTTTATGGGTTTAGAATATTTTAGTAATCAGATGCATTCATACATAGTTCAATTACACAGTTATTGCTTTGTAGTAGGAAAGGGCTAAATTAATGCGAGTAATTCAGGGGTCTTTGCACCCTACCTTCTTCAGTACTCAGCAACCTTGGAGAAATAAAGGGATAACACCCTGCTTACCTATCTTTTACCAGCTTGGTGGAGTTGGGTGGTGGCCCTGATCTTTAATGCTACAGATACAAATGGAAAGATATATGAGAAGGAAACTCTTTAAATGCTTGCAGGTGGTGTCTTGCCTCCGGAAACTAGTACCATTGTCCTTTTGTGTACTCCTATTCAGTTTGTCTCTGGCTAAGCAATAAGCTGAGCTGTAGAAAAAGCAGGAAGGCAAATAGGAATTCCTAAACAAAGAACATAGCTGAGGAAGGGAAAAAAAAGGCAAGAAAACTCTTTGGAACTTCTTAAAAGCAGCCAAGCACTAGGCTTAATAATACCAGCAAGTATTTTCTTTCACAATGTTAAGTTGATTTACTTCTTTTAAAAAGAGAGAATTTGAAATGAAGATCAAGTGGGGGCCTATACATACTTTAGAATAAAATGGACTATTTAAACATCAGTTGCAAGGAATAATAATATTAACAATACCAAGAATAATGTGTAGATCATACGATTAGCAAGATGATAGAAATAGTTATTTTTGCCAACTTCGTCAATCCCTAAATCTTAGAAAAATAAATCATTCTCTAGACATAGAGCAACTAAGACAGAAACTACAAGAGAGAATATTATGCAAAAAAAAATACTGTAAAAACTCTAAAAAAAATAAGAAAACTTAAATACTTAGAGTTCCAATTGCCCTCCCACTGAGCTCCTATCCCCATACTTCAACCCATGCAACCCACTCTGTTTTCTGGTCACAATGCATTCAGTCTCATATATTTGTACCTTAAGATCCAGTGGTTTGGATTTCTACCTAGAAATCCCACTGCAATGATTTAGTCTTAACCCATTCTACCCCACCCCCAGCCCCCACCTCATGGGATGTCCCAAATACTGCTTCTACAATGCCACTGAATGGAAATGGACAGTAACTGGAGATCAAGTGGTAGAGCAAAAGACAAGGATAGCATAAAGCTCAACACCAAGATAACTAGAAAAAAGTTTCATTACCCAAGAAAAGAGTGAAAAGAAATATGGAGAGGGTTTTGGGATGTTGGCAATTTCCCACTACCTAGGACAAGGACCTAGGCTATCTAATTCCACAGTCAAATCTCAAGAGACTCAGTAGAGCTAATCTCAGAAGGACCTGTGCAACAAAGGATGGGGGACTAAAGATGAAAAGAGAACTCAGAGATAAGCAGCTAGGAATATCAGAGAAAAGTTTACAGGTCCTTAAAGTAGATACTCACCTTAAATGGAAGCACTCTAGATTCCATATTGTTGTTAAGTCATTTCAGATGATTTGGGACCCCATTTGGGACCTTCCTGGTAAAGATACTAGAGTAGTTTGTCATTTCCTTCTCCAAATGTTGTCATTTTTTAAATGAAGAAGCTGAGGCAAACAGGGTTGTGACTTGCCCCAAGCCATATTCCAATTCAAGAAGTCTTCTTAACTTTTACTTTAGAGTGCCCAGCACCCTATTTACTTGCCACCTACCTGTCCCTCTAAATACCATGTAAAGATAATAATCCTTAAGGAGCTCAAGTAAAAAGTAGATATTTCTTCTTTTTTTTTTTAAACCCCTCCCTCCCATCTTAGAATCAATACTATGTATTGGCTCCAAGGCAGAAGAGTTATAAGGGCTAAGCAATGGGGGTTAAGTGACTTGCCCAGGGTCACACAACTGGGAAGTATCTGAGGTCACATTTGAACCCAGGACCTCCCATCTCTAGGCCTGGCTCTCAATCCACTGAGCCACCCAGCTGCTCCCTCTTCCTTTTTTTAAAATGAACTTACAGTTAGAAAAATTAGGTCATGCATGCTCCTCAAAAATTATTTAATAACTACATAATTATACATAATCCACTTAGTCAAGATGTTGTTCTGTAGTTAGCAGAAAGGTGATATGGGGTAGCAGAGAGAACTTTAGATGGAATCAGAACACTTACATTCAAATCCTGACTTTGATACTTTCTAGGTTTGTGGGCAGAGACAATAGCTTTCCTGAGGGTTAGTGTCTTCAGTGTGGTTTGTGAGGAAAGTATTTCCTAAGCCTTGTCATAGATTTGGGGCTGAAAAGAGTCTTCGGAGAACATTGAAACCCACCCCCCTCCTTTTATGATCAGGTAACTAAGGATGAAAGAGTTTAAATGATTTGACTCTCATGTCTAGTAAATATCTGGGGCAAAATTGAAACTTTCCTCTTCCTGGCTCCGAACCCCACTTTACTACCTAGCTACTACCTTAAAGTACTATATATACCTGAGTCATTATTATTTCGTACCCATTTAACAGGATGTTATAACTAGATCTATCTCTAGGGCAAAATAAATTGATATAAGCATTCTGGTCCTACCCTTTAGGAGAACCCATGACATGCTGGTAATCAAGTAGTGATTCCAGGTACCGAAGGGATGGGGGCAAAGAAATAGATTCATCATTTTAAATGGTTCCATCACAGAATCCATTATGCTTCACCAAAAGTAAAAGAGGCAAGAGCAGCAATCATGATCTCAAACATAACAAAAGCAAAACTGGGCATTATTAAAAGAGAAAATTAGTGAAAATAAATTCTGCTAAAATATACATTAAGCTAATGAAGTAATATTTTTTTTTTTTACAAATTTCTCTGGCAAAGGTCTCATTTACCAAATATATTGGGAAGAGAGTCAAATTTATAAAAAATAAAAGCTATTCCCTCATTGGTAAGTGTTCAAAAGATATGAATAGGCACTATTCAGAGGAAGAAATCAATTCTATGTATGATCATATAAAATGGTTTAAATCACTATTGATTAGAGAAATGACAATGAAAACAACTACAACATACAACCTCACACCTGTCAGAAAAGACAAATGCTGAATGGGATGAGGGAAAATAGGTACCCTAATGTACTATTGGTAGAATTATGAACTGGTCTAACTGATACGGGGTTCAGATTTCCCTCTGGACACCCCAAGCTCCAGAAGTGTTCTAGGTCAAAGGGGATATAAGAAATTCCTTTCTAGGAACATTCACCACCACCTCTTTGGACTTACTTCTAGATTTTCAGTTAACATAGATATGCATTTCCTGGTTCCATTCTGATTAGCATTGGGTAGTACCTAATCTAATCATCCTTTGAATTCTACAGATCATCCATTATATCCCAACCTTAATTAATTACCTCATTCCTCATCACATTTCCCTGCTTCCTTATCCTATAACCCCTGTGGTCAAAGGGGTATAAAACTCTCAAATCCTATCTCTTCTGGGAGGCAGTGTTTGACCTGCACACCATCTCCTGGACTTTCAGCATGACTTCCAAATTAATACATTTCTCTTTTTATTCTTAAACTAAGTTTTGGAGCGTTGCATTCTTGCAAAGGGTAACCTGGGCTTTTACTCCAAAGCTCTCCCAAAACACAACTTCTCTGGAGAACAATTAGGAACTATGAAATTGTGCATACCTTCTAATTCAGCAATATCACTACTAGGTCTTTACCCTAAGGAGATCAAAGAAAAAGTACAAAAATATAGAAAAATATTTATAGCAGCAATTTTGTGTTGGCAAAGGACCAGAAATGGAGGGAATACTCATCAGTTGGGGAATGGCTGAAAAAGTTGTGGCAAATGATTATGATGGAATATTTGTGTTATAGGAAATTATGAGGAGGATAATTTCAGAAAAAAACATGGGAAGACTTTTTTGAACTGATTCAAAGTGAAGTCAGCAGAACCAGGAGGTCATTGTACATAGTAACAGCAATATGGTAATGATAATCAACCATGAAAGACTAAGGTACTATGGTCTAGGACACAATGGTCTAGGACAATCCCAAAGCATTCAAGATAAAAAAAAAATGTTTTTCATCTACAGAGAGAATTGATGAATTCTGAATACAAATTAAAATATGATTTTCCTATTTTTCTCACTTTTTTATAATATGGCTAATGCGAAAATGTTTATATGATTTCACATATAATTTATTACATATGGCTTGCATACTCAGTGGATAAGGGATATAGGAACAGAGAATTTTGATTTTTTTTTTAAGAATGTTAAAAACAAACAAATAATAAAATTTAAAAACAGATGAAATAGTTAAAATAACTGAAATCTTTTTTAAAAAGGTATAAGCCAATCATTAAAAAAAAAAAAAAACCTGGACGGTGATAGATGTGGCTGTATTAGATGGTACTAATAATACTCTCAGTTTCCTATATAATGTGTCCCAAAAATCTTAAGCTGCTTTAAATTGCACTAAGACTTTTGGTACACCAAAATTACTTACAAACCTTTCATAACTGTTAAAGCTCAACATTTCACAAGGCCTTTGGGGACATATTGTTCATACAATTAGCACCAGAATACTCCCTGTGCTCACAAAGGAGGTACACCAAGCAGTTCTTTCTCCTTTGTAAAATCACCCTCCCAACCCCCAGATTAAATGCTTTTTATTCTTTTATGACTTCTTTTGATCTTCAAAATTGTCTGCTCACTTTAAGTGATGTTCCCTCTAATCTCATTTCACTGCTTTAAACAATGTTTCGGGGACAGGGGGCACCATGTATTATTATTTGTCCAAACCTTGTTTGACTTTTGCAAAAGGTATTTCCCTGGTAACAAACTTTGTCCATCGCAGCAGATTCCATCCATTAAAAAAGAAATGCCAACCAGCTGCTGAGTTATAAAGGTTGCTTGGCCACTGCACACTGCACTTTGGAGGGGCTGCCAGCACTTGCATCCCTTCACCAGCCCAGAATCAATGGTGCTGATAACCTAATTATCAGGAATCATCTTTACATAGGAAGCTACACAATGGCACAGATGTCTCACTCTCTCTACCACACTGGATATGGAAGAGGAGCTTCTTTCTATCCCATACTAGATAGGCATTGCTATGTGCCAGGGGCTCTATTCATGACTATAGATGCCTGGCTGCTTCTTTTACTTTTGATCTAACATTTTTTTTTCTTTGCTGAAATTTCACACACACACACACACACACACACACACACACACACACACAAACACGTGCACGCGTGCACACGCACATGCACGCTTACTAGTTAAGGTTATGCATAATCAAGTACAATTTCATACATTGTACCAGTCAAACAGACTACTTGAAGGAGTGAGTCTTAATTCATGTCCTAATAGAAAAGGTTCCAACCAAGACAAAACCTCCCAAAATTGCCCCAGTGTTTGCCCTAATGATAGGAGAGTAGAAAGTTGGGAACAGAGTTGTTTTTTTTTTTAAACCCTTACCTTCTGTCTTGGAGTCAATACTGTGTATTGGCTCCAAGGCAGAAGAGTGGTAAGGGCTAGGCAATGGGGGTCAAGTGACTTGCCCAGGGTCACACAGCTAGGAAGTGGCTGAGGCCGGATTTGAACCTAGGACCTCCCGTCTCTAGGCCTGGTTCTCAATCCACTGAGCTACCCAGCTGCCCCTGGGAACAGAGTTTTTAAAAAGTCTTGGACACAAATACCTACAGTCCAAAGTAAGTCATAAGTCTAATGGACTTATAACTGTCTTTGTTGGAATTCTCTGTCTATTAACATAATGAGCATTGCTTTTCAGCATCTTTTCCTTTTCTAGAGCCCTGTGAATCCTGAAAATGAGTGTCTCCATGGAGACTTTTACAGGGGTAAGAGACATTGAATATTTTAGTTCCCTTTTTTCCATTTACAAATGCTTCTTTTTTATGTTTTTCTGTAACCATTTTAGATATAACATAAGAATAGAATACATATGGTTTGTTGTAAACATATAATAAATTATCTAAGAGAAATAAATTCTCACATTATGTCCAAAAATCTTTACTTTGTAAAATCCTGAGAAGTTTTATTTCTCAAGTAACCATGGTGTGATGAAAGTTAAAATATAGGGAACAATGACGCTAATTCTGATCTTGGAATATTCTGACAAGTAATGATTCTGGTACACACTCATCACCTCATTCTTGTACTATTAGAATAGCCTTCTGGTTAGTCTCCCTGCCCCAACTCTCTTCCAGTTCATCCACTCCAGATCTGGCCGTGTTACGTCCCTCTCAGTAAACTCCAGGGGCTTCCTCTTGCCTCTACCATCCAATATAAAATCATCTGTTTAGCTCTTAAAGACCTTCATATTTGACTCCTCTCTTTCTAGTCATCTTATACCTTACTCTTTCCTCCATATAGTCTTCCATCCAGTGACTGTTCTTTTTGATATTTCTTCTTCTATAAGACTCTCCATCTCCCAGACCTGGGCATTTTCACTGGTTGTCTCAGATGCCTAGAATTCTTTGACACCTCATTTATAGGTCTTGGCTCCCCCAGTTTCTCTCAATTCTCAGCTAAAAATACCACCTTTTGAAAGAAGTCCCCCCCATCTTCTAAAGTTAGTGTTTTCTTTCTGAGATTATTTCCAGTTTATCCTGTACATATTTTATTTGTATCTAGTTGTCTCCATGTTATTTCCCCCTTAGACTCTGAGCTTCTTGAGGGCAGGGACTATTTTTTGCCTTTCATTGCTCTGCACATAGAGTAGATGTGCATTAAACGTTTATTGACTCAAAGGCTGAGGAGCTAACATTGACCTATTGCAAAATCCTTTGATTTAATTTGATCTCAAGAATTTTTCAAGTTAAACAGTGGGCACAATTGTTAAAAAAAAAGGAAGGAAGGAAGGAAGGAAGGAAGGAAGGAAGGAAGAAAGAAAGAAAGAAAGAAAGAAAGAAAGAAAGAAAGAAAGAAAGAAAGAAAGAAAGAAAGAAAGAAAGAAAGAAAGAAAGAAAGAAAGAAAGAAAGAAAGAAAGGAAGGAAGGAAGGAAGGAAGGAAGGAAGGAAGGAAGGAAGGAAGGAAGGAAGGAAGGAAGAAAGAAAGAAAGAAAGAAAGAAAGAAAGAAAGAAAGAAAGAAAGAAAGAAAGAAAGAAAGAAAGAAAGAAAGAAAGAAAGAAAGAAAGAAAGAAAGAAAGAAAGAAAGAAAGAAAGAAAGAAAGAAAGAAAGAAAGAAAGAAAGAAAGAAAGAAAGAAAAGAAAATGGCAAAGGCAACCAAAACCAGTTGGGAGGCGGGAGGGAGGATTGATTTAATTAGAAAAGATATATGTTTTCCTTTTGTTTTGCCAGACGCCCTTCAGTCTGTTCAGTCTATTGTGACATAAAAGGGTACCAAGCTAGAAGAGCCTTCAACCACCATGAGTGTAATTATGCTTATTTTAGAAGTAGAACTTAGCCCCTAATTCATTCTCATTGGAGTACACTGTCAAAGTAACTTAAAGTAGACAATGGGGCTGGGTTGGGGGAAGGGCATCAGGGACAGTTGGTTCTGGATGGCTGAAGCGATTGGTAATGTGATCTGAAGCCTTTCAACCACTGCTGTAGGTCACAGGTTCAAACTCCATTCCAGGTTAGTAGTTACTAGACCTATGTGAAACTTTCACAGCAAAACCCAATAGCTGTCCAGGTGTCAAATTTCCCTTATTGCCACACAGTGAAACTCGGGGCATTCCAGACCCCCAGGCTCAGCTCTGCAAGTGTAGTAAAAATAGAAAGACCTTTCTCTTTCTTCCACTGCTATTCAATGAAAAACAAAAAACCACCCAACACCAGGGAACAACAGTCTTATGCTACAGACTTTCCAGAAATGAGAACGCATCAGAGGGCAGAATTCCATTAAAAATCTTCATGGAATACATGGCTTATTCCTGACTTGCCCAAACACATATATAACTTTCTCCCACACACATACACATCCAATTCAAACACATAAACTCACTCCTGCATCATATTTTTCCAGGGATGAACTAATGTTTTTAGTTAAACTACATAGATAGGTCCAGATAGGTGATTTCATCAGGCTAAGGAATTCTCAGGGGCCCCATTGGTGCAAATGGGCAAATTCTTCCCAACCTGGAGACTTAGAGAGGTGGCTGGACCACCGAGAGGTTAAGTGATTTGTCTGTGATTGCCCAGCTAATATGTGTCAGAGGCAGGACTTGAACCCAAAGCCAGAATTCTATCCATTATGTCCAGATGTTTCTCTATAGTTCTTGATTAGTGTTTGGGGGTTTTTCCTGGTTGTTGTTATTGTTTGAGTCCTTGCTTCTAATTTTTCAAAAGGTTCTAAATAGCCATCTCTTATAGATGCCTTGATCTATTGTATATCAGGGAGGAAGACCATGATGTAAAGGCACATTGGTTTTATGTGAAACTTCCAAAGAGTTCATTCTAGGTTCATATTTTTATCAGTATGAAATTCTAAGTTACTAAGAAAGATAGGAGTATTTCTGGACACCATTCCTAAAAATAAGATGTAAAGAAATTGACAGATATTGCCAGTTGGGTAAAAGATTAGCATGCTGCCTTGAACATAGTAGGCATTTAATAATTGCTTGTTAAATCAACGGGGCAAGCTTGCTATTGATGGGGCATATGGGATAAAAGGCAAGGCTTGAATTTTAAAAGATCCAGATTTGAATCCTGACTCAGACACTGTGTGACCCTGATCAAGTCACTTAACCTCTCTCAGACTCAGTTTCCTCAGACATAAAGTGGAAAAAGTAATAGGATCTTCTTTACAGGATTATTGCAAGGATCAAATGAGTTAACATATATAAAGGATTTTATAAACTTTTAAAGTACTATATAAATTCTAGCTATCATGATGATGAAAAAGGAATGAATGAATGAATGAATGATTTGCCAGTACAGGAAGGCAGTAAATTTCAGAGCTTTGACTAAGCTCAACTGTCTCATTTGGAAATGAGTCAAACTACATACTCTACTGCATACTTCTCCCCTCTACTGAGATGGTCTTTCTCAGGACCCAGATGGAGCAGGGCAGTGTGTGGAAGCAGAAGCTCTGTGGCAACTGCTTGGGGAAGAGATGATTTCATTATCTGGAGCTGTCAGTGTCAGTCTAATACTTTTCAAAACCCCTGAATTCACTTAAGAGGTAGAGTGGCAAAAATGAGGGCAGAGAGGAAGCCTCCTTAGGAATGCCGTGTTGACAGCAGTATCTGCCTTCAAGATTGGACACAGCTTCTCTTAAAATGGTTTCAAAATATTCACATCAGAATTGGCATATGTTCATCTGTCTAAATTAATTTCCAAAGGAGCACTAGCAAAGTCTTGGTGGGGGGTGGGGTGGGGGTAGGGAAGGTTATGTTTCTTGCTATAATCCTTTTACTTATTCCACCCAAATGGTAGTCAGATGTTCAATTACACTGGCAAGTCAAGCAAAGCCCAGTCTAGAAAGATTAACTTTTTGGATACAACAGGGTGCTTCAAAAAAGACATTACTCTTGTCCTTTGTTTCAAAGATGAATTGAATAAGGATTTATGCTGTGTAAATTATGATGAAGTACAAACTGGAAGGAGATCAGGACTGGACCTCTTTAATGTTGGAATAGGAGACTTGTATGAAAATCATGGTGCTACGAATAGTGTTCTTAATCATTCATGGAATTCCAGAGTTCTAATGTTTTAAGCTAAAATTTGAAGTACTATTGAGAATCTCTTAGTCCAGGGATTTTTATCCTTTCTGGGGTTAGCAGCAAGGGTGTGCTGGTAAATATTTAACCACTGGCTTTCTGAAAATGCATGGCATACTTTAAAGTTTAGAGGTATTAATTAGCATTTTCTACATTGCTTTCTTAAGTATTAAACAGTGAACAAAAAATAAAATAAAGCCTTGATTTGTAGGCTTTTGCCAATTCCTGAGGTATAAATGCTCACCCTGAAAATTTAATAATCAGCTCTCATGAGCCAGTATAAACTGGCTCCAACACACCCCTTGTCAAGGACCCTTTTCATAGTCAGGTAAAGTCTCTGGACCTTTCCTCAGAACAATTCCTTTGTTGCATCCCAAAGGAAATCAATTATATTGCAACAAAGTTTATCTATCACTTATCACTTATCACAGATCCCAGTGTAACAGGGATCTAGTCTGACCTTCACCAATATTCTTGTTTTACCATTGCCTTAATCATGATCAGTTTCCTTCTCAGTGCCTTTCCTATCTCATCTCTGGGCCCATCTCTTCCTTCACCCTTTTGGATGCTACCTGTTCCTAACAGCTTGTACATCCTCCTCCTGGATTGAGACAGAGACACAATATTCTTTTTTTTTATTTTATAATATTTTATTTGATCATTTCCAAGCATTATTCGTTAAAGACAAAGATCATTTTCTTTTCCTCCCCCCCACCCCCTATAGCCGACGCGTGATTCCACTGGGTATCACTTGTGTTCTTGATTCAAACCCATTGCCATGTTGTTAATATTTGCATTAGAGTTTCGTTTAGAGTCTCTCCTCTGTCATGTCCCCTCAACCGCTGTAGTCAGGCAGTTGCTTTTCCTCGGTGTTTCCACTCCCATAGTTTATCCTTTGCTTATGAATAGTGTTTTTTCTCCTAGATCCCTGCAGATTGTTCCGGGACATTACACCACCACCAATGGAGAAGTCCATTACCTTCGATTGTACCACAGTGTATCAGTCTCTGTGTACAATGTTATCCTCGTTCTGCTCCTTTCGCTCTGCATCACTTCCTGGAGGTTGTTCCAGTCTCCATGGAACTCCTCCACTTTATTATTCCTTTTAGCACAATAGTATTCCATCACCAACATATACCACAATTTGCTTAGCCATTCCCCAATTGATGGGCATCCCCTCGTTTTCCAATTTTGAGACACAATATTCTTAAAGAAGACAGTCTTCCAATATACTAATTCCCCTCAGATTAAATACATCCTGAAGTCTTCGTTTAACCCTCATATAAGTACATATTTCTTCACTCATGGGAGTTTTCTTGAGGTTGACTCTTTGCTCTATTGTGTGGAGATCTGTTCTTTCATTTCCCTAATTCTAATCTCACCCTTCTGCCACCTCTTACATTCTCTTGCAGTTTCTCTTCTTGTTGGGAGGTGTGGGAGTCATATCCACAATGCTTCTTCATGAAAATGATAAAAATACATCCCTGATTTCCCTCTTTTTTTGCCTTCCTTTTCCCCATTTCTGTACTCTCCAAACCCTGTAATTTGGCTCAAAAAACTATATGATTTACCTTTATGGGAGTTGTGAGGTTTTGTACATAATGCTTCAATTTTCTTCTCTATCTTTACTTCCCCCTATTTCCTTAAATTATACGTATATCTATATGCCTTTGAGTGCTTAAAAAATCTCTTAATTAGCCTTTTCTTTTTTAAAACACTATCTTTATGTCCTTAAAAAAACTAAATTTATAAAAATTTGTTTCATTACATTTTCTTTCCTTAGGACTTGGATTTATTTAGTATTCTTCAGTTTCAGTTGTTTCATGGGGGTTGCAGTGGATAGAACATTGGACCCAGTCAGAAAGAATGAGTTCAAATCCAGACTCAGGAATTCACTAGGTATGTGACTCTGGGCAAGTCACCTAAATTTTATAAGTCTTAGTTTCTGTACTTGTAAAAAGGGGATAAAAATATGATGTATCTTCCGGGGTTGTTGAGAAGATCAAATAATACAATATTTATAAATGACTTAACACAGTTTCTGGCACATAGCAGATGTGAGATAATGCTTGTTTCCATTCTTCCATCTCATGTTTATTTTTCAGAAATTTTTCATATGCTTATCTTTTGCTGCTTGCCTTTTTCATTAATAACTTTATTTAGGTTGGTAATCTATATCATTTTTAGATTGCTCCTTTGAGTTTTAGAATTTAATATTTCCTTTCCTTCTGTGGCTTCTAAGGGCTATGAAATAACATTGTGTTATTCAAATTTCCTTATCTTTGCATTGGATAGTCTTTCTCCTGGCTCCTTGCAGAATTTTTTGTTTGTCATTGGAACTATTAATTTTAATGATTTCATATGTCTCTGAACTTGATGAGTTCTTTTTTTTTTGTATTGCTTTTTTTTCCTTGAGACATCTTGGATTCTTCTGATTGATTTAGAGATCTGTAATCAGAAGGTCTAGAAGTTTTCTGTATTATTCTCTATATTATGGTGTCCAGATTTTTTTGTTTGTTGTTTTTGTTGGTTGGTTTTATTTTGTTTTTAATGGGTTAAATTCTGTCTTTAAAAAAAAAGATAGAAGAAGGGAGTTTTGTGCCCCAATGGAGAACTTGGACCTTTGGTATGAGAAGGGGAAAGAGAGGAGAACCCCCTCTTCTCAAAGTGGGGTTCAGGGGAGATAGCAGACATAACAGTTTAGCTCAGAGAGAGGAGAGGGGGTTTGAAGATTTTCCCCCTTCTTCCTTCCCTCCTTAGCTAAAGCTGCTCTCCCCAATTTGCTCTTGCCCCTCATGTCCCCCCTCCACTACTCAAGACCAAAAAGTCTCCCCTTGATCCATTCACTCACACTCAGCTTGGAGAACAGATAACTTTTAATGTTAACTCAATCAGGTACTACAAAAGGAATAACGGGCAGGGAAGAATGGGAAAAGGAAAGTGGGAAAAGGGGGTCCCTGTCTCTATCTAAACCCCTTTACTTCCCTTCTTGAGTTTGGGGGGAACTCAGGTCTTGGCAGCCTGAGCCCCCTGAGAGAAAGTTAGGTTGACTCACCCATGGGCAACAGGAGCTGAGGTAAAGTCTGCTCAGGTTTCTCTACAGAAAGGCCCTTCAACTGGGAAGTGTTGGGGGGAAAGATTTCCAGTCACCAGCAGGAAAAATGGGTGACCTTCAGGAGAAAGTCTTTAACCACCTCTCCCGACTGAGGGCCTCACTGCTCTCCTCCCCAGAGTCTTCTCCTCCTTCCGATTTCACTCCTGGGGCCCCTCCTCCATCAAGATAATCAATTTCACATACTCTTCAGTCTTGGTACTTTTTCTCTAGTGCCAGCCTCTATCACAAATCCTCTATTTACTGTTGTTTGCGTGGTGCCACCCTGGCCCATTCCAGTTACTTATCTTCTATATCTATTCTAATCTATCTGTGCTACTTATTGTTCCCATCTAACTTCCCCCTCCCAAAATAATAAATCTTATCCTAATCTGTCTATTTGCTAATCTAAGTTCCTATTTTATGCTAAGACTGAATTGTGGGAAGAGGATTAGGATTATGTGCCAACAAATTTTTTTACAACATAACAATTTCTTAATACAAAAGTCATTCCTATTACAATCAATATAATATTCAAATCTTAGGTAAAATTGAACTATCCTATGCCTTATATAATACTAATTCCAATGTAACAATTCATAATATTTATAGGTATATATATTTATATTAACTTGTATCTAATTAAATCTGATTTGTTTTGTCCCTATGTTACCTCTCTAGTTACAATATTCCCTTTTCCACCCTAAACTACTCTGTCCCCATCTATTAATGGTTAGTATTTTAAATCTCCTTTCTATCTATATTACTGGATTAGATCATTTTCATGCTATATATATATATATATATATATATATATATATATACATATATATATACACACACATATATATGTACATATATATACATGTCTTCTATTTGTACACATTTGCATATGTTACGTGTTATACAAATACATATATATCCTCTGGTAGTGGAGATTTATTTACAGATATACTATTTATGGGTTGTCCTTATTTACAGCACAACCCCTAATGTCAATGTGAAATTTGTTCGTGTTCTAAATATCTCATGGTGGATGCATATTTATTCCAATGTATATGTGGATGTATTTCCCTATATGTGAAGTTAATATGATCCGTGATTAATCTTACGTGACCCATTTTCCTGAAGTTCATTCCCCATAATGTCTTTGATTCAAAGTTCATTTCAGTTGTCCATGTATCTTCCATCCTTTGGTATTGTTTGAAGTTTGTCACAGGTCCGGGGTGCTTTCTCCTTTACAGGATATATACTTGCCTGTCGTCTCACCTTGAAAGATGATCTCAGGCATCTGGAACTATAGGATCATGCATGTTTGTAAGATTAACGTGTGCATACATGTAAGAGTGAATATTTTGATGCATGTGAGTGAAACTTTATATAGTATGTTTGTGCCATCCTCATGTATGCAAGTGAGATTTTTTTTTTTTAATGTAATGAATGTAAGTATTTTTCTTAATGTGTGATTTTAAGGTGATTATTCTCTTCCTATGTGGTTGATTGTAGAGGTTGATGATATTTTAGTTTAGGCTTGAGATTGAAATTTGTATATAGGTTTAGTAATTCTAAGAATTCTAAATCCACCCAAATAAACTCCCAGGTTATGCAAGGAACCACTTCTCCTGTGTTTCACAGGCTACACTAATCTTCCCTGATCTAACTAACCTGAATTTATTCTATCTGTCTTGGACATTATTCTATTTTGGTTTCATGTAATAATTTTTGTTTGGGTAAGATGTTCCAATAGCCTCTATGTTATTTCATAGCCCTTAGAAGCCTTGGCATCCTGAATCCCCTGAGAGAAAGTCAGGTTGATTCACCCCTGGGCAATAGAAGATGAGGTAAAGTCTACTCAGTTTCTCTTCAGAAAGTCCCTTCAATTTGGAAGTGTTGGGGGGAAAGATTTCCAGTCACCATCAGGAAAAATGGGTAACCCTCAGGAGAAATTCTTTTTCTACCTTCTCTCTTTGAAGTCTCCAGACTGGGCTTCATGGACTTGTCTCAGTTTTGTTTTTTTTTTCCCAGCCAGAGCTTGTCATTATGGTCTTATGGGTTTTTCTGATTTGATTAAAGTTTTTTTCATGGATCATGTGTCAGATCTTATGCCTAGTACCAATCTGGGTTCTTATAAGGTTTTGTGTTGTTTGCTACCCTATAGAACTCAAGCCAGACCTGGTACCAAGTTCTCTATCATATTACTTCCAATTCAGTGTCACTGCCCCTAAGTTATATTTCTTATAAAATTCTGCATAACTACTGACTCCTGTAATATACAGTATTTCCTCTACTGATAAAGAGTTTCCTATGTTTTCAATTGCTGAATCAGAATCAGAATCAGAAAAGCTTGTTTGTTCTGAATTCAGGTGTTCACTATGCCAATTTGTGTCCCATTCATCTAAATCTTTGTGAACTTTATCATAGAGCTTGATGTACTCATAGGGTTCCTGTTATTCATCACTGTTTTGGTGAACTATTATTGTACCATTGGGTATTGTATCATCTGGGTCCAAGTCTGACTCTCGGTCACCGATTTCTGTATTCTCCATGTCTTCACTAGCTTTTGTTCAGTGACCTAATTTAATTCTGTGTCAGGTGTTGTTAAATCAGGTTTTGTGTCTTGGTCTGACCCTAGTTCAGTGATTTCTATAGTTCCCAATTCTTTTACTATATGTTGCCCAGTAATATGCTCTAATTCTGTGTTCTGTCGTGTCAAATTTGATTCTTGTGTGTTTACTGCTTCCTGCAGATCTGGTATTATGTTACTGGAGTGCACAGATTCTACCATATCTTTTGAATCAGGTTCTTGTGTATCTACTCCCTCTTATGAATCTGTTGACATAGAAATCATTCCCTCTTTGGTGGTATCTTCTGGGAATGACTTCAATACAGATCCACTTGCCCCTATATCAGTGAGAGGTTTATGCTTTTGTTCTCTCACTTCTATCCCAAGATATGGTTCTGGAGTTTCTTGTAAATTAGCTATTATGGTGTTTACATACACAGATTTCCTATTATCATCTTTACTTTCTTGCTCCAGGGTTTGTAATGCACTTGTATAACTAGTAGATGTTTCTATAAACTATAAACAATTTTTCAGTGCCCTTAAGGCTGTCTATGGGCCATTAAAACCCACCACCACTCCCTTGCTATCCTCTGACTGTGACACTCTCATAAAAGACAAAAAAGGCATCAGCAACAGGTGGAAAGAACACTTCAGTCAGCTTCTCAACCGACCCTCTTCAGTTGACCAAAGCGCCCTTGACCAGATCCCCCAAAACCGCTCCACTGAACAACTTGACATCCCTCCTTCAATAGAGGAAGTCCAAAAAGCCATTAAACAAATTAGTGCAGGCAAGGCACCCGGTAAAGACAGGATCCCAACCGAGGTGTACAAGGCCTTAAATGGAAAGGCGCTCCAGGCATTCCACATAGTGCTGACCAGCATATGGGAAGAGGAAGACATGCCCCCAGAACTCAGAGATGCCTCCATCATAGCCCTATACAAGAACAAAGGCTCACGAGCAGCCTGTGACAACTACAGAGGCATCTCACTACTCTCTACTGCCGGAAAGATCCTTGCCCGTGTTATACTCAACAGACTCCTGTCATCTGTCTCAGAGCAGAACCTGCCTGAATCACAATGTGGCTTCCAACCAGATTGCAGCACCATCAACATGGTCTTCACAGTAAGGCAAATGCAGGAAAAATGCCTTGAGCAGAACCTGAGTCTCTACATTGTCTTCATAGACCTGACGAAGGCCTTCGACACAGTGAACAGGGATGCATTGTGGGTGATCCTCAGCAAGCTCGGTTGCCCAGCAAAATTCGTCAAACTGTTCCAGCTCTTTCATGTCGACATGACAGGGGAAGTCCTATCTGGTGGAGAGACTTCTGATTGCTTCAATATCTCCAATGGCGTGAAACAAGGCTGTGTCCTCGCTCCAGTACTATTCAACCTATTTTTCACCCAAGTATTAAGACATGCTGTGATGGCTCTAGACCTGGGCGTCTGCATCAAATACCTACTGGATGGCTCACTATTCAACCTTCTCCGCCTGACAAAGACAACAGAGAGACTCATCCTGGAAGCTCTCTTTGCAGATGACTGTGCTCTCATGGCCCACCAAGAAAATCATCTCCAAACCATTGTGGACAGGTTCTCCACCGCAACAAAACTGTTTGGCCTGACTATCAGCCTCAGCCAAACAGAGGTGCTGTTCCAGCCCGCACCAGGGAGGCCAACGAACCAGCCGTGCATTACAATCGACAGCATGCAGCTTTCTAACGTCAATACTTTCAAGTACCTGGGCAGCACCATCGCCAAGGACGGGTCCCCACAAGATCAATGCCAGGATCCAAAAGGCCAGCCAGGCACTCAGGCGGCTGCGCTGCAAAGTTCTCCAACACAACGGTGTAAGCACTGCGACGAAGCTCAAAGTGTATAATGCAGTGGTCCTCAGCTCGCTCCTGTACGGTGTGAGACATGGACACTGTACCGGAAGCACATGAAGCAGCTGGAGCAATTCCACCAACGCTCCCTCCGGTCAATCATGAGGATCCGATGGCAGGACCGAATCACCAACCAGGAAGTCCTCGACAGAGCCAACTCCATCAGCATCGAAGTCCTCCAAACCCAGCTACGGTGGTCTGGACACGTCATCCGCATGGACCCACAGCGAATACCAAGACAGGTACTCTATGGTGAACTGTCAGCTGGACTCAGGAAACAAGGCCGACCAAAGAGAAGATTCAAGGATCAGCTAAAGTCCAACTTGAAGTGGGCTGGCATGACACCAAAGCCACTAGAACTCGCTGCCTCTGTCAGAAGCAGCTGGCGAACCCACATTCACCAGCCGCCGCCACCTTTGAAGATGAGCGACGTCGACGTCTTGCCGCTGCGCGTGAACGCCGACACCAGGTCACAACCGCACCTCCTGTAACAACTGGTGTCCCATGCCCCGTGTGCCACACACTGTGTGCCTCAGCCTTTGGACTCCAAAGCCACATGAGGGTACACCGTAGATGAAACTGCACAAAGACAATCGTCATTCTCGGCTTCCGAGAGACTACCACTACTAGATGTTTCAGGTTTTCCAATCTACCATCCCCTCTTCAGTTATTCCATTCCCATTCAATGCACTATTATTAACTAGCTCTGTATCACTTTGGACCACTGCTGTCTATGAGCTAACAGCTTGCTCAGAGGAAAGGTTTGTGTTCATGTTAAATTCAGTTTGAGAACTGCTTGGATGAGGTTTCACTATCAAAGACTCTTCTGTTCCCACTCCCTTACATTGTTTTGCAGTCTCTGGTTCAGGGAATATAAATGCATTGGAAGTTTGATATTGATCTGTGCTAAACTCATCCCCAGGACTGGTACCTTTGAGTGTTATAGGATTTTGTGGGTAAAAGTCTTTGGCTTTTGGATTTAAGTTAGTTCTCCCCTCATTTTCCTTTCTTTCCCCTCTTAGATGAATAAATGTATCAGCTCCAAAGTCTCTTACAACAATGTCTCATTTAGCTAGCTCTTCAAAAAGGTCTGGATACTTAAGTTGCTGTTTGAAAGATTTGCTAGCCCCGTTTGATTTTCCACTGTCTAGATCCATTCTGCAAGCTAAAAATTTTTCCAAAAAGGATTTAATCTGTTCCTTGCTTTTTTTCCATGCAGTTCTGTGTGCCCATGTATTGTGAACCATAAATGTCATGTTTCATGTCTGCTATTATCTGTGAAATTTCATTTTCCACCTCAATTCTAGACTTGTGTTTTGTACTTAAGTTGCTTCCTTTGGCTTCTTGCCCAACTATCTGTCTCTCCACCACTAAAATTTTAAAGTTTTCATTTTCTTTTCTACCATCTCCCTTTTTTTCCTTTATGCTTATGCCCTGATGTTTCCACCCTGGGGTACCCTCCAAAATTCATCTTTTTTTCACTAGATAATGCTAGAGCTTGGCATCATGCAGTATAATGCTTATTTCTCACTACAACTTCTGAATAATGGGGTTTTTCTCCAGGAGCTATTGCTGCTTCCTTGGATTTCAGATCTGGGGTCTCCTGTTCTCTAAGTCTGCAGTGAGAGCAACACTGCTTGCTGTTAGAGTCCTGTCTCCCATAGTTTTTGTTATTATATACTTTTCCCTGATAATATGCATTTTGACCTTTCCCATCTCTCTTATTTTAACCCTGTTCATAGCGATGTTTCATCAGGCAGATTCTTACTATGTGTCCTTGACAAGAACAGACACACACACACACACACACACACACACACACACACACACACACACACACACACAAGTCCTGGTATTTCTTTGCACTCTCTGTTAACTTTGGGGTATCTGTCTAGTGTGGGGTTTGTCTATTAAATGTCTTAATTGTAGCCAGGTTCTTAACCTCCTCTAATTCTTTCTGCCTTAATATTTCAGAGGTCTCTTGGAGCTTTTTCTTTAGATCATTCCTTTCTCTTTCTTGATCAACATTGTTATCATGAAGATAGGTGGTAGTGTTTCTAAGTTCATTAAGTGAGATGGTGTCAAACTTAGGGTAATCATTCCTGAAGAAATCTCTCAAGTGCTTATCACAGCCCTTGAGAAATTGTCCCCTCACATATAATTCTGATTCTTTTGAATTAGTGTTAAAACCTAATAGTCCCTCAGTTTTTTTGATAAAGCGATCAATAAATGTACTTGGGTATTATTTTTTTCTTGGTATAATCTGTCAAATTTTCCCCATGCATTGGGTCTTTCTGACAATTGCTTCATTCCCTGCAACAGATCCTCATGGCATTTTCTTAGATAAGCCATTGATCTTGGATTAGAAAACTCCAGATCCTCAAAAACTTCTGGCCAGCTCATGATTGAGGAATCTTTTTTAGTTTGCTCAATAAAGTTATTATGTTCCTGGGGTATAAAAAGTTCAGATAAAAGAATTTCTACATCCTCAAAATCTGGTTTATAGAGGTGAAATGCTCTCTTTAGTTCTTTAATTGCAAGATGAGGCTCTAATAAAAGTTTAGGCATACATTTACATAAAGATTCTAAGTCATGGGTGGTGAATGACTTATGAACCTTTGCATCTAAAATGCCAGAGTTATCAGTGACCTTAGCTATATCACACAAAGGCATAATCTTTTGAGCCTTGTATGCATTTGCAAGATTGTTGGAGATGCATTAATTGGTGCCTGCATGTTATTGGCAAGGTCATTTCCCCCTACTGCACCTAAAGGCGTCCCAGTATTAGTATTAGTAACTACACCATCCTTATCAGTCTGTCTCATAATGTCCCCAGTCTCCTTGTCAGTTCCCTTCCCCATGCCTTGTTTTCTCTGCATGTAATCCTGGCATACCTCAGTTATAATAGGGATCTGACCAAGCAATGTCTCTAATCTATCATCAATGACTAGAGCATGTACAGTTTTCTTTGGGAAGATCAGGTTGGCATCAGCTTTGATATTCTTTAAGAATCCTCTTCTTATGGTTGTAGACTCCTTCAGGTACTTCCATTTAAGGAAAACAGTCTGCCATATCTTCCTCTCTAGGCTCCATTCAAGACTCTCCATGCATTTTTTCCATTATTTTCCTGTGTGGGAACATCTCTGAAGCAGAAGATCCCAGTATAGGTTTATTTCATAAGATCAGGTTTTAGGGGGGAAAGAATGCTGAGGGAGCACTTTTAAGGATTCACATTTTTGGCATTAATTCATAAAGATATGAAGTCTAGTCTCTCTCTCTCTCTCTCTCTCTCTCTCTCTCTCTCTCTCTCTCTCTCTCTCTCTTGCTCTCTCTCTCTCTCTCTCTCTTGCTCTCTCTCTCTCTCTCTCTTGCTCTCTCTCTCTCTCGCCAAATTGCACTTCATATGGCATGCAATTTTCCTTTTTTCTCAGAAGACCTTGAAGAAAATCTGGAATCAGGAAAGGTTGTTAATGGAGACTAGCGAAAATGTCTAGTTTGTCATCTTTAGATTTATTCTTCTTGTTTGCTTTTTATCCAGATCTATGGTTTCATAAATATAAGACTTTCTTCTCCAATATAAACTAGTAGTTCACCAAGTAGTGTTGCTGATAAATATTAACAACCAGCTCTCAAAAAATATGCATAACATACTTTTAGACTTAATCTGCATTACTGACATTTCTCCATCACTTTCTTAAGTCTAGACAATCAACAAAAAAATAAATCAAACCCTGGTTTGTAGCATTTGCAGATATCCAAGGTGTAAATAATTATACCAAAAATTCAACAAGATAGCTCTAACACATTCCTGTCTTCAACTATAATTTAGAGCCATAAATTGTTGGCTGTTGCTATTGTTTTATAGAAGGAATCTAAGAGGCCATCAAGTTCAACACTGTTATTTTACAAATAAGGAAGCTGAGGCTGAGAGAAATTATTCATGCTCACAGAGCTAGTAGGTATCAGAAACGGTATCTGAATCTAAGTCTTACTAACCCCAGACCAAACCTATTCTCCATTTTACCATTTCTCCTTTGTATCTATAAATTCTATAAAAAATTAATTTTCTAATATATTCAGACAACTGAACAGATTAGTGTTACAAAAATATTTCAACTAAAAAGATATAAATGAACCATAATGACAGATTTTAAATGATAATTTACTTGGTCAGCTAGTGTCTCTTACTTGTAGTCCACTTTAGGATTCTCCTAGTGTTTTAAAAGGTCTTTGAGTAGAGATACAGAAGATGTGTTCATGAAAAAAGTTCATAAGAATTGTAATAAATCATATGTCTTTAATATCTTTTTACTGCATAATTGAACAAAAATTAACACCCTAACCTTAGGCCAAAAAGGGAAAAATGAGATATTGGTCACCTTAGAAGTCCTGGCAGATGCTTTATTCCTTCTTTTTCTCCAACACTCTGAAAAAAAAATCCTCCACCCATTAGCTATGTCTGAGAGTCCACTAATTTAAGAAGCCTTTAGCTAAGAATTTGCAATGGATTGGAAAGTCAGGTAGTACATTCCAAGAGTAATTTGGGCAAGTAACTTTATTTCTGTAGTTCTCGGTTTCTATATCTGTAAAATGTGCACCTGGATAACTTTTAAACTCTGCTACAATCAACAGTTTATGATTATAAGATCATTTGATACTATAGCAAAGATATCCAAATACATCAGTTAAGCCAGAAGCTTGAGGCCGAGAGTTCATTCACTAGTCACATGCCCAGGCACATTACCATGCCAGTTAGTATCTTGCAGAGGCTACTTATTCAGTGGCCAATGGAGCATCAGAGAGCAAAGCAGCATCTGGAAGACATTGTTAAAGCAGAGATCAGTGGGCAGCAGGCTTGGTGGGAACAGTGCTATGACATCACCAGAAGAACAAGATTATTATGAAGTAAAATGAGATAATGTGAGTAAAGCATTTGAACATCTCGCAGTTCTATATGAATGTGAATCATTGGGTGAGCCAAAAGACATCAGCATAAAGAAAAGCGTTAAGGAGATGAATCAAATTTTAGAAAAGTTAGATATGCAAGACCTCTGGAGAAAACTGAATGACTAAAATAGATAGGCGTATACATTTTTCTCAGCTCTAAGTGGCACTATCACAAAAACTGAGCATGAATTAGGTCATCAAAATCTCACAACAAAATACAGAAAAGCAGAAATACTAAATGTATCTTTTTAAGACTATGATTCAATAAAAATTACATTCAGTAAAGGGCCATAGAAGGATAAATTAAAAATTGATTGAATCCTAAATATTCTAATCCTAAGAATGTCAAAGAACAAATCATGGAAACAACCTATAATTTCATAAAAGAGAATGAAAACAATAACACAACTTTCCAGAATATATTGGATGCAGTCAAGGTTATATTTAGGGGAAATTTTATGGATCTAGTTGCTTAAATAGAGAAAGAACAGATCGATGAATTGGACAAACAATGTTAAAAACTAGAAAAAAGAACAAATGAAAAATCTCCAAAATTAAATACCAAATTGGAAATCATTAAAATCAAAAGAGAGTTTAAGAAAATTGAAAGAAAACCATTGAACTAATTAATAAAACTAGAAATTGTTTTATGGGGAAAACAATAACAGTGGTTATAGAATGGTTAATTTTATTAAAAATTAAAGGAAAAAACCCAAATAACAGTATCAAAATTGAAAAGGATGAATACACCACCATAAAGTTAAATTAAATAAATTATCAGGAACTATTTCCCCCAAATACATGCCAACAAATTTGATAATCTAAGTGAAATGGATGCATATTTAGAAAATAACTTCCAAGATTAACAGAAGAGGAAATAAAATGACTAAATAATCCTATGTTAGAAAAAAGAATTAAACAAACTATAAATGAGTTCCCTAAAAAGAATCCCCATGGCCAGATGGATTCATAAATAAATTCTACCAAACATTTAAGTAACAATTAATCCCAATACTATGTAAACTATTTGGGAAAATGAGCAGAGAAAGGGTCCTACCAAATTATTTTTATGATAAAAATAGGGTGCTGATACCTAAAACAGGAAAAAAAAAAGAGAGAGAAAGAAAACTACAGAACAATTTCCTAATGAATACTGATGAAAAAATTTTAAGTAAAATATAATCAAGGTGAATACAGCAATATAAAGATCATACATTATGACCAGATGGGATTTATACCAGGGATGCAAGGCTGGTTAAACATTAGGAAAACTACCAGCATAATTGATCACATTAATAACAAAACCAATAAAAGCATATGATTATAAACTCAGAAAAACCTTTTGACAAAGTACAATGTTCATTCTTAATAAAAATAATTTTTTAAAAAAAGGAATAAATGAAGATTTCCTTAAAATGATAAGTAGTATCTATCTAAAACAATCAGCAATATTTATCTGTAATGGAAATAAGCTGGAAGCCTCTCCAATAAGATCAGGAATGAAGCAATATCACCACTATTATTTGATTTTGCAGTAGATATGTTAGTTATAGCAATAAGAGAAGAAAAAGAAATCAAAGGAATTAGTATAGACAATGAGGAAACAAAAAAAGTTGAAATAATTAACAACTTCAGCAAAGACAATTGAGGAGAAAGGAGAAATATTATTGCTCATGGGTAGTCTGAGCCAATATAATAAATTCATTTACTTATTCAGTGTCATACCAATCAAATTTCCAAAAATTATTTTATGGAACTTGAAAAATAATAACAAAATTCACGTGAAAGAACAAAAGGTCAAGAATGTCAAGGGAATCAGTGATTTGCCTACCAGTACCAGATTTCAAGCTATATGGAAAGTATATGTATACAAATATACAGTAGTAAATTACTTTACTAATTTTGTATTTGATAAGCCCAAAGATTCCAGCTTTTAAAACATCTCACTATTTTTTAAAAAATTGCTAGGAAAACTGGGAAGCATTTTGGCAGAAAATAAGTATAGACAAACATCTCACATTGTATATGAAGAGAAGGTTAAAATGGGCAAATGACTTAAACATAAAGGGTGATTGATATCCAAAGCAAATTAAAGGAGAATTGAAAATTCTACCAGACAGATTTATTAATAAGGGAGGAATTTGTGGCAAAAAAAAAAAGATAGAAAAGATCATGACATGTAAGTGGGTAATTTTGATAATGTGAAAATAAAATAATTTTGCACAAACCAAAGCAATGTAGCCAAAATTAGAAGCAAAGAAGGTAACTGGGGGGAAATTGTAATGGCAAGTTTCTTTGATAAAGGCCTTATTTCTCAAATATATAGAGAATGGAGTCAAACTTATAAGAATATGAGTTATTCCCCAAGCTGATAAATGATAAAAAGAATATGAACAGGCAGTTTTCCGATGAATAAATCAAAGCTATCTATAGTCATATAAAATGCTCTAAATCACTATTGATTAATAACCAAACAAGAGATAGAGAATATTACAAGAAGTAAAATGAATAATGGTTTTTGTACAAAAAAAACCCAAAGTAACCAAGATTAGAAGGGAAACTACAAACTGGGGGGGGGGGGGGAATACCAATTTTCTCTAATAAAGGTCTCATTTCTTAAATATATAAATAACCAAGTCAAATTTATAAGAATATGTCATTCCCCAATTGACAAATGGTCAAAGGATATGAATAAGCAGTTTTCAGATGAAGAAATCAAAGCTACCAATAATCATATAGAAATGTTCTAAATTCCTCTCGATTAGGGAAATGCAAATTAAAGCAACTCCAAGGTACCACCTCACACCTATCAGATTGGCCAATATGACAGAAAAGGAAAGTGATAGATGTTGAAGGGGATGTGGCAAAATTGCATTGCTGGTGAAGTTGAGAACTGATCCAACTATTCTGGAAGGTATTTTTGTAAGTAAATTATGAAAGAGCTTTGAAACAATAGTCCCTTTGAACCAGTAATATCATTATTAGATCTGTATCCTACAGAAATTTTTAAACAAGAACCTACTTGTTCAAAAATATCTATAGCTGCTGTTTTTTATGGTAGCAAAGAATTAGAAATTGATGGGATGTCCATCAATTGGGCAATGGCTGAACAAATTGTGGTATATAATAGTGATGGAATACTATCATGCTATAAGGGATGATGAACAGGATGATTTCAGAAAGAGCTGGAAAGACCTACATGAACTCATGAAGAATTGAAATAAGCAGAACCAGTAAAACATTGTACAGAGTAATAGCAATATTATGGAATGATCAACTGTGATAGACTTAGCTGCTACTGGCAATACAGTGATCCAGGACAATTCTGAGGGACTTATGACAAAGAATGTTATCCACATCCAGAAAAAGAATTTCTGGAGTTGGAATGAAGATGAAAGCATATGATTTCTTTCTGGGGGTTTTGGTTTTATATGATTATTCACTTACAAAAATGAACAATATGGAAATATGTTTTACATGATAATACATATATAACCCAGATTGAAGTGCTTGCCAGTTTTTTTTTGGGGGGGAGAAATATTTGATCATATGATTTCAGAAAACTTATATGGAAATTTGTTAATATATGTAATTGGTAAAAAATGAAAATATTAAAAAAAATAATACCCCAACCTTCCATCTGAAAAAATTATCTTGACTTATGATTTGCAGAAATTAAGATTATCTACCATCACCATTCTCCATTTTCCTGGATAACTCAAATTTTCTATGTCTTTACCTATCTTTACTTTCCCTCCTGACTCAGAATAAAGAGTAATTATTTCCAAATTTGAAAAAAATAATAAATTACTATTGATTCGAGAAATACAAATTAAAACAACTATCAGTTTGATTAAAGTAGCCTTTGCCAGACAATGCCAGGCATAGTCACATGCCTGGGAATGTGGCTACTGAATTTCTCTCAGCCTCCAACTTCTAACTTTAACTGATGTACTTGGTTGTCTTTGCCATCAAATTGACAAATATGAGAGAAAAGGAAAATAACAAATGTTGAATGGGACATAGAAAAACTGGGACATTAATGTACTCTTGGTGAAGTTGTGAACTGATCTAACCATTCTGGAGAACAATTTGGAACTGTGCCCAAAGGGCTATTGAACTATGCCTACCCTTTAACCTAGCAATACCACTACTAGGTCTATATCCTAGAGAGATCAAAGGAAAAGGAAAAGGAAACATATTTATGTATATGTATAAAAATATTTATAGCACTTTTTTTGAGGCTGCCAAAGAATTGGGCCTTGAGGAGATGCACATCAATTGGATAATGATTAAACAAGTTGTCATATATGATTGTGACAGAATGCTAGAGCCCTATAGGAAATGGCGAACAGAATGCTTTCAGAAAACCCTGTAAAATCTTACATAAACCGATGCCAAGTGAAAGGAGCAAAATCAGGATAATATTGTACACTAGTAGCAATATTTTATGATAATCAACTTTGAATAATTTAGCTATTCTGATCAATATAATGAACCCAAGAACTTATGATGATGATGAAAAATACCATCCATTTCTAAAGAAAGATCTGATGGAATCTGAAAGCAGATGGAAGCATAATCTTTTCACTTTACTTTTCTTGCTCTTTTGCAACATGGTTAATATGGAAATGTGTTTTATATAATTTCACATGTATGATTGATATCGCATTTCTTGCCTTCACAATGGGTGAAGCATCGATGACTTTAAGGAGAGAATTCAGAACTAAATTAAAATGCTAAAAATACATAATAATTTTTAAAAGACATCAGCATAATTGTAGCATTAAAGAAATGAGTTGACTCCTCTGTATGTAATCTGGCCAAACATTCCCAATGCACAAGCCTCTCCATGTGTATTCCCTATGTGTTTTCACTCTTCCCAATAATGGTGTATGTATTATTAGGAGAATCTGACCTATGTTTATGTTAGAAATATTTTATTTCTCTTTTTCCTACTATGGCATTTCATTAAACACTTTTCCTTGGAAATAATTGTATCTTTTAGCTATTTTTTGTTATTCAATCTTTTTCCATTAAAGGTAAATAATTGGGGAAGGTTCTTAAGATATGCTTTTAGCAAATACAGACACAAAGTATACCCCTATCTGAGAAACTGTCTATAAATTTCCCCCCCTCAACTTGTTATTTTCCTGCTAATTTTGGTTACATTGGTTTTATTTGTACAAAACCTTTCCAATTTATTCTATTCAGAGCAATCCATTTACATCTGACTATGCTTTCTGTCTTCTTTATTCATACATGCACTGTTCTTCTAATTTGTTTAAGATATCTTTCTTCATGCCTAGCTAGTTCAGGCATCAATTTTGATCTCATCTAGGTAAATGTAGTAAATTATTGTTATATATCTAGTTTTTGCCACATTGGCTTCCAGTTTTCCCAACAATACTGTATACCAAATAGGGAAATTTTTATTCCCAAAATTTGGATCTTTACTTTTGTTAAAAACAAGGTTACAATAATCCTTTAAAACTGTTGTGTGTCTATTATGTTCCAGCAATCTAGAGAAAATAGAATATCTAAATAAGCCTATTTTTTTTAAAAAGAAATTGAACAGGTGATAAATGAACTTCCTAAGAAATAGAAATTTCATTGACAATGTCTACAGGATATATTAAAGATCTGAAAGCCCATTTACCAAGATAGAAACAGGAATTATAATAATACAATTTAAGAAAACAACAATATAAAAAACTCTTTACAGAAATAAAGGCAACTATTTGGGAATATATTAACTTATAATGGTTGGGCAATAATATATAATAAAAAGCAGTGTTACTGAAATTCATGTATAAATTTAATATCACATATATCAAATTCCAAAATTTTGCTTTCTGGAGACAGAACAAATAATAACAAAATTTATCTCAAGAAACAATAAATAAAGAATTTCAATGGAAAATAGTGAAAAAAATTACAGTGGAAGGGGACCCAACAATACCAGATTTTAAATTATACTACAAAGTAAGTATGATTGAAATGATTTAGTATTAGATAATAGATGTTAGATCCAAATTCAGTAAGACTCTTCCCTTTGGTGGAGTGAGTTGATGAGAACTTGAAAGAAAAGAAACCTGGTCTTTGGGTGATTAGAGAGAAGATAAGCACTTATAGATTCACTTCAAGAAAAAGTTTCTGAAGGAAGAGAAATATTCTTGAAAGAAGCCAACATGGAGAGGAGTCTACATCTCTTACATTATATTGCAAACTTAATACATTATACACTTTAAGGAATTTCCCTTTTGATGAAATCTGGGTTTTTTCTCTTGGCTAAAATGAGAAATTTTTATTCCAAGGGAGAATTTATTCACTCTATGTATTATCTCTATTATATTCTCAGCTGTCTGATTTCTCTTTGCTACTGGCTTGGAGAAATGACTTTATTTTCTATTTGTTGTGCATGTTCATTGTGGAACAGCCATTTGATGGGAAAGGAGTTTAGTCTTGGATATATCGGTTGGGACACATTTCCCCCATCAACTAATAATGATCAGGTGCTCAGCTTAAATTTAAAAACTGTCCTTCCTAGGCTAACAATATTTGAAGGATCCTAAGTCTTCTAGCCTGAAACTCTGAGGAGAGCAGTCTCATGGTCCCAATCTCTTCTTCTCCTGGGTTTCTCTTGGAGTATGCATGGGTGGAGACTTTATAGACCCATTTGGACACATATAAGCTACAGGGCCAAAACTCAGTAAACACTCCTAACATAAGTTTTGCAAATCATCTTACGTTCATATCTCATTTGATCCTCACAACAACCTTGTGAGTTAGGTGCAATTATTATGTTCATTTTATAGATAAGGAAATAGATCCTGAGAAAAGTTGGGACTTAACCAGAGAGGCAGAATTTGAACTCAAGTCTTCCTGACTGGCTCCAACACTACTTACAGAACCACATAGCTACCTATATTTAATCTTCCCTGACTCGTAAAGAGCTCAGTCAAATAGAAAAAAGATAGAGGAAAAGGCACCAAGACAGTCAAACCACAGTTTTCCAAGATATAGTTTTAGATTAGTTTAACTTCCAAAACAAATTTAAAATAGACATCTAAAAATGGATTTTGGTGCTTGATAACCATGTAAATATCTGCTTAGAACTCTGTGCCACCTCCATTGGTCCTACAGCTTGCCTGTGGCACCAAAGTACTCAAAGGGCTTTCGTGGAGAAATAAATGAAGTGAATTTTATTCCATGTGGCATTTCCACTTTGTCTATGCTGCTAAACAAAAAGATCTCTATACAAGGCCACTCTTGTATAATGAGCCACACTTCAGTCATAGAGACATCTTCAATTTTTCCATTCCATTGCAGAACAAAGGGAAGCATCCCAATTTAGGTCAACACTTTGTAACTTCATCATTTGAAGAAAAAATACTTTATTTTTTTTTATTAGTCATCCATTCAGCTTTCCTGCTTCAAGAGATTCAATTTTTCTGACATACGTGGTGATGTCCAATTTCTGTCACTGCCCTCTTTATTTCTTATTTGGCATCTCCACTTCAAGTTCATTTACATTTTTGCATGCTTAGTACATGCAAGTCATTCTCTCTATCACGCGCCTGCTCCAAAACGGAAGTCCAAAAAGAGCCAAGAGAGAGACCTCTCAAAAGCCTTTGAATCAGCTTAAATACCTTCTCGATCTTGGCCCAGGTGAGATTACAAGGCATTCTGGGGAAGTGGAGCAAAGGCTCATGGGGATTGTAGTCCTGTATTCGAGTCTATTTTTTACATTTGCCATGTGATTCTTTCTCTTTTTGCCTTGTGCTCTCTTTCTCCTGGTGCCTTAGATTTTTCTCAAAATTAGATCTTTGGTGGTATAGGAGAGAATGTGTTATCAATCTAATTCAGCTGGATTGGGAGAGGGAGCATACTATAATGGATAGAGAGCTGAATTTGGACTAAGGAAGACCTAGATTCAATTAAACCTCAATTGCTTAGTTTATAAATCTGGGCAAGTTTCTTTAATTCCTGTAGTCTCTTGTTCCTCATTTCTCATTTTGGAACAGTAATAATGGTAGTTCCCACCTCACAGGATTATAAGGATCAAATTAGCCAATTCACTTAAAAGCATTTTGCAAATATAAGTCAGCTCTCATTAATCCTACTCACTGATGATAGTTAAATCGTCCTAGTTTTATTTATTTGTTTATTCTTACATCTTCCTTTAATTTTGCCACTCCTATACTCAAAGATCTTTGGTGATTATTGGCTACTGAATTAAGTTCAAACCATTTCCCTGGTGTTCAAAGCTCGCCACTCTTGACCCAAACCACCTTTCCAGACTTATCTACCACAACTCCCCTTCATTTGCCTTATATGCTTCAGCTGAACTGGATTAGTTTATATTCCCTGAATTCAATTCAGTAAACACTTATTAAATGCCTACTTTGTGTAGGACATTAGGCCAGATGCTAGAAATAGAGAGATTAAAAAAAAAAACAGACTCTGCTCTCAAAGACCTTTTATAAAATTGCAAAAGCAAATAATTATAAAGTAATTTCAGGGAGGCAAGAATATTCAGAATTGTTGATATTGGACAAAGCTTTGAGCAGGAGATGAACATCACTTCCCTTCCATCTGTCTTACCCCCTGCTTCTTGCCCTCTGCTCTAACCTACTTAACATACTTTCTTCCTCTTATCCCTCCCACCCATTTTCCCTTGCTTAATTCTTACTTCCTGCCCTACTTCAAGGCACAGCCTAAATGGTCTACTTGATCCTCCTCTCCCCAAACCCTGGACAAGCACAACAATTTCCCCCCACTGAACAAAAGTAACCCTCATTACCCCTCATTGCATTTTTACATTTGATCTTATAGTTGTGAAGGCATCTCATCTCTCCTGTTAGATTCCAAAAGAACAAGGGTCAGTGTCAAATCTTCTGCCTCCCCTATGGTACTTTGTACATGGTAGTTGTTCAGATGAGGCTTACCATTGAATAAATCAACACAAGAGACACAGAGCCATGTTCCGAAAGAACGCTACTGCAGCTTTTGACTGTTCTTACTGAATGACAACTCTGAATTTCACATTGTCTAAGGCAATAATAGTGTACAAATGTAAATATGTTTTATTTGAATTTTATTTATATTAGTAGATTCCTTTTTGCACAGTTACTGAAGTTTGTATTCTTGTAGCCAATTCTAATTATCTAGGGGCTGACTGTCTGTTTTGTAGATTATCCAAGATCATTGCTTTTTCCTTTTGTGGACATTTCTTTACTTGTTAGCACCTCTAATTCAGAGAGCAGAGGTTAGGGGCAGGGCCAAAGGGAAGAAGGAGATGAAAATCAAATCAATCAGTTTTGCCTTTTAGTGACAGCTTTACAAATGGTTTGATAAGAGAACATAGTTGTAAGTAATGACCAAGATGAGGTTTGGGGATTTGGATTTGGAATCATCATTCATATTTTTCCTGTCTCTGATTAATCATAGCACACTGAAAGTACTATGTGGTAGCTACACTAGGATCCAATTTTGGAAGTTATTTTTCTTGAGATCAAAAGATAATCTAATAAAATAAGATATATGTATATGCATGTACATAATTGTGTGTATATACATATAATTGTTTTAAGATTTTAAACAAAGACTTAGGACTTATCCAGACAATATTTACTCTTAAGGAAAAAACTGGGGCCATGGTACCATAATCACAATGGTACTCATATTTTTCTGTCTTGAATTACTTCAGTTATCTGGGGTTCACAGCCTCAACATCTTTAAATAGACTGTCCAGTGTCATTTTAATAACAATATCAATTGTGCTTGAGGAAGGATAATTGGGCAATTTGTTCATAATTTATAGAATAATCAGAATTTTTTCACATTTTCTACTATAGAAGTAGGGAAGAAGTTAGGAAAGGAATTATGACTTGCTGCCTCAGTAGACTCTGTCAAACGGTACTATATGGTAGGAATTTTCTAGGTCCAATTTCTTTTATTTTTTAACCCTTACCTTCCATCTTGGAATTGATACTGTGTATTGGTTCTAAGGCAGAAGAGCAGTTAAGTGACTTGACCAGGATGACAAAGCTAGGAAGTGTTTGAAGTCAGATAGGACCTCCCATCTCTAGGTCTGGCTCTTGATCCACTAGCCATCTAGCCGCCACCTCCAGGCCCAATTTCTGAAGATGAGCCAATCCTAAACATAATATTTTTTCTTCCTAAAATTAAATTTCTATTCAAAATTACATCAATCTTTTATCCTGGGGCAAGGATAACTTCTGGATATAGTGTATATATCTCTAAAAAAGTGGCAAGGAATAATTGAATCCCCTCATATGATTCTGAGTTTTGGTCTGGCTGCTAACTTTGGCAAAAGGAGTTGAATTTTTCCCAATAGGATGAAAGCCCTGGAGTTAATGAAAGCAAGATTCTAAAATTTGGCTTCTCTTCACAACATTTTGATTTTGTAAATTACAAATGGCTTTTTTGGACCTCTTAGCTGACACATAGCAATGGGACATTTAATATAACAAAGATACGCTTCCTTTAGTGATTTCATTCATTATTCCAACATATACAAAGTACCAATTCTATGCAGAGCATTATACTATGGGAGTGAAAAATTAAAAGTTTAAGTGATTACAGAGTTTACGTTTTGTATAAGAATAAGCTATAAATGATTGTAGAATAAAATGCTTGATAATTAAAATCAACTTAGCCATTATTAAGTACCTAATGTGGGTAAGGTACTATGACAGACCCTGGATGCCAAGCTGAAAAACAACACTTAACCTGACAGGAATTTGTATTCTACTTAGGGAGGCAATATGGCATGGTTATGTGAAAGAAGGAGTGAGCGAAGAAGGAAGGAAGACAGGAAGAAAGAAATTGTGAATTAAAATTTAAGAAGAGGAAATTGGGAAGATTTGGGGAAAAGTTGAAGGAACTAAATGAAAAGAAGAGCTTAAAGAGAAGAAGAAGAACTAGAAAGGGCACAACCAAAGTTGGGGAAAGACTCAAGTTAAATGAAAGGATGGACTTACTGAAGGAGAAAGATCCAAGATGAAGAAGCAAGACTTTATCACTAAGAAAAAGGAGTGGAAAAAGAAAACTGGAGGAGGAAGTTGACACTTGAAAGAAAAGAGGACTTGAAGAAGATGAAGAGAAAGGGAACTCTAGAAGAACAAGGCAAGGAAATTTATAAGAAAAATGTCTTTAAATTTTGTTTTAACAGTTTATTTGCAGGTGAATTTCTGCTCATATAAGGAAACAGATAGAGTCTAACTTGTGACTTCTTAGGGCAAGAGCAAGGGAGGAGGAATCTAAGGCAAAAAATACATCATGGCTCATTGCTGGAGATATCCTAGACCTCAGAGGGCTTGTTCTTAATGACACAACCAGAAGAGGAAGAGAGCAGAGCACTCTCTAGGAGTAAGTGATTCAGGGGAATGATACAGTTACCTTACATGTACACATTGTTATGAAATAAAGCAGCATAAACTAGCAAAAAAAAAAAAAGGACTTTACAAATCTCATTTGATATTCACAATAACCCTAGGAGGTAGGTGCTATTTTTATTCCCATTTTATAGATAAGAGCACTTAGGCAGAAAGAGGTAGGATTTGAACTCAGATCTTCCTGACTCCAGGCCCAATATTCTATTCATGTGCTATTTAGTCTTTAACTAGTCTGGTCTTTCTCCTTTTCCATGATGGATATAAGTGGTGACAGGAGTGCAGGAAAGGCGAAATATAGCAAAGAAGAATTGAATGAAATAACAGTGGAACAATAGTTAGGGATATTTTCCCAGAAATGGCGGTTAAGTACTACATATACACTGCTATTAATGGGAAAAGATATACTTATTGAATAGTAGGCTTAATTTTGTTTATTTTAATATAGGAAGATAGGCAATATATAGTAAGATTTGAAAGGTACATTAGGCTCTGTGGCAGGCCAGAGCTGATCAGATTGGTCTCATGTACAGGGAAGCAAGAGTAGATGAAATGAGACATTCGTAGAATATCTAACCAATAACAAAAGGAAATCTATTTAACCAATGCAGGAAAAGGACATTCAGAGTAGGGAGTAGGTATTCTCAGAGTTGAGAATCCCACCCTGATTCTACTAGATGTAGCTTCCCTGTGCTGATGTTGATCATTCTACTAGTCTGTGCTCAGGAACCTTTTTCCAGTCATTCTCAGCTCTTAATTATCCCATTTGGGATTTTTGGCAAAGATACTAGAATGGTTTACCATTTTCTTCTTCACCTCATTTTTCAGAAGCGAAATTGAGGCAAACAGATTTAAGTAACTTTCCCAGAGTCCCACAGCTAGTAAGTATCTGAAGCCAGATTTGAACTCAGAAAGATGTGTCTTCCTGATTGCAGACACCATGTTTTATCTCCAGAGCCACTTGGTTGACCTACAAGAGGAGTTCTAACCCCTTATATCTTGACTGTTTTTGTCTTCACGCTACCAGGATGCTACCTCAACAGCCTGAATTGAGTTATAACCCCTGAATCAATTTTATATTTAAGACAGTTTTAATATACTGTACTTTAAGGAGAAACTAGTCTAATTAGCCTGCCACGTTTTCAGGTTGTGGGGGGCTTTAAAAGCTACCCAGGAGAGCTTGATCTGAGAGGCACTAGAGATCCATTAAAGTTTATTGGGGGAAACTAAGCCACACAGTGGATAGAGTGCCAAGTGGGGATTCAGGAATCCTCCTGGCCTCAAACCTTTACCATCTATGTGATCCTGGGCAAGTCACTTAACCCTTTATGACTCAATTTACTCACTTCTACAGTGAGGTTGAAGTGGAAATGACAAACCATTCTAGTATCTTTGCCAAGAAAACATAATATGAGATCATGAAGAGTCAAGACTGTAATGGGAAAAGAAGAGAGATAGGATAAGATTTAAGAGAAGTGGAAGGCTGTTTTAATGCACAGGCTAGGGACTCAAGGGAAAGGTTTTAGCAAGGAGAAGGCAGAGGAGGAACAATTTGGAAGTGACAACTGGTAGCGGGAGTGACTGACTTCCTGTAGGAGATTGAGACTCTTTCTGTTCAGAGGGGTGGAGGAAAAGTAAACACTTGTCAGAGCTTAGCTACCTCAACTTGACTGTGGAGAAGGAGTAAACCCCTTAATCATCTTCAGAGATTCTCTGTCTAACTGGGGAACATCTAGAAAGGGATCTGACCATACCTGCTGTGCTTTCCAGAAGGGTTTTTATCTAAAAACTCCTGTAAGATCAGCTTTGACATTTTACCTCAGGGGTCAGACCCCCTGGGGTGGCCTTAGCTATTTGGGAGCAATCATAACAGGTTTCAGAGACAGCTTTTGAACTAAATCTAACCTAATACTGAGGGTCATAGATAGGTTGCTTAGTCAGCTTTTGGGGAACACCTAGATAGAAATAGGGAGCTGGTAAGTTAGCCAGAAGACCTGAAGGCTCCCTCTTGTGAGGGATGTAGAGGACTGTTCGGTGAATGGTTAGATCCCTTAGAGTTAGAACTCTTGTTCTGATACTCAGTTTGTATCCCCTCTTATAATAAAAGAGATACTGATTTTAAACATCAATTGTCTCTAAATTGGACAACTGGCCCAGTGCAAGTAATTCTGCTTCACTCTCACTAACTAGAGATTAGAATACTTGGAGGTCATGACTGGGTATTGTAAATTTTAAAATTAAATCTCAATAATAAAATATTATATTTAGGAGATTTATTAGTGATCATTAGAAATAAAGGAATAAAAAGGTAACAAATAAAAAAGGCCACATATCCATGGCTGACCAGCCAGTTCAAATGCCCCCCCTTACCACCACCAAGCTTGCTGTCATTATGCCAAAGAAGTGGGACCCTCCAAATCCCCGCCTGATATCCCCTGTCAATAGGAAATATGTAACAACAAGAAGTCAGTGGGCTCCTAGGAAATATAGTCATTTTTTAGGGTAACAGATTTTCAATTATACATACCCCCCTGAGATCCACGGAATATTAGTCTTTCCAATGAATCTCATAAACATAACCAACTTTGAAATTACAATAATTTGAGGATAAGAGGAAAAGAGAACAAAACCAATGGTTGCTAGGCACATTGGCAAACTCTGCATCAATTCCTGGAGGTCATAATGGAGATTTTTTTGAGGGGGACTTCAATCTAGATCCAATTTTTTTCAAGGAAAACATTTCCAAAGAATTGCACTTCTAAATCTGGACCATGGTAAAGATTTAATGATGTGTAAGGTATTCTGCAAAGCTAGAATTAACAACTATTCTCATCCCCCTACTCTCCTTGATTACCACATCTGAAGAACAACATGAATTTCTCCTAGCAGATTGATCAAGGTATTTTCTGCCCATTATAGATCCATCCTAATAGAACCATTTGGCCACTTATACCTTAGACTTATGTCTGATGAGGTAGATGTTTTACAACTTCAGTATCATGGTAATTCTGCCCTTGGAATTGAGTTATGAAACATATGATTGCTACTGATTATGTTCTAGCTGAAGAAAAACTCTTTAACAATGGGTTAAGGGGCTGTGATCTCAGCCATGCACAAAGAAAGGTTACTCTCCTTTGGGTGACTCTTGGAGTTCTCCTGAGTATCCATGCCTCAAGTGAAGAGATATCATGAAATGCAAGCACAGGATTAACCAGTGGGTCATGAATTGATTAAGTAGTGGCCCTAGACTTGGGAAGACCTGAGTTTGAATGTGGCCTCAGACACTTACTTGCAATGTGGCCCTGAGAAAGACACTTAACCAAATAAATGGTTCAGGCAGTAAATGATACTGATGTTCCAGTGTGAGTCATTTTTGAAGGCTAAGGTTGTTGAGAAGGCTAACTACGTAGCTAGCTAAAATTCATTAAAAAAGTTTTCAAGGGGTTAATGGGGTGTCCAGGGAGGACCTTACAAGTTATTTTCAGGGTTATTCATCTACCTTTCACCCAACTCTTAACTGTGGTTCCTAAAGGCTATAGCATGCTCAGCAGCCACATCCTAGGAAAACATCTTGGCAGGCTGGCTAAACCATGCCGAGGGTAATTGACAGACCTTTGACCCATTGATTAGTTAGAAGGATGTCTACCTCAAGCATATGAAGACCTTCCCTAGCCAGTGGAATGAGTGAAAGAGAACAATTTTTTACAATGTCCATAAAAATGACTGAAGCAGACGCAGGAGTACTTCGAGATTAATCAGACATCAGAAACGCTAAGGTGCATTTCACTGCATCTCAAACCATTGGGGCAGCTGGGTAACTCAGTGGATTGAGAGCCAGGCCTAGAGATGGGAGGTCTTAGGTTCAAATGTGGCCTCAGACACTTCCCAGTTGTGTGACCCTGCCAGTCATTCTGACATTTTGCCTTGCCACTGGACTTCAATGAATCTGGAAGAAAGAGTAAGACCAACAAGTTTGTGCAATTCTGCTTGGCTTAAATCCAATGTTTGCAAGCCAAGACATCGTGCCATGATGTCACTGGTCCTCTTTGAAAGGAAGGAGGAGCAACAGTAAAAGTTGTGCAGAGCATTCCACATATGTTAATTCATTAGATTGGAAGAAAGATTCATGGAGAGCATGGCACTTCTATTCCAGGCAAAGAGAACTGGACAAGCTTCAGTACTGAAGCAGGAATTACTATTGCACCTTCCTAGAACCACAAATAGAACAATTTACCTGCCCTGGAGAGTTAATATAAGGAAGTAATTATCGATAATGCTGGAGAAATAAATGAACATCAGAGACTGCAGATGGTTTGTCTTCTAATCTATCTGTGTCCTGTAGTCAGACTTCAAATGCTAGCTTTGTGATCATTTGCATAACACTTACTCTTTCAGAGTCTCAGTGTCATCATGGGGGTAATAATAATACTTGCAATGCTATCTCCCCTGATTATCATTTAAAAATATGGAAATATGATTACAAAGATATTTCAGGCCAATGAGAAATTTAGGGTTAGGATGATGCAATGGATAGAGTGCTGGCCCTGAAGTCGGGAAGACTTTTCTTGAATTCAAATCTGACCTCAGATACTTACTAGCTATGTGAATCTGGGCAAATCACTTAATCCTGTTTGCCTCCATTTCCTTGACTGTAAAATGAGCTGAAGAAGGAAATGGGAAACCACTGCAATATATCTGCCAAGAAAATCCCAAATTGAGTTAAAAGAGTTGGACACTACTGAAAAAACGAAACAACAATAACAACATCAGAAACCATAAAGACATAACTGAATTAAATTGTGTCATTACCCCTGGGATAACAGCTGTTTTCCAGTTCCAGAATTGTTCATGAAGAGATTAAAAAGGTGAAGCCTCAAGTCCCCACCACTGTATTCCCCTAGTCATATGGTGACAGGAAGAAACATGTTTGTATAGGTGAAACAGTCTCCCAGCAAAGTGGGTGGTTTAAAAACCTTGCCAAAAAGACAGGTGGGACAGAAATTTAAAAAAAAAATCCTGGAATAGCCTGAGAATATTACTGGGCTGCCAAATGCCCTGCAGGACACCTCTCTGGTGTCATTCTAATTACCTTGTTCTGCTCTTTGTTTATAGATCTCTCTAAAGCACTGAGATCAGAAAGACTAAAACCTGCCTATTCTCCCTTGAGTCCTAGCCAATAGTGGCCATTATGTTTTCCTCTTATTGACAGAAATGAAACATAATAAATTTGTGGCTATCCCTTTGCAGCTGACTTTTTCTGAAAGCAGATTCTGAAAGGAAAAAAAGTTAAGGGGGCAGCTAGGTGACTCAGTGAACTGAGAGCCTGATCTCAGATACTTCATAGCTGTGTGACCCTGGGCAAGTCATTTAACTGCTTAGCCCTGACTTCTTTTCTGTCTTGGAACTAATACCCAGAATTTATTCTAAGACTAAAGTTAAGGGTTTAAAAACAAAAACAAGTTTAAATGATCAGAGAGACAATATTATACTTTCAGAAAACTGTCCAGTTTCCTGCTTTGCTTTGAAATCAGTCATATAATACAAGACACCTAGGGGTTTTGCTCCATGCTGCCAATATGGGTAGAATTGACTGAGTTTTTTTTTTCCTGTGACAATCACCCCCCTCCCTGCCACTTACACACCCTCCCTGAGTTACTTCTCCTTGTAATTAGCCCTGGGCCATTCTGCGATTGACAGAAATATCCCTGGGTTGCCTCTGTCAGATTTTCTCATAGTATCTTCATCTCAGGGTATATTTTCCCTCACTAATCCAATCCCACAGAAATCAGAGGAAAATGTACACTTGTCAGGTCACCTCTATATCACCACTCTACCCATTCTTCCCTACCACCTTTAATTTGCCCCAGGTATACATTATACCTGGTTATGGCCCTGCTTGAATTAAGGTGTTGTTTCTTAGTCTCTCATGCATGCTCAGTTTGTGCCTTAACTAGCAACTGTGTCTTCTCTGCTCTGTGTCTGACTGCTCTCCTTTTAGGTCATGACAATTTGGTACATTGTTGAGGGCTGGATCTGAACTCTCCAGGTACTTCTCCACTTTTCATCTATAGTTCTACTTGGTTTGAACTCTAAGGAATATGACACCTCTCCCAAGATAAATCACCTAAAATCTCATCATCATGTTATTAACTAAGCTTTGGATTCTTGACACATTCCCAGCTCTCTCAGCCTCCTTTCCCTGCAGTTTCCAGCATTAAATGGAGCATTAAACTTTTCCCAAAGCCTTCTTTTAGAGAAGGCTGGGTCTGGTCTTTCCAGATAACTTCCCTATTTCTATCTTTAGCTCTGCTTGGTTTGAACTCCAAGGAACTTGATATCTCCATACTGGGTACCCCCTGGTGGACCCTCCCTTCCAGCTTCCTTTTGTTGATCCACCCCATTCAAATATAAGCTCCTTGAGGGCAGGGACCATTTCTTGTTTGACTTTTCAAAGAGAACCAATGATATCAAGGGGCAAAGTGGTGACTTGCACATGCATTGAGACAGAATTGCACAAAGTTGTCAGCCTTACTCTCTCTTCTAGAATCATCAAAGCCCAGGGGCAAGACAAAAGTCAGGGTGACTGGTGACAGCCCAGGATGCAGAAGATGACCTCGGTGCTTTGATGTCCCAGCAGCCCATGGAGCCTGCTTTAGTTGCCTTCGTAGTCTTTGGAACAAATTGCCTATTCACCTGCCTTCTCACATGCTTGGGGTAAACACCTACTAATTCACCAATAGGTTTGAGGTCTGTCATTTATCCTCAACCTGATTTAGACCAAATGCTGAGGCTGTCTTGGAGTGTAGCCACTGTGCACGCTAAATCTTATAGGAGCCACAGGTGTGAGGTGGATGGAAGGTAGACACTAAGGAGGAATGAGCAGCCCTTAAAAGGATCTGGCAAGCCCTGACCCCAGAGGTGAGTCTTCTCTGAACACTCCACACACTCCTGTTTACCTTACTTTTTCTTACTTGCATCCCTAAGTCTTAGCACTGTGCCTGGGATAGAGCAAATGCTTAGTAAGTGTTTGCTTTATTGTGTTGGTATTCATATGAAGAACAGAGTGTTTAGTTATTTCACCCACTGGACTGTAAAGATCACATATTGAGGTGTGTAGAAGAGACATGAGCAGAGATGGATAAGAGAAGATCAAAAGCTAAGAAGTCGGTTTTAGAAGAGAGGTAGTATGATCTAAGTTGATAAAAAGTGTCTTTCCTAAGAGAATTTTTAAAAAGCTTAATTGATGCCTTTTGTTCTGACTTACAGGATTTTGGGGATCCATAGCCTATTCCTTGCTTCTTAACCAGTAAGAATTATCTTAGTTAAGTAAAAACTACTGACAAGTCCTTCACTTGATAGACTAAGTGGCATTTTGTACCCATAGTACCCCACTTTTCCAAAGAGGACAGTGGTACATTTCTTCATATCTTCTTTAGGACCAAGAGTGATCATTATATTTACATAGCATGTGGGTTCTATGTTTACTGTTCTTTTAAGTTATTTAAGTCAATGTTTGCATTGTTTTCTTGGTTTTACTTCTTTAACAATCCATCCACATTATTCCACATTTCTCTGAACTGCGAGTTCTGCTCTGGATATTCTGGCATTTGAAGACCTCTGTCTTACTATTCTCCAAGGACTCTATGGTCCAGTCATATTGGGCTGCTTAGTGTTTCTTATATATGATATCCTATTTCCTATCTCTGCTTTTGTACTCATCTGCTGCTTTCACATACATCTCTAAGAATCATCATTGACTTTCTTCAGAATTAGCATATGTGCCGCCATCTGCAACTAATCTTTCCTCATCCTCCCAGCTGCTAATGCCTTTATACTACAGGCAGGCAGGTGGCCCCATAGGTAGAATACTGGACCTAGAATGAGGAAAATTTGAGTTCAAATATGACCTCAGATAATTCTTATCTCTATGATCCTGGATAAGTCACTTAACCTCTGCTTTCTCAACTAAAAAAAGTGGATAATAATAGTACTTACCTTCCAGTGTTATCATGAAGATAAAATGAGATATTTATAAACACTTAGAGCCTGAAACATAGTAGGCAGTTAAATACTTGCTTCTTCATTGTCTGTCCATACTTTGCTATCCCTTCCTTTCAGTAACTCCCCATGGCCTCTTCCCCCTTTTTCCCTTCCCTGGTGATGTCCCTAATATTCTTAAAATGTCTTCCTCACTATTTCCTTCTCCATATTTGAATTCGTTTAATATTTTTTAAGCACCAAACTGTTTCAAGGAAAAATGGGTTTTAAAAAATAAAACATAAGGTATTTCTGTTATTGATCATCACAAGTAACAGCTCTGTGAAGTGGGCAGAGCAAATATTATTATCCCTGTTTTACAAATGAAGAAATATGGGTTTAAGGAATTTAGATTATTTGTCCATAGATATATAGATAACGAGAAGCAAAGTTCAGACTAGAACCTAGGTTATCATAATGATTCCATGCCTGCTCCCCCCATCATTTCCCTCAATATAAGTCATCTGTTGTTTTGCAGTCATAATTCTTCACGACCAATTTTGGGTTTTCTTGGTAAAAACACTGGAGTGATTGACTATTTCCTCCTATAACTCATTTTACAGATGAGGAAATGGAGGCAGAGTTAAGCAACTTGCTTACGGTCACATAACTAGTAAATATCTGAGGTCAAATTTGAAATCAGGTTTCTCTAACTCCAGGCCTGACACTCTTATCCCGTATGCCACCTAGATGCCCATTGAGCTACATAATTGGGAAAATTTAGAAGCATCCATGAAAACATCTACCCAAGATGACCTAAGTATAGTCTTTCTGAAATACCAAAACTAATAATGACTTGTTATCATAGGGTTTTAAAATGAATGAAATGCTTTCCTCACAGGAGCCCTATGGAGTAGGCAATGCAATAAGTTTTATCTCATTTTACAGATGAGGAAACTATCACTCAGAAAAATTGAATGACTTTCTGAAGGTCCCACAGTACGTACTTCTAGTCTCTGGTTAGAGCCAGATTCAGGCCTCCTGAGTCCAAATCTAAGTTTCTTTACACTATACCATATTGTCTCTTATAAAATGATTCACAAATAAATGACAAAGAACGTTTTTAGCCAACGCTTTTTATGTAAAAATAGCTTTTCTATTAAAAAGTTAATTAAAAAATAAAATAAATAATGTGTATTTTTGATTTTTTTTAATTTAAATTTTAGATTAAATTAAATTTTAAAAATAAATTAATTTAAAATAAATAAAATAAATAAAAAATAAAATAAATAAAATAATTATTAAAAAATTCAAATACAGAACATTTCAAATAATATTAACTTGTCATTGAAGCAACTATCTTGCTCAGAGTACTGGACAAGAAAGATCTGAATTCAAATCTTGTTTTCATATTATTATGTGACCCTGGACAAGTCATTTAATTTATGTTTGCCTCAGTTTCCTCATCTTTAAAATGAGGACAATAGCTCCTACTTCCTAGGGTTATTGAGATAATATTTGTAAAGTGCTTTTCAAATCTTAAAGCACTACATAAATGCTAATTATTATTATATTATTTTCCTGGTAAACATTCCTTCTCAGAGGTTCCTTATTACCCAAATTTATTTTCAATGTCTTATGTCATGCCTATAAATTCTTTTTTGTGTGTACACTAAAGATTGTGGCCAATGCCCACATGCCAAGATTGGATTACTACACTGGTAAATCTTCAGAAAGATTTGATAGCTCTGATGGCTTCCATACTGACATCTGGACTGTGGTCATTTTGAAAGTTAACTCTTTACATGTTTTAATTGGTGTAGATATTGTTGCTCGTTCTGTTAGATTAAATACAAAGCAAAGAAAAACCACTCTTCAACCACAAAGATGATGTTTTAGAAACACAGTGAGATTCCCTTTGTGAGCTAGTCCAGAGTGAATCATCAAGCTACTTAAAGCCAGAGGCCCTTGTAAATCTAAGCCTTTGATGGCACTTGTTTTTGTTTAACTAAGTGAAACAGGGCCAAATAGTCAGCCTTTTTCATTTGCTTGTGAAAGGAGAGCAAGTTTTTCTAAAGGTGTGTGAACCAGCCTTAACTCCCTCCATAACCTCCTTGTCCCTCCAATATCTTCCCCTCCTAAAAATAAAATAAAAATTCTTGTCTTTGTCCAAAGCACTCATAACTAGCATGGTTGTGCTCAGAGATGGCCAAGTCATAAGCAAATGGTACTGGATAGTATTACAGCATCCATCAGAGTACCTGGCATGCAATAGACTCTTAGTGAATATCAACTTGATTATGTCTGGTTTGAGCATGCCACAAGACTACCTCTTATCCCAAAAGTCACATTAATGTCACTCCATTTTTCCCAGAAGATCCCAAAGTTCACATATCCTTTAGAGATAGTGATGGCTTGGGATTCAGTGAATGATCTTGGCATTTTGGATGTCTAACAAGGTTTAAGTGCTCCATGGTGCATGTTTCAGCCACCTTCATGGCTGTTAGAACAACTTGTTTTCATCTACCCATTCTGCTATGGCAAGTCTTCACATGCTTGGAGTAGATATCTCCATAGGATTGAGTCCCATTGATTACCTTCAACCTGGTTTAACCTACCTGCTCTATATACTATAGCATCTTGAAGTCACTGGTGAGAGTTGGGTGAAGGTGGACGAGTAGCCCAAGAGTTTCTAGTCCTCACTGACTACCCCATACACTCAGATACCATACGAAGAACCAAACTGGAGGCCAGTAGGAAGTTGTTTGAACAGGATTCCACTAGGAGGTCTATTTTAATGAACTTTAAGTACAGTTAATTTCCACTACTCATTTTACTCTGTTAACAAAATAATAACAACCACAATAATCATCACAACATTTGGAAATCTCATTTACCTTGAGGTAAATCAATATCTGTTTCCTTTAACCATAGTTATAATATCTCTAACTGTGGAGTTGAGGACTAAATTGGCAATGATTAGACATTAGGAACCAACAACTTGCAATGGGGACTGAGAGATTCAATAATTCCCTATCATATTTAAGCAAACATACCAGATATGATAATAATTCAAATGCACATATTTCCCAGATTGTCACTGGTCTCCACAATTTGCCACGGTCATGTTTCCTAAAGCTCCTTTCCCCTTCCTTATCTTTATTTCCTATTATTCTATAATAGGAACATTAATATATTAATTAATTAATAGGAATATTAATATAATAGGAACAAAGGTCAAATAACCCAATACCTATTCTGCAGCAAATAAAACCTTACCACAAAATATATTCCCTAAAAAAAAAAGATAGAAAAACTAGATAAAGTTTAAAAATAGACTGTATGAAATATTTTTGTGGTTTATAGTATCATTGATAGCCTAATTTCTTTTGGTTTCTTGGCATATATATATATATATATATATATATATATATATATACTCTATAGTGGTATTATTACAATAAGAACATCTAATTATTTTTAAATTGAATTTTAGGTACTTTTCTGAGGTTTTGCTACCATATATATTTTTAAACTCTACAGATGGATACATCTTGTATTGTAATTTTTGATGTTCAATAGTAGTATTTTCTAATCATAGATTTGGATACTGAAAAACAGAAGTGAAAGTTCTAGAAATGATGCATTGCTGTGTCTAGAAATGACTATTGTTTCATGATATGGAAACAGACTTTCAAAGTCCACATCCTGTTCTGGTTGCCTGATTGAAGTAAATGGTAATTCTACTTTCTGTGGCTTGTTAATTTTCTGGTAAAGACTTAACACCCTGTATCTCTGGAGGAGGTCTGAGTAAGATAAAAGTAATGAGAAAAAGAGATTTAAGCATTTGTTTATATTTGTTTCCTGACATTAATCTTTAAAATTGATTTTCCCAGTAAAGGTTTGAAATGTCAGTATGGTTGAATATGTTTGGGAGATAGTATCCACTGAGGTTGACTACACAGAAGTTATCTGGATATGATTGATAGAGAGGGTAGAAGACATGAGAAATTTTTAAGAAAGTTGCATGTAAAATAAGGACAGTCAAGAAGTGGCAGGATGGAGGGTACCAGAAGAACAATGACAAACACAATTATAACTATAAGCATGTGTAATTGTAAAACTATACCTCTCAGGCTTTGTATGAGGACAAGACTGAATATCAGTGGCATTATGATGTAGAGTACCAGACATTCTGTAAGAAGAGATCTGAGTATGAATCTCACCCCTAATATTTATTAGCTTTCTGACCATGGAGAAATACATTTCTTTTTCTTAGCTTCTCTTTCCTCAGCTGTAAAGAAGAGAGAATATCTGCAGGATTTACTTCATAGGGTGGTTCTTAGAATCAAATAGTATTGTATATAAAGTGCAAAGTGCTACATAGGAGAAGAGGATGGGGTAGAAAGAAGATGGCAAATTAGAGGCAGCCACCCAGGTGAACACTCCCAATATTCCCCACAAACCAACTTTCAAATAATGGGTCAAATAAAATTTCTGAGAGGCAGAGTCAATAAAAGGTCTGTATGTCATTTTCCGGCCTAAGAAAACTTAAGAGGTTATCAGGAAAAGCCTGTAACACTAGGATGGAGGTCTGTCTGGAGCCCACACATACAGCAGAGCAGCAGAACAGCAGCAGGTTTCAGAGCTCTCAGCCAAAGAAAGAAGAAGGTTGGACAACTGGCCAGAAAGAAATTACAGAGAATCCTTTGTTGGCATTGGGTATAGCTGATACTGATTGACAAGGTTTTTGCCCATATGCATGTCTGGATCACTGTTCCAGGGCAGGGAGGAATGCTGACGGTCAGTCACAAGGACCCGGGTCATAGTTCCAAAGCAAAAAAAGGCAGGCTAGTGCTGGTGGTTGTAGGAGAGCAGGGGCCTTTCCTGGGTAAAGACAACAGTACAAATCAGAGAGCAGTAACCATACCTCTCCCAGTGTCATACTTCCTTGAAACCACAAAAAAACAAAACACAACGTGTAGACCCTTAGAAGTAACTCTGAAAATAGCAGCATGAAAAGCCTGAAGGTTAGCACAGTGCCTCCAATACCTCCAGGTAAGCATAGCCCAACCTTAAAATAAAGTTCAAAGTTAAAAAAATAGGTTGGAAAAATGAGCAAATAGTGAAAAAAGGATTTGACCATAAAAGCTATTAGACCTGTAATAAGGGGGATTATTTGAGGGATAAATGATAACTGAAGATCAGATCTGCTAATCTCCTTTCTTCCCTTCTTCCTGCCTTCCTCCCTCCTTCCTCCCTTCACCCTCCCTTTCCAGTTAATTCTTTATGTGGGTCTCTCTAAATCAACTCAGGGTGAGTTTTATGATGTCTCAAATAAAATACTCTTTCTCTTCTTTGAGATTAAGTAAGGGGTTTATTGGGGAAGAAGGGAAAGATGAGGAAATGGAAGGAAAGAGGGTTTGGGGTTTCCCTAACACTAAAATAATTCCTAGATTGCAGGATGGTGGAATACAGTTCAGATTGGGAAGATTGGTTAACAGGTCTGGAAATTCAGTCACTATAGCACAACAGAGAAATCATAGAGAGCTGGACTTTTGTCCTTCTTTCTTTTTGTCTCCAAGGAAAAAAGACTAAGATTTCAGTTTGTCTCCTCCTTTCTCAATAGTCTTTTCTGGATTAAAGGGGAATAAGGATGATGGAGGGAGAGAGGGAATGGGGTTGAGAGGGTGAAGATATTCTGCCCTTCTCTTCCTTTTGGGGAGAGATAGTCAAGTTCTGCCTCCTTGAGAGAGGGAGTATGTCTTCTCAGAGAATGTTTCTGGGAGATGAAGGACAAGAGGCTGGAGGGGGAAGTCTTAGATGACACAATGCCCCCCTTGAGGTACAATCTATTCTTGAGAGGCAAGATGAATTCCTATGCCTCTGTTTCCTCAGGGACACCAACTGTCAGTTCCCTTCAGGATCTTGGAGCTACTCCATTGCCAAGGAGAAATGTCAGTTCCTTGGGGATGGCAGTCTTAGATTACTGGTATCCAGAGGTTAACTCCCCTTTTGGGGGAAAGATATGACTCTCCCCAAATCTTTAGTCTCCTTTACTATTGTTAGAAACTGGCCCAGACCTAAATCTAAACTAACAGATGATTTATTTGGGTTCAAACAGGGAAGGAGTGGTAAGGGTATCAAGAAGGGAAAAGACTGAACCGGAAGCCCTACAACTTGTGCCCTTGGGCAAATTGGCCCTCCAAAGTCTAGGTATTCAAGGCTTCTCAGCCTTGATTCCTCTTCTTGCCAGCCACCTGTAGGTCCCTATTCTTAAGCTAACTAACTTGAACACAGTAGTCCAGGGACAGATGAGGGAGAGAGATAGACAGTGAGGTCTTTGATAAGGACTTGTGAATGACTTTCTTCAGAAAGTCCCAATCCACAGCTTCATTGAGGACTTTCAACTCCTGTCAAGAAAGGTTTTGTTGAAGGTATTCAAGGGTTCAGGAAAGACAGTTGATCTCCATGGGAATAGGTCTCTTCTGAGTTTCTGGGAATCCACCTCACTTCTCCTTCCCCAAGCCAGAAGTGTCTTGTCTGTTGGATCTCTCAGCTTCTGTTCCTTCCTTAGAATTCTCAGTTTCTTCTTTCCCTTCCCCCGCTTTTCCTTCAGCAGTTCCCTTCAAGAGATGATCTCTTGTCTATGTAAAAATCTCTCATCTCTTATCTAATAATATTCCAGATATCACATATATATTCTCTGTAACTAATGACTTTTATATCATGTATCTAGCCTAGTGTTTTGTCGTTTAACTCTAATATACTTTTATTATAATATTGAATGCTTTGATTAATAGTGATTATATCTCTGTACTGTATTATAATGCCCATGCATCATGGACTACAGTCTATCTAAATTTGCATCATGCCTACCACTTAGCACAACTGTCTTCATACAATAAATATTTAACGAATATTTATCAAGTTGCTAAATATGCCGAAACTTAACAGGGACTTATTTCTTGACTGTTCTTTCAAATTCAGTGGGGGTATTTGTGGTGGCTACCTACTCTGGTAGTGCCTCACACTTCTCACATAGGGTGTGTGAATGCCTACTACTAGTCTCTGGGATGGGTTGCTCTCTCACTGACAGATCTAGGTCCCCAAAAGAGGATCACCAATGGTTACCACTCAGAGCTCTGGAAATTACCCTGTTGTGAGTAAATATACATCTCCTACTCATCATTTTAGTTCCTGGGGAACTCTCCTCCCCCTGAAAACATTTCCACTTACAAAAACCAGTTTGAGTACATCTTTTAGATATTAAGCATAATCATTTACTTAATGGCACAAAGGAAATGATATCACAAATACTTAGATATTAATGTAAATACAAGTATAATAAATACATCACAATTCATATATAGACTTGTATTGTACTCTCCATCAATATCCTTAGTGTTTGTGGAGAGTGGACCTACAATTACAAAATTCTGGCAAAGCATGAGAGAGGGGGGAAAAAACTACATGTACTAAGGGTTACTCATCATGCTGGTAACATCAGTGTCCTTCTGTTTCAGGAACTGTCCATGAAAGTTCTTTTATGAAAATATTTATTTTGAGCAGCTGCCTCTAATGCTTAGAAAAGTTGATCAGTTCAGTGCTTGGCTTACAACTCACTAGCATGAAATCCCAACTAAACTAGGTGATCCTTTTACTGACTTTTCTGGATCTTGGCTTCTAAGTTGTTTTCTACTCAGTTGCATTTTACTTCTCAACGGTAAGTGCTAATGGTTAATGATCAAAAGCTCATCCTCTGTCTATAATTAAATAAATTACATTTGTCCCTTAATAATAAAACAGTTCTGATAGCCATAAGTCTCTGGTATACTATAGCCAATTACAACATTTAGAATTAGCAACAACTCTGTCAGAACTGGGTCAGAACTGCTCCTTTTAGAATTCTGAATATACCTGTGTCCCGGCTAAGTAAAGAGCCAAAGAAACCTTAACTTAGCAACAAACTGCACCATTTGAAAGAGCACTACACAAATCAGAAAAATAGAGATAATGGAACACTAATGACATAGATAGACTAATAATAAATCAATTTAGGACTAATAATTATATTTGTGAAGGAAAAAATCTGATTTTTAAAATTTACTCTGTGTATCACTAGTAAATCCAAAGACAGATATTTTTGTGTGTGTCAGGAAGGGATAGATAATTGATTTTAGAAGCTAAAGGAATGCTATATATGGGAACTCCCTCCTCCATTGTAGAGTGGCAACTTCCTTACATTTATAGTTTTAGGGAATTTCTTGGGGGTACTAAAATGTTAAATGATTTTGTTCCCCTGGTTATGAAGGTGATATGTGTCAGAGACAAATTGAACACACTTCTTCCTGACTCTAAGGCCAATTTGCTCCCTATTATACCCTACTGCTTCTCAAAGATGTAGGTATAAGTATAATATTTTAAAATATTTAGTTTATAATGCAAGAGGTATTATTTTAAAGATGACTAATTGAGAGAGTGCAGAGAAGGGAAGCAAGGCAAACTTCACCACAAAATTAACGTGTGAAAATAAAAATAATCAATAATAAAGTGGAGGAATTCCATGGAGACTGGAACGACCTCCAGGAAGTGATGCAGAGCGAGAGGAGCAGAACCAGGAGAACATTGTACACAGAGACTAATACACTGTGGTATAATCGAACGTAATGGACTTCTCCATTAGTGGCAGTGTAATGTCCCTGAACAATCTGCAGGGATCTAGGAGAAAAAACACTATCCATAAGCAGAGGACAAACTGAGGGAGTAGAAACACCGAGGAAAAGCAACTGCCTGACTACAATGGCTGAGGGGACATGACAGAGGAGAGACTCTAAACGAACACTCTAATGCAAATACTAACAACATGGCAATGGGTTCGAATCAAGAATACATGTAATACCCAGTGGAATCATGCGTTGGCTACGGAGGGGGGGGGGTGGGAGGGAGGAAAAGAAAATGATCTTTGTCTTTAATGAATAATGCATGGAAATGATCAAATAAAATACTATTAAAATATATAATAAAAAAAAGAAAATAAACATAATCAGGGGAAATGAGTATATTTCTCAAGGTTAAATTTTGCTATTTGTTATCTCTTATTTAAAACCATATAACAGTTTCAGGGGCATTATAAATGCTGTCCATGGTGCCAACTAATGTTTTCTTAGGCAATCTCTATGAGCACAACTTTTTTTGTTGTTCCTTCTCCCCAAGTATATAAAGTTGCACTTTCCCCTATTAAATTTCAATTATCTTCATAATTTACCAGTGTGATTTTGAATTTTCCCTCCTATTTTCCAAAGTACTAATAATTATAATGATAATAATTCATATTAGAAACAACATTGATAATTTAGAACTCTTTCAGTGGAGGGCAGCCAACATGGAAAAGAGTCTTGAAATTATGTTATATCATGATTGGTCAAAGGAACTGAGTATCTTTAGCCTGTAGAAGAGGAAACTTAAGTGGAACTTAATAGTCACCTTTAAGTATTTGTAGCAGTATCATTTTCAAGTATCATTTTCAGTATCATTTTCACCTACCCCCATTCATTAAACTCCAGTGGCTCCTTATCATCTCTGAAATAAAATATAAATTTCTCTTTTTAGTTTTCTAAATCTCTCTCCAGTTTTCTTATACTGTATATTACCCTTTCTCCCATATACCTTATAAACCAGTGGCATTGGCTTCCTTGCCTTTCCTGTACAAGACTCACCAACTCCTGACTCAAAGCATTTTCATTTCTATCATCATCTTCCATGACTTCCTTCAAGTTTCAGATAAAATTCCCTCTTCCAAAAGAATTTTCCTGACCTCACCTATAATTCTAGTTTATTTGTGACCTCAGATCTGTCCTGTATAAATCTTTTTTGTACATAATTGTTTGCATGTTGTCTCCCTCATTAGACTGTGAGCACATTGAGATCAGGAACTTTTTTGGTATTTCCTTTATATTCCAATACTTATTAACTGACTGACTTTCAATAAATCCCCTGTTTGTTCATTTAGCTTCTCTGTGTTGAATATGATTCCATTCAATTCACCAAATATATATCACATGATTATTATGTACAGAACACTGTTGATGGAGAAAAGGAAAAATTTGAATTCAGTTTCTACCCTCATGGGCCTTACAGTTTTGTGAAAGAATATGATGTCATAAATAAGGATATTCAGGCATAAGGAACAGATCAAGCCAAAGGAATTGACATATATGGGAGAGAGTAAATAGTAGTTTGGTTGGCATATAGAAATAGAAAGTCCAGGCTTTTTAACTGTCTAAGGATCTATGTATTAGGCCATAGTCTATAGTCTGACCATTTCATATGATCGTCATATAAAACCTTAGCCAGACAGTAAGGCATTAATTTTATCATGGAAATTATTAAGCTGATGAGACTAAAATTATTATTAGATGACATTATTCTGATCACATTAGGCCTTAGAGAACTGATAACTCTTTTAAGTAAGAGCTCATAATCATTCAAAAGAATGTGACCTAACAATCCATACAAGAAAAGCCAAGTGGACAAGAATATCTGTTGATCAGATTATGGAATGTAGTTGCATTAACAACTCACAGTTTGTCTTTTTTCCCTCCATTAGCACACATATCCTGAATAAATCATGAGTTGGATCCAGAATTGAACAGGAAGTGAAGAAAAATGAATTGACTTTGGGAAATTGTGAAGTTATTTTAGATAACTTCAACTTTTCCCTAGAATAAAGACATGCTATTTTTCTAATGACGCTGTAGAATTATGAGTCATGGAAGACTAATGTCCTAAGAACTATAGTTAAGTATCAACCAGAGAAGGGGCAGCTAAGTAGCACAGTGGATAGAAACAGGTCTGGAATTGGGAGGACTTTGGTTCAAATCTGGCCTTAGGCACTTCCCAGTTGTGTGACCCTGGGCAAGTCACTTAACTCAGATTGCCTAGCCTCACTTTTTGAATTGATACTAACATAGAAAGTGAGTTTTTTTTTTTTTAAGTATTACAAAAAAACAAGTAAGAGACTCATGAGGAATATGGCTGGGTTGCAACATACTCCAAATTATAGAAAAGAGGAATAAGTTATAAAACCAGAGATATATGTGATTTCCTTCACCCCAATTTATCTTGTAATATAGCAAGAGTGAAGTAAAACCAATGGATAGCCCGCAAACTCTATTAGTATCCATATAATATAAGAGATCAAGACAAATAGCTTCAAAATGCTGAGTGAATCCCCTATGAGATTTGCAAGAGATAAGAATGGCACAAAATAGGAAGGTATGGATGCTTTGCAACCTGCCTTGCTAAAAGGATTATCTAATTAATGAGAACATGGATCCATTGGAATATTGAAAACGAATAATTTTAGTTAATTTCTGAGGCCTGCTAAAATACTTAGTTGCTTTGAAAATTGATTAGTCTTTGATGTGCCTCTTTCCTTTGACCTTTCTATATCATTTGTCTACATAAATACTAGATAGCAAAATCTGTTTCACATACTATTTTTACAAACAAGTCCAGCTTTATTGGTTGGTTCACTAAAATAGCACCGAATGAAGCAAAACATATCAGATTCTTTTATAGTTAATTGTTAATGGCCTTTTTAAAAAGTCTTTTTAGAAAATTTCCATGGAATAACTTTTTTTTTTCCCTCTTGGCATGGTGATGAGCTTCTTTTGTGACTCTTTTATAAATATGGATTTTATATTGCCCTGCATATGAAATACAATCTATAAGAATGATCCTCTAGGGTATAAGATGAAGGAATTTAAATGATCACAAACATTTAACCTTGCTTTTTTGCTAAAAAGGAGCACTGTGCCAAATATAATATATAACATGAAATGTAGACTAAGAGGGATTTGGCTGATTCAGTACATTCAACAGACCTCCCTCATCTGAAACGAAGTTTTCTTCTGATGGGGAAAATGTGATGTTTGGGAATAAAATATCAATGATTATTTCCTAGACCTCCACTGAACCCATATACCACTTTGAAGTTTTATTGATTGTATTCATATATTTGCTGCTCTCAATGTTCTTTTCCCAGTGGAAGTAAATATGAAGTATTTCATGAATATTAATTCATTTTTAAAGCATTACCACAATATAACTTTTAGGTTGATATTGGTTTGAATATGCCAGAGGAGAGGGAATAGATTATTGATTTTATGCCAATGGTGCATCTTTAATAGCTGAAGATCAATAATATACTAAAGGTCCCACAATGGTTAAAGTATTAGTTAATTCAATGAGATCCAAATTAGTACAAATAATGAATTCTTTGAAATGGTTGTGTTATTCAAATTTGTACTATTCAAGATTATAATTATATTTAATGTATGAACATTGTTTCCAACCTAATGGAAATATATGGTGTGAATTTGAAGAATGAACCACTTCACAGGATTCATTATTACTATTAGGCAGAACCTAGACTTAATTTTCTCTCTACTTTTGATACTTTTTTTTCAATTGATTGGGAAGTATTGAGAAAGTCATAGTTTTGGGGTAACCAAAGGATGAATAGAAATTAAGATTCTGGTCACCTACTCATCTGCTGCTCTGTCTCCCGGCTTAGAACTTGCAGTAGAGTTTATGATAAAACATCATCTTTGAAAATGAAGCCCAATTATAAGGGTTTGTATTCCTGATTACTATAAGTTTATTGATGTGTCGTATAAGGTGTGCATCTATCCACCAACTTTGGAAGTATTATATGTTATCTTTTCCCACATGTTGTCTTTCTTTGATACTTACATATCTGAAAAAATGTTGCAGGTGGTGATAATGCTATCTATATATCATGTCTTCATGAAATCATATTTTAACTATATAGAATTTCCTATACGTGATATAGTTGAAGTTTTCCATACAATTCATGACAACAGGTTCATATTTATGTATTTCTGAGCCTATAATAAAAAACAGGTGTTTTCTACCAGCAATTACTTTTATCTCTGTAGTACTTCCCATTGTTCATGTTTTCATGCATCCATATTACATTGATTGAGTCCTCACAAGAAATCTCTGCTTGTGTTTTAAAAGGCCCTAGTTTCTGTGCATACCTGTTGATCTTGCAATACACCTATTGGATCTGTATCCCAAAGAGATAATAAAAGAGGGGAAAGGATATACTTGTACAAAAATATGTATAGCACCTATTTTTGTGGTGGCAAAGGATTAGAAATCAAGGGGATGTCCATCAATTGGGAATGGCTGAACAAATTGTGGTACATATTGGTGATGGAATACTATTGTGCTATAATATATGACAAGCAAAATGATTTCAAAAAATGCTGGAAAGATCTGTGTGAACTGATGCAGAGTGACATAAGAAGAAATGGGAGAACACTGCACACAGTAACAGCAATATTGCTTGATGACCAACTAACTATTAAAATGCGGCTACTTTCAGCAATGCTGTGACAATCCTGATTTTTGCTAGGAATGCTGTACCTCTCCAGAGGAAATTGGATGGATGTGGATCAAAGCATACTATCTTTCATATTTATGGTTTTATTTGGAGATTTTGATTTTGGATGAGGGTACTCTTACAACAATGATAAATATGGAAGTGTGTTTTGTATGATAATAAAAATAAAATAAAATAGGAAAAAAAAGACCCTTGTTTTAGTCCTCATGCTCTGCCCATACTAATTCTACTTTCATCTATTAACTTTACCTCATGTCTCTCCAATGTAAGGGGGAAAGGGGCCAATTTTAAAAGAATTAGACTGGATTATTTAAGAGTGTGGTGGCCAGGAATTTAATTTATTACAAAAGAGATTTATTTATAATTTATTTACAAAATATAGAAAGAGTGAAATAAGAAAATCAGAGAAAGGATAAGGTAAGTCTCTCCTGAGGTTAGTTTTTTCAGAAAATCCAGGAGTGAAGAGTCAGCTTTTCACTCACCAAGAGTCAATTAAAAGGAAGATATTTTAGAACAGCCTCACCAGGAGCAGGGTCTTGGGTCTTCCACTCCAAAGAATGAAGAACTCCCTCTCACAGGAAGTGACAGCTCCTTTTAAAGATGCTTTTTTTGCATCACTTCCTATGTCTTCCCCTAATTTTACATCTACCAATCACAGTTGAAGCTTTGCTATAGGACTGCCCATGGGTAGTTAGTTAAATTCTGATTTGTCACCTGCTATTGCAAATTTAGGTCACAGACCTCCCACTTAATGATTAAGTGGCATGTTTACACTTTAGGTGATTAGATCTAAAAATGGGCAGATCTTCATACTCAACTTTTAAATAGGGTATTTATACTTTTGGTGATTACAATCTAAAAAATAGGCTGGGGTTACAATTTTAATCTTCATAATAATAGGGGAAAGTTTATTTTAATCTTCACACCAAACACAATATAGACACTTTGACTGGGTCCATACCCCACTGTCTATATTCTTGTCAAAGCCCTTAATCAAGAAGAAATTATTATGTTTTAGTATTTTATTTTTTAAGGGAGAGAGTACAGACAGGAAACAGGATTGTTAATGTAGACCCATACAGTTTATTCTCTTCCAGGCAAAGAAAAACTATCACCAAAGTATATTTTAGTTCAGACTTAAGCAAGTTTAGAATGGAAATATCAAAATAAGGATATCCTGTCCAATCTATAGGTACCTTGAAGATCTGAAATATCCTTCAACAAATAAACTCTAACCTGCAGCAGCTTAATCAGAATCCTAATATATTCCCATGATTATAACCATTATGAAAAATCTTACTAACTGTATCCATTTTTCATACTATGGTTCTTGCATTTCTTTGACTATCTCATTAAAAGAAAAAAAAAAGCTTCATGATGAATTGGACTCAAGGCACCCAGTTTTCCAAAAAATACACTTAAAAAGGTTTTTATGTAATAAAATTTTCAATTACTCTGGAATTTATTCTCAAGTATGATAGATATAACCCATGTATTAGTTGGATTCTCACCCCTGACAACTACAGACCCAACAGGTGGGATGGAGATGAGGGGTCCTCAGAAATCTCTTTAGTCTATTTTCCTCATTGAGTTTCCATTTGGTAATAATGGAAATTTTCTCTTTTTAAAATGGTCCTCAACTAGTACAAATAAATAAGACATTGTGGGGCAGATTGGATTTGATACAAAATTAATTGAAGGAGCTTATACCCAAGTCCTTTGTCAGTGAGGAAAATTTGAGGTACATTTTCTTAGCACTATGTAGATAACTCTGGATTTCTCCTTGGTACAAAGAGTTGACTGCTCTGCCCATATTTCTTTCTTGTTTTAGCCACATCTTCATCATAACTCTCTCAAAATCTGAGTGAGGCTGGGCATTCCTATCTCCTCTCTTGCCTTCTGAAATCAAAGTTTTGTTTCTGTCTATAATTCTATTTGAGGAATGATAGTACCTTATCTCCTGAAGGGATGGGGAAAAGACAGGACTCTCTCTGTTGGTCTATGTATCTGACTTAAATGTAGTTGAATTGAAAGAACTAAACATTAAAAGACTTTTGTGAAAAATTGTTTTACAATCTGATTTCAACCATGTTAAATTGGTACTTAACCTTCACATACATTAATGAAAAAGAGTCTAACACACCATAAATAAATATATTTGTATAGTTAAAAGCTGGTATTTAAACTGCCAAGCTAAATCAACCACATCTAAGCATGGTAACCATAATGCATGTCTTGCTGTATAGCAATATCCAGCAATTTATCTTCAGCATTTCTGCTAGATACAAAAAGAGGGGGGCTACATGAAAGCTGCAAAACATTTCAGAATTCTATAATGTGGATTGATTTCTTTTTCTTATTCAGATCTGTGGGTTTATTTAACTGACAAATTGGATTTTATTTCCTAGCTAACTATATCTCTCAATGGTCAGTCATCATCCAACACTGAAATAAATGTTAGATGATTAAAGAAGTAAAGGTTAAAGCATTTAAACCACATGCTGTAGATCTCAAAAATCAAGTCAAGATGTGTAAGGGAAAGAATTATTAGAGGATTTATGAAATCTGCCCTGAACAAATTAATTCATCAGTTTAGCCAAAGGCCTGTCAATGAATTCAAGAGACTTTTTAAAAAGCAGAACATCTGTTGCATATTTAAGGTCCTGTTTATAAGTGAATGTAGTGGATTAATCTTTCTTGAGAGAGGATACACAGTTTACACAAATGCATTTGAAAGTTAATTTGGAATTGCTCTATGTCTTTCAGGATCAGGGATAAACCTTGGGGGATTTGGACAATTACTGTAATCTCCACCCCTTTTTGATGATTAAGAGAAATTTGAACTTCACTAGAGCAAAAAAAAAAAACGCTCTCTTAAACTAGGATAGTGGCATTCTAGGAATAATCCACTCATTAGAAGAGAAAACACAGGATCTACCTGCTTATCTGTATGTGCTATAAGATAGAAGAAGTTTATCTAACTGCTTGAGAGAAGAAATTGAAATGCTGTCTCTTTAAAGTATACTTCCCAGGAGCAGCTGGGTAGCTCAGTGGATTGAGAGCCAGGCCTAGAGACAGAAGGTCCTAGGTTCAAATCTGGCCTCAAGATACTTCCCAACTGGGTGACCCTGGGCAAGTCACTTGATCCCCATTGCCTAGCCAATACATAATATTGATTCCAAGATGGAAGGTAAGGGTTTAAAAAAAACCTCTTTTAAAATAACATCCAAGCAATGAATCTTATTATCTCATTAAAAAGAAAGGCAAAAGACAATCCCTGCTCTTAAAGAACTCAGTCTAATGGGATGGTGATTATCAAATGTTAACTACAATATTAGGGTAAGAATATAGGTATTAAATATTAAATACAGAACTATAAACAAAATACCCAATAATGATCTTATTAGACAGCTTTCTGAATTTTTATTTTTCTTCCCATTTGTTTAAACTTTAAAATTCATTTGATGGATCTCCATGAAAACCTTCTGTTCCTTTTCTCCAAATATTAAATCCAGTTTATGCTTATTTTCTCTACCCACCCACCTTTATCTCTAACCAGTCTCAGAAATATTTTCCTAGGTTATCATCAGAGCTATTTTGAATACTCCAGTGGGAAATCTATGCTAAACCACATACCTTGAAAAATATTTGATGAAACAATTCTGACTTAACTTTTAATTCACAAGTCTAACTATATCACTCCCTTGTTCAAAAACCGTCTGTCTATTATAAATAGAATAAAATGAAAAAAATTGATTAAACTATAATCTAATTTCAACCATCTCCCATCCTTATTTCATTCTCTTTTACTTTCCACAATCTAAGCTCTAACCAAAGTGGATTATTAGTTATTCTAAAATTTTATGCTGCTTTCTCCTTCCATTTGTGTAGAGCATCCACTCTTTTCTGGAATATATGGCTTTTATCATCACCTGTTGAAATTTTCTGTTCCATCAAGGCCTACTTCAAGATTCATCTTATCTAAGATGCTTCTTAACTGAAAGTGATCTCTTTCTCTTCAAATTTTCCTAGGGAACTTTGTCTGGATTTCTTTTCTGCATCACAGTTGACCTTATTTACCATATATTCCTCATGGTATTATGATCCCCTTTGGGGGAGGAGTGTCTTTTTTTTTTATCATTATGAGCCAAGAACAATGTCTTTTTCATAAATGCTTGAAAATGTCAGTCAAGTTAAATTACATTGGGTGTAAAATATTTCATTTTATAAATATTAAAATGTATCTTTAGTTCTTTGTTCCAGTATCAAGACAAATTAATAAAAATGAACTAAAGATGAATAAATCTTTCATTTAAAATAATAAAAGTTTAAAAATTTTATTCATCTTTTTCATTTTATATACTGTAGGGGAGAAAGCAGAGAGTGTTAGCTTTGACTCAATGTTGCACAAAAGAAAAATAATAACTAACATTTAAATGTAGTATTTAGTATATGTTAGATACTGTGTTAAGTCTTCCATAATTATTATCTCATTTGATCCTCAAAAAATTCTGGGAGGTAGGTAGTATTATTAACTCCATTTTACAAATGAGGAAACTGAGGCAAAGAGAAGTTAAAAGTATTGGAGGTCAGTTTTGAAGTCAATTCTTTCTGACTCAAAGCTTGGTGCTTCATCCATTGTACCACAAGGCTGCCACTAATTGAAGAAAGAGCCAAGAAATTATAGCAATTTGCAAAGAACAAGTCCTGATTCAATAAACATATTTTTAAGTAATTTTTTTCTCAGTTACTCAGAGCTTGAAAGTACTGATTTTTCCTATTCCTTCCAGCACATACAGTGTTTCAAATGAAAGCAAGAGCAGGTATTGAAGGAAGCATACAAAATATAGCAGTTTTGTGAAAATAGTCTATCAAAGGGACTAAAGTTCAGAAAAAGCTAAGGCTATCAAAGAAAGTTAAGAACCCCCCAAAATATATTTTAAAACCCTTACTTTCTGTCTTGGAATCAATACTGGGTTTTGGTTCCAAGGCAGAAGAGTGGTAAGGGCTAGGCAATGGGGATCAAGTGACTTGCACAGGGTCACACAGCTGGGAAGTGTCTGAGGTCAGATTTGAACCTAGGACTTCCCATCTCTAGGCCTGGCTCTCAATTCACTGAGCTACCCAGCCCACCGCCCCGTCCCCCACCCAAATATTTTTAAAGAGGCAAAGAGAAGAATTAAAAAAGAGATGAGGTAGAGGGGAAAACGATAAAGCTTAACAGAGAGAAGGTAAAGAGATACACAAATCCCATTTTACCTTAGTTTTTGACTGCCAAAGAAAATGATCCTTGGAGTAAAAATTAAAGAACTAAAAAATTGATAAGCAGTTAGATTTCCCTTCTCTCATTTTCCTTCCTCCTTTCATTCCTTCTCTGTTAATACATTCAATATTATTTATATGTGCTGTTTCCCTTTGTATTATCTTCCTTTCCCCTTTCCAAAATATAGATGTAACAAAAGGGATGGAGTGATTTCCTGCAGAAGACAACTTAGAAAGTAGGGAGACAAGGCCTTTTTCACCAAGGTGAGAGATGAATGTAATATACTTCCAGGACTCACCAATGAGCTGTGGCCCAGGCCAACAGAGAGCCTCCACCATCCCTTACTGCCCAATGTTCTGACCCCAAGACCAGGCCAGTAGTGAGACCCAAGACCGCTACCTAAACCAATAATAGAGCACCCCATGTCAAACCCTCAACGTTTGAAGCCCCCAATGCAAACCCCCTTTGAGACCTGATCCCTAGCATAGCCTCAGTGAGGTCCTGAGTCCTGACTGTGGGCCTGCCCCTAAACGTCAACAGCAAATCCTGAAGGAAACTGAATCAGAAGAGGGAGATACTTCCAGAGCTCTCAGCCCACAGGCCATCATACCCCCTTGGAAGAACTGAAACTTGAAGACACCCAGAACTAGATCAGAGGATAGTTACAAGAAAATATTGAAGTGCCTCCTCTATCTTGGAAACAGAGACTACCTTTAAGATAAAAATAAAAGTCAAGAAAAAGGCTAGGAAAATGTACAAACAAACAAACAAAAAAAAACTAACTATAGAAAATTATTATGGCGACAAGGAAGAGCAAAGTGTAAACTCAAAAGGGGACAATGAAGTCAAAGAAGCTACATGTAAAACTCTTAAAGAAAAGTGGGAATTGGTCTCAGGCTCTGGAGGAGCTCAAAAAGAATTTTAAAAATCAAATAAGAGAGGCAGAGGGAAAATGGAGAAAACAAATGAAAGCAATGGAGGAGGAAAATAATACCTTAAAAAGTTGAATTATCTAAATAGTAAAAAAAAAAAGGCACAAAAATCTACTAAAGAGAACAATCTTCTTAAAAAGTAGACTTGGTCAAATGGAAAAAAAGATGCAAAAATCCAAAGAATGAAAGAATTACTTTGAAAGTAAGATTGGCCAAATGGAAAAGGAAGTTCAAAAGCTTACTGAACAAAATAATTCCTTAAAAATCAGAACTGGGTAAGTGGAAGTTAATGATTTCATGAGATGTCAAGCAATAAAACAAAATCAAAAGAATGAAAAAAGAGAAGAAACTGAAATTTCTCATTGGAAAAACAAATGAACAGAAAATATATCTAGGAGAGATAATCTAAGCATTATTTGACTACCCACTGGCCATGATTTTTTAAAAAGCTCAGATATAATATTACAAGAAGTATGCCTTTTACAGGGAATATGGCCTCAAAAACGAGGAATAGCTAACATCTAAAAAAAAAAAGAACTGAGAGGAAAATGACTAAAATGAATTAAGCTAAGATTAAAAGTCTTTAGAAGATTCCCTCAGTTCTGGCAACATTGTCAATCAAAAAAAAATCCTCCTAACCATGGGTTTGGCAGACTGGAAACAGTCACAAAATGTCTCTCTGAGATACTGCCATTTCACTGCATTAGAACTCATCCAGCAACATTGTCCTTAGCTTTTCCACGGGGAAACATTCTTTTAGTCTCTATGAGTGTTCCAGATCCCTTTGACAAGATGAATTGCTAGGGAATATCCAGAGAGCTTTATCAAGACCACGTCATGGAAGACTTGCCTCTTACCCCTTTTGCAAAAGTTATCAAATTGGCAGATTGGAAAAATGAAGTAGAAGTAGTTTGTTTAAAATTTAGTAAAAGTTTTGAAAAAATCTCTCGTACTTTTCTTGTAAATAAGGAGAGATTTAGGTTAGGCAACAGCAGAATTAGATGAATTTGGAACCAGTGGAATATCCAGATGCAAAAAGAAATCATTAATGGTTGTGTGTCAGTTTGGAAGGAATTGGGAGGAAGCCAACTAGTGGAGAGTTGGAGGGACAAATGTTTGGCCATGAACTGCTTAAGATATTTATCAATTACTTAAATAGAGCCATGGATAACATGCTTATCAAATCTCTTGATGGCACAAAGCTAGGAGGATTAGCTAACACATTAGACAACAAAGCCAGGATCCAAAAAAATATCAACAGGCTAAAATATTTGGCTCAGTCTAAGAAGATGAAGCTCACTATACTTTAAAAAATTCAACTCCACAAGTTTAAAATAGAGAAAGTATGGCTAAACAACATATCATCTGAAAAAAAAATCTTGCTGTGTGTTTCAGTGAACTACAAATTCAATACAAATCAACAGTGGTGTGATGTGGCAGTCAAAAAATAATTATATTAGGTTCCATTAAGAAAACTTTAAACTAGAAAGAACCTAGAGGAGGATGACTAAGGTAGCTAATTATTAGTTTAACTTTACTCTTTTTTTTTTTGCCTGAAAAATCAGGACAATTCATGGAGGAGATGATGCAAAAAGAAGACCAAAGAAATATCAAAATAAAAATCACCCACTTCCTAATTTTGCTTAGGCCCATTCAGGATGAGGCCTCCATAGCAAGGTGACATGAAGAATTTAGAAAATGTTTCATCTTCTTGTGCCAAATTTCTAAGCTCTTGGTCCTCCATATTACATTTCCGGTGGGAATATGCAAACAAAGATTTACTCTTCCAGAATAGCTAAAGTTTCACCAGCAAAAAATAATAATAATAATAATAAACCCAGGACTGTGGAAAATTAACACAAACTGATACACCAATACTTTGTTCCATATTGTTTGCACTCACTTTCACAGTCCTGCAAATCTTAAAGCATGTGTTTTCCCAGGAAAATTTGTTATTGGATTCATATTTCTCCCCTCATGGTGAGCACTGATTTTAACAAACTGCTAAATTTAGGACAAGGAAATATAAAAAGATTATACAAAAATATACAAATTACACCCAGGCACATAAATAACCATAAAATCTCCTCTCCCCTCTAACTTCAGGGTATCTATATAGTCTTTCATAGAGTACTACTGTAGGTTGAGGTTACATCCAAGAGCAAATAGTTTGAGATTGCTAGAGAATCAAGCAATACCTTTTTATGGGTCTTTGCCTCTGTAGTCTTCTATAAAGTTTTTCTGACTTGCAGTATTAGCCTGGTTGAGCACACATTACAAAGTGGGGGAAAATCAACATTGTTAGGTAGTCGTGTAATTAATCCTTCTTTCTAGTAAGGCCTATCCAGTAATAGTGAAAAGATAGATCTAAGATCTCCTTTCATGACATGACTCCCTGATAGGCACAGCTTTCTACTTTACATCTCTCTCTGCAGATGCCCTTTCTCCCTTCAAATTTCTGTATGGCAGAAGTTCCCTTCCTTCCATGTTTTGGTGTGGAAATGATTCCTTCTTGCTTTTGTTTTCACAAATCCCTAATTAGTCAATGTCACCATTTGGCAATAGTTTTTTTCTCTCCTGGAGGGGTGGGGTGGATCAAATGTGCATAATCTCTGTGTATAGCCCCTAATCTGTCTGCCATCTCTCTAAATATGAACCAAGGGTGAAATTCAAGTATGTAAATAAACCCTGAATTTGAGTCAATCAATGCTAAGGCCTGGTCAATGGATCCATGAGAATTCAGGAATGAATGAGATTCATATTTTGTCTAGGGGAGTTAGCAGGTAAGAATATTCAAGAAAGGAGCTTCAAGAAACTGGAAGGCCTCTGAAATCTATGTACAAATTCACAGAGTATAGAACACAGTTAAGGTGAAACAGAGCTCCCTATTAAAGGAGGCAAATTTGTCTTTGGGTATATAAGGGGTAAATCTAGGGGTTGTTGACTGAATATAGTATACTAGTGGTCACCAGGGATTAATTCAAATCCCAATAAAAATACTCAAGTCAGTTTGGGAATTTTATGGTGGTTTAATTACAATAGAGGGAAGGGATTAAGAAGAAGAGAGAGAGAAAGAGGTATAAGATTTCTCCGGCATAGCCTAAGCCAAGGGAAGTTCAGAGAACTCAGCCAGGAGGCCTTCTCAGAAGATTAAAACTAGCTTGACTTCCAGCCACAAGGTCTACTCTGAGATGAGGGGCCTCCTAAGAGGATAGTGCTTTTAGGAGATAAAGGAAAAAGGAATCAACCTAATTACTCACCCAGGTCGCTCAGGGAAAACACCTCACCTAACCCACTCTACAGAGCTTCTCCAGTTCCTTACCAGCAAGCTACAAACACCAACTCCCCCAAATGCCACTGTGGAAGAGGCATGAAAAAAGAGAGGATTTGCAGGACAAGCCAAGCATGCAAGAAACAAAGCTAGGGACCTATCTGTCAATCAAGGTGAAGATTCCAAACAGAATGTTCCCAGGAGAGACAGTTGGACCTGGCCAGAGGAGATGAACGGAGATTTTCTCTCCGGGGTTACTGACCAAAGTAGAAACCTCTTCTCTGGGTTCCTGACCAAAAGAGACTGGCTTTTCCTGACCTAGGCACAGAGAGAGAGACCTTTGTGGCTTTTGACAGTCTGGACTTGAATTACTCAAGCAGAGATTATTTGACTAAAGAAGAAAAGAAGAAAAATACATGTCCTCCATCTTTCTAGCTGTCTCTGAGTCACAGCTGTGGCTGGACTGAAATTTCCCACACCCTCCTAATTCTCCTTTGAGAATAGGGACACCCTCGTCCCTTTCACCTCAATCCCCATTCTGTTTGTTACCAATAAACCCCTTAAGCAGTATCTCTCATTATCTCTCATCTATCTCCATTATAACTAGGCAGCCTCAGGTGTCCCCTAGCAGCTCTCCAGTCAGCCAGAGTATATTCCAGTTATTACAACCAGAAATAGTTCCACAGATCATTAATTTTATTAAAATTGGCACCTCAAAGTTTGACTGAACCCCACAGTCCTTTTACAGGCAGAGTAGTAAAGGAGGAAAGACAAAATGTTCAAACAAGTTGTTTTTGGAGTGGTGATCATTGTAGCCATCACCTGCTTTGGGGTCTCACATCTTGAATAGCAAACTTACCCATATGATAGTGGAAACTATTGATTATATTGGCAATGTGACAATGTCTGTTTTGCAGTTGCCATTCCAAAATGAACTGATACTTTGGCAAGTCCTGGGTCAAGTGTATGTGATCTTTATGGCTGTCCTTCAAACTTTAACCTAACTTAAGAAGATCTTTAGATTTGTGGTTCCCCTTAAGTCAGAGAAGATATTGGCCATTGATAACAACCTAGAAAGCATGATTAAGGCTGTGTTTGAGCAATTGATTAAGGAAAAAGGGCTAGATCTGGTTATGGGCAAGGACAATGGGCAAACTGAGAATATACCTAAAGAAAATGAAGGTGAAAATGAGAACAAGGCTGCTGGTGAACCTGAAAAAATCTGTCCTTTAAAAAAGGTCACTAAGCTAACTAGTAATGCCATAGACAATTCTCAATGTAGGAACTTGAGTCTATAAAGCACTGTTTCCCTAAATTTGTAGAGAATCCTTTCAAATCTCAGAAGAAGCTTAAACGGGCTTTCAGGATCTTTGATCCAGATTTTGAAGATGTAGAGTTCCTATTGTAAGAACTGTTTGCCCCCAAGAACAGAGACAATTCCTGGAGAAGACAAGATCTGATAGCAATTTAACTAGCCGGCCGACTGTAGAGCAAAGGGTAGATATGGACTTTGCTAATCTGACTTGCATATCCTATCTAAGAAAGTGTAGGGAGGACTTGCTACAGGCCATAAAACTATGCTGTTCAAAACCTAATGCATGGGCTAAGTTTGACAAGAACATGCAGAATGAAGGGGAACATCCTGCCACATATATAGACCATCTGTCAGAGCTGGCAGATTCCATCTTAGGTCTAGAAGCAGATAGTGAAGAGTTGGCTAGCCATGTTTGTAGGCAATTTCTAAGGGATTGCTCACCTAATTTGAAAACATTTTTCAAACACTGTTTCCCTAAATATGATTCAGTCTCTCTGACTGAATTGAGAGATGCAGCAAGTTACCTACATGAGAACGATTCAGAACAAAGTAAACAAGTTCAGGACTTAAAAGAAAAATTGGAAAGGACAGAGAATAATTTGAAACAAAAGGAGATTGAGGAAATCAAGAACCTGAACGCAGTTAGTACTTACACATCATCTAGCCACAAGATACCCAGTCACAAGGGAACACCTGTGCAGAGAGAGACTAGGAAATGTTTCTTTTGTCTTTTGTTAGAAATTGTTTTTTTAAAGAAGAAACATGAGATTAATAATGAGAACAAACAAAATTCACAAACTAGGTACAAGAAGTCCACTTCTTGTTCACACTGCAAATTAAAGTCCTCAAAGCAAGCTAGTGATTTGCAAGAAATGCAAAATGCAATTAACTCTGGAGCAAAACTTAAATACTCAGATATGGTCAGAAAAGAGTTATGAAGCCAGGCCCATAAGATATATAGTGTGACAAATGGAGATAGAAGAAATAGGAAGGATGAGGCTGCAGCTGAAAATAGTAGACAAAAGTTGGGGAATGGTGAAAATTCTGTGCAAAGAAGTGAATCTGTGAGTGATAGCCATTGCAATAAAGTAAGAAAAAGGCAGAGACAGATGGAAGTTATTGAGGCAGAACTTAAGGAAATAACATCTCAAATAGTATATGAGATGAAAGATTTTGAAATGAGTTGTACGGTAACTAAACAGGAAAAGACTGTAAAGGAAATCAAATCATTACTAGAGAACTTCTTCCAGTGTAGAGTAGATAATGGGATTGAATTATGCAAAAGAAAATGGATGAAAAAGTCACAAGAACTTAAGCAAAAGTTTGTGACTGATACAGAGACACATAATTTCAATTACCAAAAGGTTATGGTTGCTAAAGAAGAAAATATAACGGCTTTGAAACCAGTCATAGATTTGTATCATTAAGTCCCACCAAACTTAGTTAATTCTGTAAATAGCTTTATGGCACAGGTACCCATAGAAAATATATCTAATTTGAATCCAAAAGCTAATACCTTCCATCCAGCAATGAGTGATATAGTTAAGGAAAAATTAACTGAAAATGGAGCTGACATTACTTTTGAATGTAATTATGCCATTCAAAGTAGTGGAGGTGACATTACAGTTAAATTTGAATATGGGGATGGAATGGAATTCTTACCAACCTTTTTCTTTTGCATAATTCAATCCCATTATCTACTCTACACTAGGAAAAGTTCTCTAGTAATGATTTGATTTCCTTTACAGACTTTTCCTGTTTAGTTACTGTACAACTCATTTCAAAGTCTTTCATCTTATTTACTATTTGAGATGTTATTTCCTTAATTTCTGCCTCAATAACTTCAATCTGTCTGTGCCTTTTTCTTACTTTATTGCAATGGCGATCACTCACAGATTCACTTCTTTGCACAGAATTTTCACTATTTCCCAACTTTTTTCCATCATTTATTATTAGAAATGACAGAGAAACATCTTAAAGTCAAGGAGATTGAAGAAGTCAAAAGACTGAACACATTGAAGACTTACACAACATCTACTTATAAGAAACCTAGTTACAAGGACAAACCATTATTTATTACACCACCCAACACTCCCCACACTGCCAATAGAGACCAACGATTTCGTGAGGGAGAGTGAAAGCGAGAGCCACATCTCTGTGAGAGAGCCAGAGCTACATCTCTGCAAAAAGAGGCCAAAGAGAAGAAGAGACGGGAAATATATAGACTCTTTTTTTTACATCACTTCCTGTGCCTCACATGTACCAATGGTAGCTTAAGCTTGACTTAGGACAGCCCAGGGAGGGTCTGTCAGTTGTTTCTTATTTGTTACTTGCTAGCACATGTCTATCATAGGTCATCCTCTGCAACACTTAATCCTTAAGTAGGGGTGTAGACATTCCTGTTTGTTAGGATTTTTAAAACTAATCAGGGCATAGAAAATCTAAAATTCACAATCCATCCTGATGATGATTGGGGGACTAGTCTCCCCAATTGATCACTAAACATAATCATCTTGCACCTCTAAATTTTCTAACTGCAGCTGCATACAAAATTTTCTCTTCTAAGAGGAAACTACAATAGGTAAAGAGAAGAGGGTATTAGAAGAGAGAATGATCATTAGAAAGCAAGGAATAAAGAAGATACAAAATAAAGACCACATTCCCATGGCTGGTTAGCCATTTTTTAGTCAACCCCTCTCACCACCATCAATGCTAATTCTACATCAAAGAGAGAGAGCCTCCAAAGCCCACACCTTTTATCCTCTGACTACATGAAGTACATAATGACAGGAAGTCAGTGGGCTCTTGGGATATGTAGTTCTTTTTTAGGGTAACAGATTTTCAATCATATATTGCCCTCTGAGACTCACAGAAGACTAGTCTCTCCAGTGGATCTTGTAAATATACCAACTTTGAAATTGCAATAATCTTGGGGAGGCTAGATGGATGGGAAGGAAGAAGAGGAAACTGATAGCAAAATGTCAGAAAATACTATTGAAAATTATATCAATGTGTTAGCTGTAAAAAATAAAAATTAAATAAAAAACAGAATAGGGAGGATGCGGAATGGAATAGTATTGTGTATACTCATGTATAGAAATCCACGAACCATAAGGAGGAAACATAATGAAGAACATTTAGGTGAAGATCAGTAGATGTAGAAACAGAAAAAATACTGCCTTCAGACTATGTTCCAAACCACCAGAACAAAAAGAAAGAATAGATAAGGAGTATGGAAAACATCACTAACCTGGACAAGAGGTAAAAAAAAAAAAGAGTAATTACAAAGAGTTTCACTTATCTAGAAATCTTCTGGCACTTGCTTTCTGGAAAAAAGAAAAGCAGTTAATAATTTTTTAGTTTGCCTTCATGAAAATGTAATTCTTCAAAAGACAGAAGAATCAATAAGGAGGAATTACTGTATGAATCTAAATCTAAAGAGCAGATAACTAATTGCAGGGGTGGAAAAGGTAGCAACCTGGTTTGGAGGTGTGTGGAGGCGGGTTGGGGGGGGAGAGGGAAAAGGTGATAATTTCATTTCAGGATGTGTGATAAGGAAAAAGAGAAAAGCTGAGGACAGTATGGCATGGATCTTAGACCTTAGCAGAAAATATGTAAGAGTTTGGAAAAAAGATAGGTAGAATAGATTAAATTCTGTTTTGGTAAAGTCAGACCTGGAGGTTCAAAATGTTCATAGGAATGAACTTCTCATGAAATTGAGTCTTCTGAAGAGAAAGAAAATGGGAGTTCTCTAAAGAGAGTTCAAGTCATTTGGCCATGATGAACTTATATAATAGATACTGAAAGAACTGCTAGATGTGATTATAAAGCCACTTTCAGTGATTTCACTAATATAAAAAAAGATGAGAGGTACCATAGAGATGGGCAAATGCTTTAATTTTCAAGATAAGAGGTGTGGCATCCCCCAAATAGAGTCTAATTTGTCATTTATTCTTTTAAAAAATAATATTTTATTTTTCCCCAATTATATGTAAAATAATTTTTAACATTCATTTTTTAATGAGTTGCAAATTCCCTCCTTCACACCCTCACCTCCTCCCATCTCCCTAAAAGAGTAAGCAATCTGACATAGATTTTACAAGTGCAATCATGTAAGAAATGTTTCCATACTAGTCATTTTGTGGAAGAGATCTCAAACAAAAATAGAAGTAGAAAGAAAACAAAATTATGCTATGTTTCATTCTGCTTTCAGATTCCATCAGTTTCTTCTCAGAGGAGAGATGACATTTTTCATCATGTGTCTCTGGGATTCTCTTGGGTCACTGCTTTGCTGAAAATAACGAGGTCATCCATAGTTTTCATCAAAAAAATATTGTTGTCACTATGTACAATGTTCTGGTTCTGCTCACTTCACTTTGCACAGCTCATGTAAGTCTTAACAGACTTTTCTAAAATCATCCTACTTGTCATTTCTTATAGCACAATAGTATTCTATCTTCATTATATACCACAATTGTTTAGTCATTCCCCAATTGATGGACAACCCCTTAATCTCCAATTCTTTGCTATCACAAAAAGAGCTACAATAAATATTTTTGCACAAATTAAGTCCTTTCCCCTTTTTAAAATCTCTTTGGGATACAGACATATAATAGTATTGATGGGTCAAAGGTTATGCACAATTTTAGAGTCTTTTGAGTATAGTTCCAAATTGTTCCACAGAATAGTTGGATTATATCACAATCCTGCCAGCAATGTATTTGTATCCTAATGTTTCTTCATCCCTTCCAATATTTATCATTTTCCTTTTCTGTTATATTATCCAATCTTATAAGTATGAGGTGGTACCTCAGAGATGTTTTCATTTGCATTTCTATATTCAATAGTGATTTAGAGCATTTTTTTTCATATTAATCTAGATGGCTTTGATTTCTTCGTCTGGAAACTGCCTGTTCAAATCCTTTAAGCCATTTATCAATTGGATTTCATTTTTATAAATCTGACCTAGTTCTCTATATATTTAAGAAATTTACCATGTTAGACTTGCTTTGTTTGACTTTTACATGAATTTGGTTTGTGTTGAAAAAAATAGATTTAATGTCTAGGTTTGGTTCCAAAGAAAAGATCTAGAAGCAAACCTCCCTTTTCTTTGTAGATACAAAAGGCTATATATGTGCAATGCTACACCTAGTATAGAAATTGATTAATGAATTAGTTTTGTAGAAAAAAAAGTTGATATATTAATATGGAAGATGTACTCAAAAACATCCAATTATATTAATCACTGCTTCATATCATATGCCACACCTCCCTCCCTCATAGGAATATGCCCCATGACTTGGGAAACTCTGGCTTAATGTCAACTTGAATGGGGTTCTCCATTGGAATGCCCTAGGAATGCATGCTTAGCCCTATATTATTTTGTTTTGTTTTTAGAACTTTTATTTTATCAGTAATTTAGATATACACTTTAAAAGTTCTGACCATACAAAGCTGAGAAGGATAGCTAACATAGGGGATGACAAATTCCACAAAAATATTGATGGGACAGAATAATGAGCCAAATTGAATAAGATAATTAAATAAGGATAAATACAAAGACACTTTTGAACATATATGGCCTGACAGAAATGGGTGTAAATGACCTAGGGAGAATAGATTTTCCCACAGATGCTACCCAGATGTCATTTTTCTGTGTGGCTTTGAAATCCTGCTTCCACTTCTGGATCTCTTTGTCTGTGTATGCTTTTTCTAGATCTATTTTGTCAATGACAGAGAGATGCAATATAAAAGTTCAGGACCCTGTTCTGAAGCAAATCTAGCTGTTACATCAGCTCTGTGATTTCCTCTGGCTAATGTAAAAAATAGACTCGAATACAGGACTACAATCCCCACGAGCCTTTGCTCCACTTCCCCAGAATGCCTTGTAATCTCACCTGGGCCGAGATCGAGAAGATATTTAAGCAAAGGCTTTTGAAGGCTCTGGGGTTTTTTTGGACTTCCGTTTTGGAGCAGAGGCGTCTCTTCCATGATGTGAGGTTATTTTGTCTAGGCCTCTGGCCTAGGCACATGTTTCTTACTTGTATATTCTTAATCTTTAACCTTTAATAAACCTCTAAAAAATATATATTCCTTGCAGAGAGAAACTAATTTCTACCTGCCTCAGTCTCCCCCTCTCCCCTAAATTTTAATCTTTACACTACAAAATATATATTTTGCATATGGACCTTGTAGTAAACTACTGCCAGTTTTTTAGGAGTTGTATAGCTCACAGCAGCTCATAAATTATCTCTACATTAGCCACTGTTCTACCACTGGATGTTAGAAACCCTCACTGAAGCCATAAACAACCAATGGTGTGACAATTCCAAAAGCATACTTAGAATCTGTGTATATAGTTGCTTTTTGGTCTTTTGCAATCTCACAGGCCTTTTTCAAGGCAATTAATTCTTCAACTTGAGCACTAAGGTTTATGGGTAGTGAAGCAAACCACAGTGTCTCAAACTTGCTAACTATAGCAACACCAGTGTATCTTGTACCTTCCCTCATATAGGATAAACCATCTGTGAATAATATCAGTTCATGTTTGGCTAGGGGCACATCTGAGAGATGTTCCTAAGGTCTTTCTGCAAGAAAGAAAGAAAGAAAGAAAGAAAGAAAGAAAGAAAGAAAGAAAGAAAGAAAGAAAGAAAGAAAGAAAGAAAGAAAGAAAGAAAGAAAGAAAGAAAGAAAGAAAGAAAGAAAGAAAGAAAGAAAGAAAGAAAGAGAGAGAGAGAGAGAGAGAGAGAGAGAGAGAGAGAAAGAAAGAGAGAGAGAGAAAGAAAGAAAGAAAGAAAGAGAGAGAGAGAGAGAAAGAAAGAAAAAGAGAGAAAGGGAGAAAGGGAGAAAGAAAGAAAGAAGGAAAAAGGAAAGAAAGAAAGAAGGGAGGGAGGAAAGAAAGAAGGGAGGGAGGAAAGAAAGAAACAAAGAATGAAGGAAAATAGGATTTGTTTTTTTGAGGGAAAAAATTAATGTAACAGAACTATAAGTGTTAATGGGATGAATTCTTTCTTTAAATGGAAGGGGATGATAGAATGAGTTAGAAGCAAATTCCCCTATATTGGTGAATACAAGAAATAGAAAGATGCCTTTCCTATACCCTGCTCTTAGCCTTCTCTTCTTCAAACTACAGTGATAGATGCCAGATGTTTTAGGGGTGATATCATCTAGAAAATAACTATTCATTAGATATTCTTGTGTTCTTTCCTTAAAGAAACGTTAATTATAAATCAATTTGCATAATAAATGACTATTACTTTTTATATACTATTTATGAAATTTTAGGTGAGTCAAAGTTGGAAAGGGCTACATGTCAAATAGTGTTGCAATTTCTCTTTTTTATTTAATCATTTGAATCTGTGTCTCTGTGGATTAGGAAAATAACTTCACCTATTATTGGACTATATTTTAAAATGTGCTTACCAGACAAAACCCTCTTTGCTTAGAGTGACCTATTCTGCATGTGTTACAAAGTGATGGTTACTTTGCCCACCATATCTGGTTAAGAGATTGTTTCTGAAGGTTGTGATGTCTTAGATATTGTACATAAAAAGAATGTCAACAATAACTTGTCTTTCATTATTGCCTTGGATAGAATTGGAGTTGTATGATTTAATTACATTAAATTCATAATTGTTATTAATTTGGAATCATATTGCAAATTACAGAAATCAATAACAGAAGTATGTACATACCTGAATACACATTATTTATGTAAATACACATGCACATGCATACACACTTATGTCAGAATTTTAAGAGTCACAATTTTATCAATGGAAATTCTCTGCCATGAGATTTTGATACTTCCATATCTGAGTAGAAAGTGAATCATGGATGTTAGTTTTGGAGTCAGGAAGATTTGACTTTGGTATTTACAAGCTGTGTGATCACAGACGAGTTTATTTAACTTCTCTGAGCCTCAGTTTCCTCAACTTTTAAGCAGGAATAACAATGCCTGTTGCTACTACCTCACAGGACTGTTGTTAATATTGGGCAGCCAGATTGTACAATGGATAGAACAATGGCCCTAGAGTCAGGAATTTGTTATTCAGTTGTTTTAGTCATGACTGATACTTTGTCACTCCATTTGGGGTATTCTTGACAAAGATCCTAGAGTGGTTTGCTCTTTTCTTTTCCAGTTCATTTTACAGATGAGGAAATTGAGGTAAACTGGGTTAAGTGACTTGGCTTGGGTTATACTACTAGAGTATGAGACCAGATTTGAATTCAGGTTTTCTTGACTACACCCTTTGAGCTACTGGGATAGGGTTCCTTATAATCCTATTAACCAGGGACAGTATTGGTCCAAGATCTCATTATGGGTTAAACATAATGGAGATTCAAGTAGCCAAATAAATAATTATAATATCTGAACTAAATTTATTGAAAAGCTTCAGATTTTTTTTCATTCAATAATGTTTATTTCATTTTCAAGTATTGCTCAAAAGTAAATCAAATGATTTATGTCTCACTGATTTCTGATTCATAAATTACTAAGTCCAATGATAGTTTTCTGGCTGACTACACGGCATTAGGACATGTTGAAGTTCATGCCAAAAAGAAGCTATAGAATGTAAGAATTTTTGTATATGTGATAAGAATTGAAGAAGACTCTGATTTCTTCCAAGTTTATGTGAGATTTATTAACTTCTTTATTAAGTTGGCCCAATTGTAAATCTATAGCATTTTTATAATAGAAAAGTGAAGTATGCATTAGCATTTAACAAGATATTTTTCCCTATTATGTTCTATGGAAAAGAGATAATTCTTTATTGAAAAGATAAAACAATTTAATAACCATTCAAATTGATGTTGGCCCACAAACAAAAAGTCTGGAAAATATTAGGCTAATTCTAAAAACCAGCTTATGAGGAAATAATTAAAATTAAAGAGACAGTTCATAGAAATGTTTTACTCTATTGGATGTCATTTGTTCACTAGTCTGCCATTAATTCTGGAGCTGAGAAGTGGGAAAAGAGAAGTAAAATCTTTTCATAATTTCAACTTATATTTGAAATTATGTTCTTTTGATTTTAAAAGACAAATAGCCATGGAAGGGAGAATTGAAACTTCCCTTAATTGTCATTTTTTGATGGTTCCAGATTCATTATTGCTTATTGTATAAATTGTTCTCTTGGTTCAGCTGACTTCAATCTGCATCATTTCATTAGAGTACTTCACAGTTTCTCTGCAACTATCCCTTTCATAAATTCTTTTATTTTTCTTTAAAAAAAATCCTTACCCCCCATCTTATAATCAATACTAAATATTTGTTCCAAGACAGAAGAATGGTAAGGACTAGGCAATTGGGGTTAAGTGACTTGGCCAAGGTCAAACGGCTAGGAATTGTGTAAAATCAAATTTGAGCACAGGACTTCCCTTCCCCAGGTGTGACTTAATCCACCAAGACACCTAGCTGTCCCACTTTCACAATTTCTTACAGTGTATTATTATTCTATTACATTCATATATTACAATTTGTTTAGTCACTCCTTAATAATGGGTAACCCATTGGCCTATGATTCTTTGCCATTACAAAAAGAGTTGGTAGAAATATTTTTACAAATGAGTCCTTTTCCTTTTTATTAATCTCTTTGGAATATTTGACTACTAGTAGTATTACTTTGTAAAAGGGGACGTTACATCATTTAGTAATTTTGGTAGCCTAGTTCCAAATTGCTTTTTAGAATGTACTAACAGTACATTAAAGTTTGTGTTTTCATACAATCTCTCTAACATTTCCTATTTTCTTTTTTGCTCAACGTAGTCAATTGGATGGATGTAAGGTAGAACCTCAGAATTGCTTTAATTTTCATTTCTGAAATTATTAGTCATTTGGAGCATTTTTTCTCATATAGCTACTGATAATTTTTTTTCAAAATTTTCTCTGATCATATCCTTTGATCATCATATCTTTAGACTATTTATTCGTAAGGAAGTAGTTGTTCTGATAAATTGAACAAATTCCTTATTTGTTATCACTGATTTTCTCTTATCAAAGAAACATAATAAAGATTTTTTCTAGTTATTTATCTTCTAACTTATCTGCATTTGTTTTGTTTGTGTAGAAATAAATATGTAATTTTATATAAACAAAATGATCTATTTTTGTGATTCTCTCTTATTTGCTTATGACTCTTCCCTTATTGATAGATTGGAAGGGTAATTTCTTCCTTGTTTCTCTAACTTATTTATGTCACCTTTATGTCTAAGTCATTTATCTACTTGGTTTAGTATTGTGAGAGATGTTAAGCCACACCTGTTCTTCAATTCTCACCCAGCTGTTTCCTTTTTTGGATTTCTTTGGCTGTACTCAATGGAGCCTTTGAATTCTCTGCCATGCCTTCAGGCACTTCCATCACTGAGAAATCTCATCATCCTTTAAGATCCAATCAATCACTCTTGGTACTCAAACCTCATTAGTACCCTCAGGTCCTCTGACTGCAGGGCAGAACTATGAATTCCACAGACTTTATTTAAGGAGTGGATACAGGACAAATATCTCATTTCCCACTTGACTGCATTCATTTTGGGCTTCTTTAATTTTTCCACCATGCTACCATGCTCAGTCTACTAAGTATCTTTCTCAACACCTCCATCCCCCAGCTTTCTTCCCTCCATTAGATTTTCAGCTCCTTGAGAGCAAGAATTGTCTTTTTTTATATTTGTATTCCCAGCACTCAGCACAAGGCAGGGCACATAGTAGGCATTTAATAAGGTTTATTGACAATTATTTTTCTCAAATAGTGAGGTCCTTACCCCAGTAGTTAGGATTTTAGGATTGATCAAATCCTAGATTCACTAATTTCTGTACATGACTTGCTCCACTGAATGACCACTCTATTTTTTAGCCAGTACTAAATTGTTTTGAGAATTAGTGTTCTGAAATATATTTTGAGATGTAGTGCTAATAGATCCTCTTCCTTTCCATTTTTTGTTATTGTTTCTCCTGAGATATTTAACCATTTGCTTCTCTAAATGTATTAATTTTTTCTAACTCTTTAAAATAATTTTTTGGTAGTTTGGTATGATAGTGAACAAGTAACTTAACTGAGGTAGTATCATTTTTATTATATTGGCTCAGCCTACCAATAAGCAATGAACATTTCTCCAATTATAAAATCTATTGAATCCTAATATATATTTGATGGCTGGATTAGCTTCCACTGTTAAAGTTTGAGAATATGGATCCTGTAAGAAGACTTCAGATACTTGAAGAACTGAAATGTAGCATAAGAAACAGATTTACTCTGTTTAACCTAAGATCAGAATAAGAAGAAAAGAATAGAAGTTACTGAGAGACAGAATGAAGTTTGTTAAGAAGGAGAAATTTCATATAATTAGGTATGCAAAAATAGTAATGAATGTATGATATACTCACTGGAGGTTCTTCAAATAAAGTCTAGTTGATATTTCTTAGGTATATGGTTGTATTGTAGTTGAGGTATGGGTTGGACTAGGTTGTTTCCTATGTCCCTTCCTACTATGAGATTTTCTGAATAATATTTTGAAATTGTTTCTTTGTGCTTAGGAAGCTACGTGGCAGAGTGGATAGTTTTCCAGATCTGGAGTCAGAAAATCTCATCTTCCTGAGTTCAAAAGTGGCCTTCGATACTTACTAGATGTGTTGTCTGGAGCAAGTCACTTAACCCTGTTTGTCACAATTTCTTCATCTGTACTAGAGAATGAAATGGCAAACCACTCCAGTACCTTTGTCAAGAAAACCCAAATAGGGTCATAAAGAGTGGGATACAACTGAAAAACAACCAAGCTTTTTGTCATAACTAACATACTAAACATAGTAACCTAAACTAATCAGTAGTTTTAATTAGTATGAACAAACATGAATTCATTAAGTGCTTTTTATGTATTAAGCATTGTGTTAAGTTCTGGGGATTCAAAGACAAAAATGAATTGGTTTCTATCCTCCAGGAGGGGAAGTAAGAGAGTGAGGAGATGCAAATATACATAGTTATTAACATCTAATAGTTTACAGTCTAAAGCTGAGAAACTTTATATTAAAAATACAGACCTTCTTATATACACCTGTTTGGGGCCTGTCTTTGATCATGGCTACCTTGGTAAGAAAGAATCAGAAGCCACAGATGATAAAGGATTGATTAGTTTATAAAAGGCTTTCTTCCCAAGATAATCAGGGAATATGTAATTGTAGAATCCTGTAAATAATTAGGTTACACATGGTCCATGTTGTCCAATATCACTTTACACATTAGGAAACAGACCCAGAGATGTTCCTTTAATTGTGTTGAGAAGAATGAATGGGGCTGCTTAGAATATTTAAAAGTGGCAGACAGAAAGGAAGCTGGAGGAAACATTTCCAGAAATGGCTAGGAAAGAGTTGGTCCAGATCAGCCAACAGGATCATCTGAATGAATTAATTAGGCTGAGCAATTTGAATAGTTCTTAGCTTTGATTCCATGTTCCAATTCAACAACCTTTTATCTTTGTTTTCTTTAATAGATTATACTACAGGGAAGAAAATTTCTTTTTTCAATGCATCAAATGAGGCCTTAATTTATTTATTTTTGACACAAATTAGCCTTATGTGATATTGGGTGGATATGAGCCTGGATAATTTTTTTGTGTGAAGTTTCCATTATTGTTTTATAATATTATGAAATCAAAGTCTTTCAGATTGAGAGGGAGAAAAAGAGTGGAGACCTCCCTTTTACAAGTGGGGTTCAGGGGAGACAGCTGATATAATGGAGAAAAGGTTTGGGAGATGGTAAAGGCGACAGAATCTAGGAAAGACAACTGATGTTTAGGGTTGGCTCAGAGAGAAGAGAGGGTTTTTTAAAGATTTTTCCCCTTCTGCCTTCCCTCCTTAGCTATGGCTGCTCTCCCAGATTTGCCCTTGTCCTCTTGTCTCCCCTCGACTGCCCAAGACCAAAGGGTTTTCCCTTGATCTATTCACTTACACTTGATTCACAGCTTGGAGGAAAGATAATTATTTTAATGTCAACTCAATCAGGGTGATAATACAAAGGAATAAGTGGCAGGGAAAGAATGGGAAAGGAAAGTGGGGGAAAAGGGGGTCCCTATCTCTATCTAAACCCCTTTTCCCTCCCTCCTCGAGTTTGGGGGGAACCTGGGCTTTGGAAGCCTGATCCCCCTGAGAGATAGTCAGGTTGGCTGACCATGGGTTTGGCCCCTTGGCCACCGTTCAGACCCAGGGCAACAGGAACTGAGGTAAAGTCTGACAGAGATTCTAAAATGCCTTATTTCAGGTTTCTCTTCAGTGAGTCCTTTCAATTGGGAAATGTTGGGGTGGAATGATTTCCAGTCATCAGCAGGAAAAAGTGGGTATCCCTCAGGAGAAAGTCTTATTCCACCTTCTCTCTCCAGCTTCTCTCGACTGGGAGACCAACTCCTCTCCCAGCCAGAATCTTCTTCTCCTCCTGATTCCAATCTCCTGGGGCCCCTCCCCCATCGAGGTGATTAGTTCCACACACTCCTCAGCCTGGCACTCTTCTTAAGTGCCAGCCTCTGTCACAATTATCATAACTATCAGTCTAATTACCTAGTTCTTAAGAGTGGGAAAAAAAATGTCCTTGAGGGTAGGGGAAGAGATCTTTATTTTGTTGGATAGAAAAGATTAATCTTGGGATTATAATGCAAATTTATACCTTCCTAGTTTGAAAGGTCTTTGCTACTTCTCACTGGGCAAAGAACATAGTTAAATGATGGCACATGCTTCCTATGAAATATTTGCTCTTGAGATTAGCAAGTTGCCTAGCACTAGTTTAACAGTGAGGACTTGAAACATTAGAACCTAGGGAAAAATGAACTCACAGGGTTAGTAATCCATAAAGATATCAGAGAAGAAGCAAGTAGCTTTTCTAAATGCATTCCTGTTACTCAAGAGATAGTAACTTCTCTTTGGGAAATAAAGGGCTCCACATCATTTAAAATCTTTGAGCTAGGTTTGATCTGTCATGAATATTACAGAAAGAATTCTTGTTCAGGTCCCAAGTTGAACTAATTATCTCTGAGATCCCTTATAACACTGAAATTCTTTGATTTTGAGAAGATTGAACAATGCCATTTTATGTTCTTAGTGCTATCAAGGGCTGGTAAAAGGAGTGATTGACTTAAAATTCCTGAGATACAGTTTTGAATCCAACTTTTGACATTAACTGTGTGATCCTTGGCAAATCTCTGAGCCTCAGTTTCCTCCTATGTAAAATGAGGACCAAAAAACATCAAATGACCTAAAGTAGACTTTAAAGAACTATATAAATGCTGCTTATTGTTGTCATAAAATATAATTTTAGTTTTGAGATGTATAAGATCAAACTTATTAGCAGTTTATAACACTTTAATCAAAAGTGTATTTTAAAATTCTTTTTTGGAGGGTAAAATTACAAATAGTCATCAGATTCACAGGAAGTGCAATTCTCATTTATTTATGTACTTTCATAATAATAATTTTATCTCCATTACCTATTACTCCAGTCAAATGAATGGGTAAGCAAATTTCAATTCACTCTGTAAAGCAACTAGTAACATAAGAGCAATAAAAATTGAAGACATCTGGTTGAAGTGAAAAATTAAAGCTATGTCTATTCCATGCCAAAATCAGTCAATCATTGAAACAATCAAACTAGTTTTTGGCAGGGTGTAGCAAATAAAAAAATCAATTTGACTGACTTTTAAACTTTTCAATTGGTTTTATTAGTTATGTAGACAGACTAAATTTTTAAGATGTAAGTGGTGAAAAGAACAAGTAACAGTCATAATTTATAAAGGAAAATTTATAGTCTATGCATATTCTACCTTTAGAAAGAGATGCCTTAAAAAGTGCTTTAACAGCTTAAACCTATAGACTAAAGTGAAGAAAATTCTTGTTTTTTGCCAAAAACTGGAACTGAATTTTACCTTAGGGGGATACTTGTATTGCATGAATATGCATTTTTGGCAATTTTAAATATCTGTCAGAGAAGGGAGAAAAATTAGCACTACGATTTTGTCATTTAGGAAACGCTTCATTACAGCTTCTGCTAGCCTCTCTGACTTTTAATCACATATTGAAGTTGGCATGAATTTTAAAAATTAAATAAGTTGTACTAAAGGTGTGTGTGTGTGTGGTGGGGAGAACAAAAATTCTTTATCTCTACCAAATATGGAACCAAATTTATAGTTCACAAATGAATGTTTATGAGAGTGTGCCTTTGGCAAAATTAACTTAACAATGTGGCCTAGGTGAATTATTCAGTGAATTTTAAAACCAGTCAACAGCTAAAACAGGTGAAGTTTGCTGAGACAATTTTTGCCAAATACCTTTCTCTGATGTCTCAGTCCCATGTATAATTTAAGATTCTTTAAAGGATTCTTTTCTGATTAACCCAGCTGAGCACAAGATCAGACAGGTGTTGGCAAAGTATAAAGGATATAAGTAGGACCAGTGGTGGGGACTGGACTGAGGACCAGACTGAGTTCTGCAAGACTTATTATATAAGATCAAGAACAGGGTGAAAACTTTTTTGCCCACTCAAAGACAATTTAGTAGCATTTGTGATCTCTAGAGGTGAAGGGATTCCACTGATCAATTGGTCATTCTTCGAAATAGTGACATGTATATCAACTTCTTGTCTTTATTCCATATTCTAAAGTCTTGGAGACTCTAAGGTCCAATCTTCTGTCACAGTGAGTTTGAGAACTAGGACAAACATCAAAAGTACAGTGCACTAAACGAAATTCTGGGCAAAGTCATTTTTAATAAAAAATTTTGTTTCCTTACATCATACACACTTCAAGAAACTCATGATTGAACCAACTATCACTCCTGTCTAGAACAAATATCCAAACAACCTAAAACAGCACATCCCAGTGACTAATAGTATTTGCAACTTCACTATAGCATGTATGTTATACAGAATTTTCTTTTGCTCTGTTCTCCATCTTTGCATCACTTTATATATGTATTCACATATTTTCTTAGTGTGAACTAGTGATTTCACTCTTGTGTAAACTTCCTCCACTACGTAAATAATAATTATCACTTATAAAGAGCTTTGTTTGCAAGCGCTTTGTCATATGATCTTGTTTGATAATAAACACTTCTGTAACTTTACAGTCTCAATGTTGCCAGGGGCATTGAGAAGTCAGGAGACTTCTCTGGGATTACCCAGGGTCCAAGTCAGAATTAGGCTCTTCCTAACACAGAGGCCGTCTCCTCCCTATATGTTACAGCCTCTTTCACCTTCTCTCTCTCTCTGGCGCTACATAGTACAATTTGTTTAGTCACTTTTCAAGCATTAGGCACATATTGGGTTTCTATTATTTCGCCATTACGAAGAGCGGCCACTCTAAGGTGCCACAAGTTACCCGTTAATGACACAGGATCAGGACTCTTTAACAGAGAAAACATTTCACAAACTCACTGGCTCCTCGAGTCCCGTGAGAGTTTGTAGATCTCGCGGTATTATTACCAAGGAGAAAACCCGGAAAAGAGTAATTATCCTTTCCAGATGGATGGAACAGATCGCTCGCGCACGCGCTCTCGCGAGATTTTCCTGGCAGGGAGAGGGAAGCAAAAGCGAGGTAGAGGCGGGGTGGGTGGGGCGGAAAGAAGGACTGCTGAGGATGTTGATAACCGCCCTCTTCCCCTCCCTCTTTCGCCTACCTGGGTTGCTCTCTGGCTTGGCAGCTGCTTGTGTTTGGTGACGAACGGTCCACCCGGAAGTTTGTGCTCTCCCCGTCTCCTGCCCTCCCCCGCACGTGCTCCCTCTTTCTCTCGCCCGGTTCTCTGCCCAGGTGACTTCTGAACCTGGAGCATCTTGTAAAGCCTGTTATATTAAGCCTCTGATGGGACGGGGCCTGACGGCTCCTAACGTCTCTGACAGTTCGCTGTTCTCCTTGCCAGATGGATCCTCTTGCTCCAGAGCCATGGATCCTTGGGGAGAAAGCAGAAGGTACAGGTTCTTAGTTGAATGAACTCATACCTGGGTTTATTTCATTATATAGTCCTCATTTTCCTTTTGTTTTCCTCTGAATGGGTTCTTTATTCGGAGAGAGTGAGAGGGGGAAAGCCTTCCTTCCCTTCTTTTGCCCAGGCCTCCTGCCTGGAATGTCCTTCCTCTCATCTTTGCCTCTTACAAATTCTTAATTTCTTTCAAAATTTAGCCCAGGAGTTTTTAACCTGGGGGTCGTGAACTTATTTTTCAAAATACGTTGATAACTGTATTACGACATAATTGGTATTTTAAAAAATACTATGTATATATTGTGTTAATGCGTTTTAAAACAATCTTAAAAAGGAATAAATTGGCTATGACAAAAAAAAAAGTTTAGAACCCCTGATTTAGCTCATGTACCACTACTGGAAACTGCCCTATCATCGTAGTTGTTAGTATTCTCCTTCCCCTAATTCAACATGTATATAATTGTCTGTTTAAATTTTGCAACCCCTTCTCAGATAGTAAGCTGTATGAGAGGAGGACTGTTTTGTCTTTATACTTCCAGTAACTGGCTATGTCTGGCACATAGTAAGCTTAATAAAGGCCTATTGTCTGATTGATCTGGCAGAGGATTTTTACATAGTAGGTGCTTGATAAATTTTTATTGGATTATATTGTCAGGAAGAGGGATAGATTTAAGGGAAAAGACAATAAGTACAGTTTTGAATGCATTGAATCTGAGATGCCTTTGTATATCCAAATAGAGATATTCAGCAGTTAGTAAGTGATGGAGAACTGAAGCACAATAAAGAGGGGAGAGCTGGATATGCAGAGTTGGGAATCAGCTAAAGATAGATGATTTCAGAACCCATGGGATCTGAGGAGATCACCAAAATAAAGACTAGAGAAAGAAGAGATGAGGACCTAGAAAAGAGTCCCAGGTGGGAAGTGGTGGAAGATTAAATCAGTCAGATAAGAGAACTGGGTCATTTAAAAGCTAGGAAAAAGAATGTATGCCTTTGTTGGGGAATGGGGGGGGGGTGATGGTTAGCAGTCTAAAGTGTTGAAGTCATAAAGGGTAAAAATTGAGAAAAAGTCAATTGGAGCGTGATGATGAATAAATTGTTAGAGCTATTTCAGTGAAATAGTATGATTAGAAATCAGATTACAGGGGTTTGTACCAGAATTATGAGGAGTAATGTTTCATGTGATTGATGTACCAAGAAAAGCTCAGGTCTTACCACTACACTTTCCTACTCACTAAACTTCAGTGGTTCCCAATTGCCTCCAAGAGTAAATATAAAATCCCCAATTTATATTTATTTTGTATATTTAGTTGCTGACATGTGGTAGATATGTGCTAAATATAAGTTGACTGACTGACTTATCTTTGGTCATAACATAGTCATATATTTTACTAGCTTCTTTATATATTATCTCCTTTTAGTACTCTGCGCTCTAAACAAACTAGCCATCTTTTTATGCCTTCCACAGGACAATCTTGACTTTCTACATTTGCAGTGGCTATCTCTATTTCTCTCTTTTCCTCCAAATCTTCTTTACAAAGCATTTCTTGATCTCAACTGCTGCAGGTACTTGCCCCAACAACTTTGTATTTATTTTGTACTTATTTTCTATTTTTGTACTTATTCTAGACACACTTAGATGTTTGCATGCTTTTTCTCCCAAGAGAATATAAGCTCCTTGAGAGGAAAGATTGTTTTATTTTTTGTCTTTGTATTCTTTCTTAGTGCCTAGCACATAAATGACATGTAATAAATGTTGGTTGACTTGTTTTTATTGTAAACTTCTGGCAGAGAGCATGTCAATTTAGGACTAACCAGAAAACATTAATTTAAACTTAATTATTATTAAACTTAGTTAATTATTGAAAATATTTCTTAAATGTTTTCATCTATTTTCTTGCTATTAAGGCAAGCAGACTAATGGTACTAGTTGGTGCTGATATAATCTTTAGTTCCTCTTCAGGTCTCTGTTTACCAGAAATGAATCAATAATACAAGGGTCATGGTTAGGTTTAGCACAACAAGGCAGTTGTGTTTAAAATAAGCTAGCAGTTGAGAAGCAGTATGGCAAGCTCTTCAGTGGAGAATATAACATTAGACCCTGGAGGTGTGGCATGGCAGTAATAGAACAGGAGGGTGACCTCTCTTCTATCTGGACCCCTAGATTGACTGGAAACAAATTGAGAGACTAAGGTTTTTGGAAGAATAGAAGATAGAAGGAGTAAGTATAAGGAAAGGGGGAATTTCTTGTGATTATTTGATCACCCAACAGGGAATGGGCCTCAATTGATAATCAAAGGATATGAAAAGGCAGTTTTCAGATGAAGAAATCAAAACTAGCAAAAATTATGTGAAAAAATGTTCTAAATCCTTCTCAATTAGAGAAATGCCAATGAAAACAACTCTGCAGTACCACCTCACACCTATCAGATTGACCAAAATGACAGTATAAGACAATGATAAGTGTTGGGATGTGGCAAAATTGGGACACTAATACATTGCTGGTGGAGTTGTGAACTGATACAACCATTCTGGAGGGCAATTTGGAATTATGCAAAAGGCTATAAAACATTGCATACCCTTTGATCTAGTAATACCACTTCCAGGTCTATATCCCATAGAGATTTTCTAAAAGATGGGAGAGGACCTATTTGTACAAAAATATTTATAGCTGCTCTTTTTGTGGTGGCAAAGAATTGGAAACTAAAGTGATGTCCCTCAATTGGGTAATGGCTGAACAAATTGTGGTATATGATAGTGATATATTTTTAACATTAGGTTTATTTATTTATTGAATTAATATAGAATATTTTTTCATGGTTACATGATTTATGTTCTTTCCCTCCCTTCTTGCCATACCTCTCCCATAGCCAACAAGCTATTCCACTGGGTTTTTCATGTGTTTCAAGACCTATTTCCATATTAATATTAGCAATAGAGTGATCTTTTAGAGTCTACATCCCCAGTCTTATCCCCATGGGAACCATGTGATCAAGCAGTTAGTTACTTTTCTTCCGTGTTTCTACTCCCACAATTCTTTCTCAGGATGTGCATAGCATTCTTTCTCATAAGCCTTTCAGATTTCTCCTAGATCATTGAGTTGTTGCTAGTAGAGAAGTACATTACAGTCAATTGTGCCACAGTGTATCTGTCTCTGTGTATAATGTTCTCCTGGTTCTGTTCCTCTCAACTCTGCATCACTTCTTGAAGGTCATAACAATTCACATGAAATTCTTCCAGTTTATTACTCCTTTGAGCACAATAGTATTCCATCACCAACAGATACTGCAATTGAAGGGCATCCTCTCATTTTCCAATTTTTTAAACCCTTACCTTCTGTCTTAGAATCAGTACTGGGTATTGGTTCTAAGGCAGAAGAGTGGTAAGGGATAAGCAATGGGGGTTAAGTGACTTGCCCAGGGTCACATAGTTAGGAAGTATCTGATGTCAGATTTGAACCCAGGACCTCCCCTCCCTGGGCCTGATTCTCATTTCACTGAGCTACCCAGGTAGCCCTGCAGGCAGTCTCTTAAAGCCCTTTGGACATAGTTCAAAATTGCCTTCCAGAATGATTGGATCAATAGTGATGGAATATTATTATGCTATAAGGAATGATGAACAGGATGATTTTAGAAAGAGCTAGAAAGACCTACATGAACTGATGCAGAGTGAAATAAGCAGAACCAGGAGAACATTGTACACAGTAACTGCAATTTGTGGAATGATCAAATGATATATAATTTGTTAGTAATCAGCAATACAACAATCCAGGACAATTCTGAGGGACTTATGAAAAGAATGCTATCCACCTCCAGAGAAAGAACTGTTGGGAGTATAAATGCAGATGAAAATACATGATTTATTACCTGTTTATTTGGGTACATGTTTGGGATTTTTGCTTTTCTAAATTTTTTCATTTACAAAAATGAATAATATGAAAATATGTTTTGTGTGATAATACATATATAACCCAGATTGAATTGCTTGTCATCTCAGGGGGAGGGGAAGGAGGGGAGACAATATGGATCATGTAACTTTGGAAAACTTATGTGGAAATTTATTATTAAAATAAAACATCCAAATAAAATAAATGAAGAATTTTGAAGAACTGGAGTTAAAGATATCATGGGGGAATTACATAAAAGAAAAAGAGAGGCTAGTCACTTAGCAAGTGTGAGGGATGAGAGCCCAAGTGATTCATTACAATTAGGTAACAGACCTAGTAGTGGTATTACTAGATCAAAGCAAGGAAGGCCTTCAACTTATTTGGTGGACCCTGAAGAAATAATGTGGATAGATGGTGATATCCACGATAAGAAACTGGGTTCGATTCTTAATTGACTGTCTGTTAAATATCTCAGTTCCCTTTTGTGAAGGTATGGCAAAGTGAGCCTTCCTTCACTGGGCCAGTACACACAGACCTTGTAGTCTAAATTGTATAAAAAAGTATTTTTGTTTATTGAGAAACCAGAGGTAGAATATGCGTATTAAAACACAAGGATGCCCTAGTTCCGAATCCTAATACTCCAACCCTTCAATCTATATCCATCTCACAATGGACTCTTCAGGTCCTCAGGCTACTCTATTTCTTCCTGACTTTTGCTAGTTTCCCACCAAAACCTTTCTAATCTAATCTAATCGAATCTGACTACAATCCTTATTTGTTAGTTTAGTTATTTATAACAGAAGTTGTCACCATATTTACTAAGAATGAACCCAAGATGGCTGAGTTCACTCAGAGCTGCGTATGGCCCAACAAACAGGATCTCCAGGTAAACCTCTTAGGCAGTGTTGGTAAAACAGCAGGTATAGATAGATCTTCTGTAAGATATTCTCTCCAGTGGAAAAGGAACTTCCAATGCAGTTTAGTTTCCTTCTCTCACAAAAGGTTAAGGTAGGAAAAACTCAGAAGAGAGCAGCCTTCCTTTCCCAGCTCAGGACAGGAAGTGACAGTTGCTTACTCAAACAGCTTCCTCTAGCTTCCTGTACATTCCAAGATCCCTTCCAGGATTCTTGGAATGAGCTCCTGCTAGTAACTCTGGAGACAGAATCCAATTTTCATAAATTTAACCTTATCTAAGTTTATCTTTCTATAATCCCATTCTCATAACCCCTAGTCATAAAGTCATGAATTTTTGGACAATACGCATGAGTCTTCTTATGCAAAAAAAAATCTTCATTATTGAAAGGACTATCCAGGACTTTGAAAACACAAATGTGTGTGTGCTACACTTAAAGAGATGGCTTTGTTTTTCTAGAATTTTTACTTACTTTGGATGATTTTATTCTATGATATTATATTTATTCATATTAGGTCATTACTTGTCATTGTGATAACTTCTATCTATATCTTCTATAACCTCAAGAGTGATTCTGTTTTCAAACTATTTCCTTTTCCAAGTAGCCAGATTTCCAGTCCTTTGGTTTATTAGTTTCTTATCCTTTGATTATTACACAACCGATCTAGTGTCTTTTTGTATGATAGACTACTTATAATAAATACATTTATTATCTTTGAATTTAAGAAGAATCACTTATTTGGCACATAAGCTTTATAGTGAGGTTTAATAAATTTTTCTTTTAATTACGTGGAAGTGTACTATAAGTTTCTACTCTTTTGAAGGTAATGAATCTATATTTTGATATACATATCATTGTGGTTAGCGCCATTGTGGTGTTAAAAATTTAACAAGTCTTTATATGAATCTCCATATCGATGGCACTCTAGGGTTATGACTGAAATAACCTCCACGCTGCTTTGTTTTTTTTTGGTTCACCCTCAGCTGTGGTCCTCTCTTGAGGGGGCTGGTGCTTGAGGAATTAAACTAGCATAGCTTGTATAAGCCATATCAACTAAATTTAGAGTAAGAAAGGACCTTAGGAGTCATCTTATTTAATGCCTCATATTGCATATGTATCACCTGAGACCAGGAGAAGTTTAGTGACTTTTCTACCTACACAAATAATAAATGGAATAGCTAGGGGTTAACTTGGTTCTTCTTACCCCCAGTTCATCACTTTTTTCCATTGGGCTATATACTCACCACAATGCAAGATAAATAATAACAATTTGAAAACTTTTTTTTTTCTTTAGATAAATGGAACATTGGAGAAAGATGTCTTGTCCCTGCCACAGAGAGTGGAAAGTTTTGTGAAGCAACAGTGAAATCCGTCATGACAGATGAAAATGGAAAGTCGTTTGCACTTGTATTATTTTCAGGTTCATTGGAAAAGAAAGTACCTTTAAAAAAACTCCAAAAAATAACACATGATAAAAGTCCTTCAAGAAGTTTTATGTTTGATGATATTGATTTGGAAAAGCCTTATTTCCCAGATCGAAAACTTCCTTCTCCTACTGTTGCTTTTAAGTTATCTGAAGATGGGATCTGTATTCCATATACAATTAATAGATATTTGCGTGACTACCAAAGGGAAGGAGCCCAGTTTCTATATGGACACTATTCCCTGGGAAGAGGATGTATTCTTGGTGATGATATGGGACTTGGAAAAACAGTACAGGTATTTATTCTTTTGTTCCCATAAATGTTAAAATTTAATAACTGTGATATATGAATCATTCTAAGTACAATAATGTGCTCTAATAGCTTATTAAGTTAAACTTGATTGATGACTTTCACATGAGTTGCTAGATAAATGTTTGTTGAATTAATAAATGAATAAAAATTGTGAAGCCATTTTATACTTATAATGTTAATTCTAAGAGGAAAGTGTTCTTATTGGATTAAAGTTTAATTATATTCCCAAGGTCCATTAAATAGGTTGTTTAGAATGTGAACCTTCTTGTATCTTACATTCCTTCACGAGTTATTAAAGCAATATTTATCTGGTTTATGGCTTATTCATCTTTCCCCCTTCCTTCTCCTTTCTTTTCGCTCTCCTTTTCAATTCCATATTAACATTTCCAATTTAGTTGAATCCTGGAGAAGGGCTAGGTTTTAAATTTTTAATTAATAATAGAATCTTTTAGAAAGGACCATATGAGATCACATATAATCCACTGGCTTCTGATCAAGAATCCTCCTTTCCTTCAGTGACTTTGCTAACAAATATTCATCTGGCTTCCAATTAATGTGTTCTCTCTAATAAGGAGATCTACTAATTCTTGAGACAGTATGTTCTGTTTTGGAGTGATTCTGGCTCATAAGATGATAGATTTAGAGCCAGGTAAGATACCAGGGGTCGTCTAGTTAACCTTCTCATTTTACAAATGGAAAACTGAGACCCATAGAAGTAAGCCACCTGTCCAAAGTTGCACAGATAATCATTAGAAAATAGTTCCTTAAAATGAACTAAAATTTGTAGTTTCTCCCCGTTGCTTCTGGTTTGATCTTCTGGGGTCAGACTTGTTAAGATGAAAATTTAGGGGAGACTGAGGCAGGTAGAAATTAGTTTCTCTCTGCAAGGAGTATTATATTTTTTAGAGGTTTATTAAGGATTAAGGATTAAAGAAATTACAGGATAAGGAAAACATGCCTAGGCCAGAGGCCTAGACAAGACCTCACCTACATTATGGAAAGAGTCACGTCTGCTCCAAAACGGAAGTCCAAAAAGAGAGCCAAAAACCTTTGCCACCAGGTTAAATACCTTCTCGATCTCGGCCCACCTGAGAATTTCTGTGAGATTACAAAGCATTTTGGGGAAGTGGAGCAAAGGCTTGTGCGGATTGTAGTCCTGTATTCTAGTCTATTTTTTACAGACTTGACCAAGTCTAATCACACTTATATGTTAGAATCTTTTGAATATTTTAAGAGAATATCACAGTTTCAGAGTGGAGAGAAACCTCAGAGGTCATCCAGTCCAACCCCTTCATTTTTTAAATGAGGAAAATGAGGTCCTAAGAAGTAAATAAAATGACAGGAAGCAAAAGGCAGAGTTAAATCCTTGGCCTAAATCCAGTGTTCCTTTCAATACACAAGGGTTTTTCTTTTAACTGAGCTTTACATGCTATACTTTTGAGGGCCCTTATCATCCTAGAGACCTTTCTTTGGTGCTATTTTTTTCTCTTTAAATGGTTTGTTGAAATTTTATTTTTTCTTTAAAAATGGTTACTTCTGAATGCCACTTCTTTTCCCCTTCAACTCTCCTTTGTAATAATTATTGTCAAGTAAGAGGAATTAGTCCTTTGGTAATATCTATAGTATATATTGTGCAATTATGACAAAAAGTTAGAAAATGTCATGATTGTTCTTGTAGTTCTTCTGACACAATATTCCTCACAATTGTGTTGCCCTTTTCTTCAACTATCAGATCAGTTCAGGCCTTCCTTACTGCTTGTCTAGATTGTTGCATTAGTCTCCTAGTTGGTTTCTCTACTTTTTCTCTTCTCTAATTATTTGTCTTTCCTTTTCTCAGAGTTCATTTTTCTTTTAGTGATCCTTTCATTTATATAATTATAATAATGGTATATTTTGCTTTACTATTAATACTTACTTTGTACTCTATCAATTCATAAATATTTTTTCACTTTCCTCTATAAGTTCCTCATATTTGTTGTTTCTTAATTTATAGTACTTGTGTTCATAATATGGCATAACTTTTTTTAGCATCTCCTTAATCACTTTGTTTCTGGTTTTTTTATACCTTGAAGAGTGATGCTCTGAATATTTTGGTATATACTGGACCTTTATCTGCCTTTGATTTCCTTGAACCTCGTTATTACAAAAACAACTAATCTGTAAAATATAGAGACAATATAAGGATTCTTAGGTTTAATATTATAACAATCTTTAAAGGTGATATTTTCACCATAACAGTTTCTAGCATGTGGCCAGACCAACCTCTGCAAAACCAACCTTTTCACTTATCCTTAAACCCATTTCTCTCTCTGTCATTTCTACACTAACAATATGAACTGACATATTTATATGAAGAAATCAAAACTAACTATATGAAAAATGCTCTAGATCATTATTTATTAGAGAAATGCAAATCAAAACAACTCAGATATCTCATATCTATCAGATTGGCTAAAATGATAAAAGGGCAAAATGATAAATGTTGGAGGGGACACAAATACCCTGTTGGTAGAACTGTGAACTGATCCATTTTAGAGTGTAATCTGAAATTATGCCCATCAAATTATAAAACTGTCTGCTTTTTGACCCAGCAATGCCACCATTAGGTTTATTTCCTAGACTGATCAGGGAAAAGAAAAGAACTTAAATGTTTTTAAATATTTGTAACAGCTCTCTTTGTGGTAGCAAAGAATTGGAAATTGAGAGAATGAATATCAATTGAGGAATGATTGAACAAGTTGTTACATGTGATTGTGCTGTAAGAAACAAGTAACAGACTTTTTTAAAAATGGAAAAATGAAAGTGAAACAACAAAACCAAGAGAATGGTATAAAAAAGCAGTACTAATGTTTGAAGAATGACTATTTCCAGAAAAAGAACTGATGTAAAAGAAACCTGGCAAGACATAGTTTTATATATACATATTGTATTAGTGGGGAAATTGAAGAAGGAACCAAAGTTCCAGCTACTTGGGGAATAAATATAAGGTAACACTTCCTTCCTTCCTCCTTTTTCCCCAAGTTGGGCTGTTAACAAATGGAGTCAGTTCTGACTGGACTAAAAGGGTAAGTAAACTTCCCCTTAGCCCTCTTTTCTTTAAATGATGTTCTTTGAAGTTCTCCTAACACATTGAGTATGATTGAAATCTCTATTAAAATCAAGATGCCTATTTAGGTATAAAGGGTTGAAAGAATAATGAGGACAGAGGGAAAAGTAAATCCCTAGCTATTTCCTATACAAATCTGGGGGATTTGAACCAGGGTCTTTCTTCAGGATAAGCTCTGAGGTTTCCCCTAAGGGACAAAAGTCTTTATCCTAAAAATGTTAACAGTTGGAAAACAAGATCTTCTATTGCTCAGGCAAAAGGATTGATAAAATGGGTATCTTTACAGCAAATGGTCAGTTCCTTCTTCTCTCAGCTTCAGGAGCAAAGAACCTCTTCCAGTTTTTCAATTGCCTCCTCCTGAGTTTGGCTGAAAAGTTCCATACCATCCCCCAAAGTCAGCTGGGGTTTCATTTCCTGTTCTCCTGAGATAGTTTGTCAAAATTCAATCTTTCCATTGCTTCTGGTCTTTCTGTCTTATAAGATATATCTTTTTGTTAAATGGTGCTTTCTCTAGTTTGGGAAGGGACCTGAGGTGGGAGATACGTGGGAATTTTAATGTAACAAACACATTAATAAAATAAAAGAAAAATAAGGCTAAAGTATTTCATCTGAGAAATATATGATTGAAAAAGTTTGCTAGTTATGTGGTAAGGGCAAATGATAACAGTTAGAGAGCCAAGTGATTCACTGGCAACCTTGTAATGTCAGGAAAAAGTGAGGAAAATCTCTAGGAAATTGGGTGCAATCTCTGGGGCATTCTTAGAGAGGATGTATACAAATTTTGGAAAAGATAGGCAGGCATGAAGAATGAGGGTTGAGCTTCTCTTGAGTATTTAGGAGAATTTTATTTTATTACATTCAGTTCTAACCTATATCTCTGGAATCTTGACTCTGACATCCAATGTGTTAGCTATGCCTCTTAGTTTGTGTCATTTGCAAATTTGATAAGCATGTCATCTAATACATTATTAAAAAATGAGAACATAGAATGAATGAATCAAGAAATAGTTATTTACCACATGCAAAGCATTGTGTTAAGTAAGGCCTGGAGATACAAATAGAAAAGTAAAATATGAGAGGTTTCAGTTGCAAGTCTGAAGCAAAGACCCAGTGCCCAGTGGTTTCAGAATGAAACATATATTCCTTGGACACTAGACTAAAACATTTCCAAGTTTTGTGGCTGCCTTTTGGATTCTGCTATTCAGTAAGCTCTGATCTACCTAACTATTGTCTAGTTCACATCTCCATTTTGTCACAAGATGCTTTTTAAGTGGTTCTAAAATCTAGGTAAACACTATATTTTTCCTCTGACCTCCATAACTCTGTCCCCCTTCCCCCATCCTCCAAAAGTAAGAACAGTTTGGCATGACCATGGAATCCTATCTTTCCTTTCTCTGTCCTCTTTCAAATCCACTTTCCCAAAACCTGAGGGGGAGAAGGGAGTGTCAAACTCACTCTATTTTTGTGGGCTTCATTTTCTTCATCTCTAAAATGAGAGACTTGAATCAGATGAACTCTGCGATCTGTTCCAATGAAATTCCTTTGCTTATGGTATTACCTTTATAATTTGAATACTTGGGGGTTTTTAGATGGATCATCATAATGCCTGCAGAAAGTTGTGTTTTTTGTTTCTTCTTTGCCTAGTCCCTTGGCTTTTCTTATGCTGCAACTGGTATTTCTAAGCACTCTTAAATTGTGATAGTGGTAGTGAGCATTCTTTCTTTACTCTTCATGTTTGAGAGTCCTGTAATTTTTTTCCATTACATACAATGTTTTATCTTGGTTTTAGACAGATTTTTATCATATTAAGGCAAAATCCATTTATTTCTACTTTTACGAATATTTTTAACAGAAATGGTTGTTATTTTTTTGTCAAAGTACTTTTAAAAGTCTTTTCTTCCCTTTTTCCTTCCTTCATGTGGTTTTTATTATTCACATTATTAATATGAATTATTATACTTACAGTCTGCTTTATATTGAACCAATCCTGCATTCCTGGCAGAAATACAGTCTAATAATGTTATATAATTTTTTCAAGACCCCATTTGTATCATAGAAAGGAGATTGGAAGGGTCCCTTCTTTGTCTCATTATAGAAATAGTTTGTGTAATATTGGAATTAATTATTTGAATACAGTTCATTTGTAAATCAAGCTGGGCCTGAAGTTGGTTTCCTCCCTTTCTTTCTTTGGGTATTCATTTATGACAGTAAATTTCTTATTCTGATATTGAATTATTAAAATAACTTAGTATATCTTTTGTTAATCTTTTTATTTTTGAAAGTATTCATCAATTTCCTCTAAGTCATTACTTTTTTGGACATGTAATTGTTTAAAATTGTTTCTGATAGTTTCCTTTATTTCTTCTTCAATTGCTATGAATTCTGCTCTTTAAATTTTTGACAAAATTTGGCTTTTTTCTCTTTTATAATCAATTAATGATTTATTCTTTTTTTGGCTTTTTTAAAAAATTAAGTATATCTATTTACTTCATTAATTTAGAATATTTTTCCATGGTTACATGATTCATGTTCTTTCCCTTCCCTCTCCCACCCTGCTCCCATAGCCAATGAACAATTCCATTGGGTTTTACATGTGTCATTGATCCAGACCTATTTCCATATTATTAATATTTGCATTAGGGTGATCGCTTAGAGTCTACATCTCCAATCATATCCCCATCAACCCATGTGATCAAGCAGTTGTTTTTCTTCTGTGTTTCTACTTCCACAGATTTTCCTCTGGATGTGGATGGTATTCTTTCATATAAGTCTCTCAGAATTGTCCTGGATTATTGCATTGCTGATAGTAGAGAAGCCCATTACATTTGATTGTAGTGTGTCAGTTTCTGTGTACGATGTTCTCCTGGTTCTGCTCCTCTCACTCTGCATCACTTCCTGGAGGTTGTTCTAGTTCACATGGAATTTCTCCAGTTCATTATTCCTTTGAGCACAATAGTATTGCATCACCAACAGATACCATAATTTGTTCAGCCATTCCCTAGTTGAAGGACATCCCCTCATTTTCCAATTTTTTGACATTTTCCTTTCTTTGGCACACTAAATATATGAGTATGAGGTGGAAGTTTTCAGAGTAGCTTTAATTTGCATTTTTAATAGTAATTTGAAAGCATTTTTAAATTTGGTCATTGATAGCTTAGATTATTTCTCAGAAATTTTCTAATTTTTTATCTTTAATTGAAGATCAGCTTTAATTCTTATGAATTTCAATCAGTTTGCTACATATCTTGACTTTCAAAAAATTTGTAAAAAATTTTTTTACCAATTACACATAATAATTTTCCACTTTTTCTCAAGTTATATGATCCAAATTGTCTCCCTCCCTCTTTTCCCTTCCCTTTTCTAAAGCTAGTTAGCTATTTGATCCAGGTTATACATGTATTATCCTGCAAAACATTTTATATTGTTCATTTTTGTAAGAGAATAATCACATAGAGCCAAAACCCCAAAATAAAACCCAAGTAAACTAAAGTGCTTTGATCTATATTCCAACTCTTAATAGTTCTTTCTCTGGATGTGGATAGCATTTTTTGTCAGAAGTCCATCAGAATTTTCCTGGATCATTATACTGCTAAGAGTTGCTAGGTCTTTCATAGTTAATCATTCTACAATCTTGCTGTTACTGTTATATTTTGATTTTTATTAGAGAAACTCATTACAAAGATTTTTCTCAGTTACCTGATTCCCATAAATTTGCAGTTGCATTGTTTTAGTTTATGTAGGACAACATTTGTGATCCTCTTTATGTTTTGATTGGTTATAACTCCTCCCCTTTTAATAGATCTCATAGGTAATATTTTCCTTCTCTTACCTCGTATGTGGCATATAAGCTAGGTGGCACAGAAGATAGAGCAATGGGCTTAGAGTTAGGAAGAGCTGAATTCAAATCCTACCTTGGATGCTTAATAGCTGTGTGTCTTAGGACAAGTCATTTAATTTTTGTTTGACTAATTTTCTTCAACAGTAAATTGAGGATTTAGGACAAGGATTGTTGGGAGGATCAAATGAGATAATATTTTTAAAGTGCCTAACAGTTCCTGGCACATAGTAAGTACTTGGTAAATGCTTATTTCTTTCCTTCCTAAGTTATGTACCTATTTAAAGCTTATCTTGGTATGCAGTGAGCTGCTGTTCGTTCCCTAATTTCTGCTCTTCCACTTTTTAGCTTTTTCAAAAAGTTTTTGTTGAAGAATGAATTCTTATTCTCAGTAGCTGGGATATTTGATATTTTCATCCCTTTTAAATCCCACAGCCCTCCCTCTTTCCCCTGAAGGGGAGCTGAGAACATTGACTCATATTTTACTGAAAAAAATTGAGACCTTTTACAGAAAACTCCCTCTTTGCAGTTCTTCATCTCACATCACACAGGTGCTTTTTGCCACAATCTTCTCAGCTTCATCCCTGTTTCAAAGGGAGAAATAGCCCTTCTTTTCAAGTCAAACCCTTCTGTATACACAAGGAATCCTATTCAATACCATCTTCTTCTGTAGATTGTTCTCCCTATCATTTTTACTTTCTCATTAATAGTCAATCTTTCTCTGGCTGCTGACTACTTTCCTATTGTCTACAAAAATGTCCATGTCTCCTAATCCTTAAAAAAAATCTTCACTTGATCCATTTTTACTGGCTATCGTTTCATTTCTCTCCTTGCTTTTGGGGCTAAAGTTCCTGAGTAGACTGTCTTTCCTTTTTTGTAGGTACTTTCCTTTTTTGTCTCTCTGAAATTTGTCATCTGACCTTAAATTCAAATGAAACCTCTCTCTAGTTACCAGTCATTTCTTAATTGCCAAATGTAGTGGTTGTTTCTCAATTCTTATCCTTCTTGATCTCTCTGCAGCCTTTGACATGTGATCACCCACTTACCTTTAATATTTTCTTGCCTCTAGTTTTAATGACAATGCTCTCTCCTCGATCTTTTCCTGTCTGCTCCTTCTCTATCTCTTTTCTTGGATCTTTATCTACCTCATTTCTGTTTACTGTGCTCCCCCACCCCCAGCTTTGTCGTTGGTCCTTTCCTTTCTATATCTATTGCTTTTGGTGTTCTCAGCTCCTGTGTTTTTCAGTTAAGTCAGAATATTAATCTTGTTAAATTCCCTAATGTAGCTGGAACCAAGTAAAAAATATAATTGGAAAATGTTTAATAAAATAAATAAAAAATATAGCAAAGTGTAGGTAATGTAAATTTGTGGTTTTCAAGTTATATTCTGGTTCTTAAAGACTGGATTTTATCCCTGATTTTTGGTCATCCGCCTTCTGGTCTGATTTTCTTTGGAGGTCATTTTCATTCTCTTTACCTCATCTCTCATCTCCTTTGCCTCATCTTTTATCTTCTTTGCCTCATCTTTCATCTCCTTTGCCTCATTTTTAAGCTGGTTGATTTTGGCTTTCAAGCCACTATTTTCTGTTTCCAGATGACTTATCTTAGTTTTTAAGTTCTTTTCCTAATTGTATTCAGCCTCTCTTAATTGTGTTTTGAATTGCATTTTGAGTTCTTCCAAAGCCTGTATCCAATTCACTGGAATTTCTGACTTATTATTTGATGATCCCTCCTTCTCTGTTCCGTTTTCTCTTTGTTCGTTGCCTGTATAGAAGCTGTAGATTGTAATTTCTTTTTTCTTTTTCTGTTGTTTGCTGATATTTACCCCTTCTTTACTCCTCACATTTGTCTGTACTCTTGCTCCTCTTTTTTTTTTTTTTTTGTTTTGGGTTTTTCTGACAGTCTCCCCTCTTGGAGCTTTGCCAGGAGATCTCTTGATTCAGACTGGGTGGGGAGGGGTATTGGAGTTTGAGCTTCCTTGTCCTCTGGAGGCTTTTGATTGGATTAACGTCCAGCAGTCTGTGTGGGAGGGGTATTGGAGTTTGAGCTTCCTTGTCCTCTGGAGGCTTTTGATTGGATTAAAGTCCAGCAGTCTGTGTGGGAGGGGTGTTGGAGCTTGGGCTTTCCTGACCTCTGAAGACTTTTGATGGGATTAAGTTCAGCTGGGTTGGGCTGGATGTGCTCTGAGGCCAAAACCTCCTGGAAGGCTAGAGCAATATGGAGGGTCTTTGCCGCTGTGACCAGGCTGCCCACTCTGCGCTCCCTCTCCAGCTCCTTCCCCACCACCTGTGTTCGATGCTCTTAGCCTGGCATAGCCCTGCCTGCACCCTCCAAACCAGAGCCTTTGCCTGCCCAGAGATTCCTGCTGCCACTGGAGGCTCAGAGCTCTAGGTCTTGGGGGAGGGGTCCTGGGACCTTCTTTCTGCATTCCCCTTAAACCCGAGTGTTCTCGAATTCTGGCTTTTGTGGGGGGGTACCTTTTGAATTGAGTCCAGCAGGAGGGTTCCTTGGCTCTGTCTTGTTGTTAGGTTTGATTTTCAGTCCCCTAGGAGCATTAAGTTTGTAATTGGTAAGGAAGGGTATTTAGAGGTCTGAACTTTTGTTGCTTCTATGCCACCATCTTGATTCTGCCTCCTGCAATTGTGTTTTGGAAATGATCTTGTACTCTAAACTAGTGTTGCCCCTGGCTCCCACATATTTGGTCAAGGATATCAGATATTTCCTTGCTAGGATGTTTTCTGATTTCTTTCTGCTTCCTCATTATAATAATTAGTTAAGTTTCTTCAAGAAATATCTTTACTTTTATTTATTTACATTTTTTAGTAGTTTGTTTAAATGAGCTAGGTTCAGTAGTAGCAAACAGTATTCTTTCCTTATCTTGATCTTTTGCAAAATGGATCCTTTTCTCATCTTTTCCCTTTTAATTTAGGGTATTGATTTTGATCTTTACTTTAAGCAGTGAGTGATCTCATTGCATGTAGACATTTGATTTTGAAATTACTACTTTATTGCAAAATTTTATGACATACTTGTAGTAAAAAAAAGTCTTGTAGTATGAAACAGCTAGATGAAAAACAAGAGGATAAAGGTTCTTCTAGTCTCTCTTTTACTATATTGGGGTTAGGGGTGGACACTTTTCCACCAAGTGCCTAAAGATTATATATTAAAGTTCAATTGCTGTTCTACTTTGGTGGAACCATCTTGTTCCTTTGCTGGGAACTCCTGATATTCATGAAATCATAGGTCCAGACCTAAAAATTAAAATATTAAAATATGATAAGGACTATGCCTGAGAACGTCATTATTTTTTGCTGTCATGAGAAGAAAGCCTGCTCAGCTCAGAACAACAGGTTGTATTTATGAGAAAGCAAGCAAGTAGATTAATTCCTTGAGACCTAGGACAGCCAACTAGATAAGACTAAGTAATGTCCTTGAGGGTAAGCTTGGGGTATCATTCAATTTTTTTTTATTTTATTTTATTTTTTTTTAATTTTATAGTATTTTATTTGATCATTTCCATGCATTTTTCATTAAAGACAAAGATCATTTTCTTTTCCTCCCTCCCACCCCCCGTGGCCGACCTGTGATTCCACTGGTATCATATGTGTTCTTGACTTGAACCCATTGCCATGTTGTTAGTATTTGCATCAGAGTGTTCGCTCAGAGTCTTTCCTCTGTCATGTCCCCTCAGCCATTGTAGTCAGGCAGTTGCTTTTCCTTGGTGTTTCTATTCCCTCAGTTTGTCCTCTGCTTTTGGATAGTGTTTTTTTCTCCTTGATCCCTGCAGATTGTGCAGGGATATTACACCACCACTAATGGAGAAGTCCATTACGTTCGATGATACCACAGTGTGTTTGTCTCTGTGTACAATGTTCTCCTGGTTCTGCTCCTCTCGCTCTGCATCACTTCCTGGAGGTTGTTCCAGTTCACATGGAAATCCTCCACTTTATTATTCCTTTGAGCACAATAGTATTCCATCACCAACATATACCACAATTTGTTCAGCCATTCCCCAATTGATGGGCATCCCCTCGTTTTCCAATTTTTGGCCACCACAAAGAGCGCAGCTATGAATATTTTTGTACAAGTCTTTTTGTCCATTATCTCTTTGGGGTACAAACCCAGCAGTGCTATGGCTGGATCAAAGGGTAGACATTCTTTTATCGCCCTTTGTGCATAGTTCCAAATTGCCCTCCAGAATGGCTGGATCAGTTCACAACTCCACCAGCAATGAATTAATGTCCCTACTTTGCCACATCCCCTCCAGCATTCATTACTTTCCATAACTGTCATGTTAGCCAATCTGCTAGGTGTGAGGTGGGTATCATTCAATTTTTATCATTTCTCTCTCACTCCAAATCTAGCTTTTTGTTGAGTTCCTTCCCTAGGTAATAGGTGTACCATCAGTTAGGCAGTAATGGGTGGGGGAAGTGAGGTGAGGGCCTTTATTCAATTTGGAGAAATGAGTTTAGGCCAGGGAGAAATAGGTAGTAGGATGCTCTGAGCTTTCCAAATTGGAATTTGGTATTAATTTCCCCTTGCACAAGGTAGGAATGATATTGTTATTATAGTCTTATAGTGCAGTGATAGTTCACCTTTTAGAGACAGTGCCAGACCCCTCCACCATCCCACTCCACAAACTGAGTACTGTGCCAGCGTGCTCCCCCAAGACCTACTTCTGCACCCAACTCCCCAGTGTGCCCTCCCCCCCTTACCCCAGACAGGGGAGGGAAGAAGCACTCCCACTGGGCTGCTGGGCAGAAGGGTGGGTGAAGTGAGGAATGTCCTTAGGTATATGAAGAGGGAGAGGGGAACAGTTCCGCCCCAAAATCCTCTGGCTTTCTAGTAATGAACTCTGGCAGGTAACTACAGGCATGCTCATTCTGTGTGACCTTTTTGGCACCTGTGCCATAGGTTCACCATCACTGTTGTAGTGTATATTGTAGTGGTTCCCAGACTTCTTGACCTCAGTTAATCTTTGCATTTAAACAAAAATTATTGAGAACCTTAGCTAAAAACCTTTTGTATATATGGATTATAGTGATTGATATTTACCATATTAGGAATTAAATGTCTCATTATTATGAAAATAATTTTGGCTTTCCCTTTAAAACAGTTTCTGGGGTCCTTGGACCACACTTTAAGATCTATTGGTCTAGGGTATTCTGGATAACTACTACATATGATACTTTTCTCCCTGCCCCCTTCCCTTTCCTCTCCCTCTCCTTTCCTTTTCCTTCTAATAATGTTTGAAGTAGGAAGCAATATCCTTACAAATCACCTTTTGGCACATAACATGATTTGTTAGTTCGACATTGATCTGTAGTAAAACCTCCAAAAGTTGTATAAGTTGATACTTTAGTTGATAGATTAGATGGTTCCTAGAATAAATCAATGGGAATTTAAAGCCAATACTTTATTTTTTTTTAAATTATGGATTCAAGATGGAAAACTTCTAATTGTTTTGTGCAACTGAATTTGTCTTAAATTTTGTTAAGTGTTTTAAAGGTTTTGGGGATTTAGATCACTGGTTGATGCATTTTGTTTAAATTTTGCAAATATTCCTTTCCTAGGTAATTGCATTTTTGGCTGCAGTACTGCGTAAAAAGGGTACACGCAAGGACATTGAAAATAATATGCCGGAATTTTTGTTAAAGAATAAGAAAAAGGAATCTTCCATTTCTGCTCCAAAGAAGGTAGTATACAGAAATCTTTAACTCATTGATAGGTTGCCTTGTAAAATAGTCACATAAGTTTTAATATTTACAAACACTTGGATTAGTTTGAAAATGATATTTTAAGGAAAGAACCAAAAATGTTTGTTTTATGGATTTTATGAATTATTAAATATGACAATTTCAAAGCAGACTATATTTAAAGGAGTAATGTTATTTTTTAAAATATGAATGTACTAGGCTAGTATCGACTATTATATGTATGTTATTAGAATATAACTTTATATAAATTCATCACCTCTGAAAGAATATTTGAATATTTCAGCAGTGTATCAGTGTATTTGTGAATGAAAAGAGAATGGTTATACTTTCTTTGTACTATTATTCATCATTCTGAAGTATTTAAAAATGTTCTTATTTCCAAATATATTTCTCTTCTATCTACTCTATAGCCCGCTATCTTTTGTAACAAAGTATTAAAAGAAAAAGTGAAAGGCAGTTCAACAAAAATAGCCAATTCACCTATTTAGTTTGATATTCTATGCAGTGTTTCACATTCATAGCTGCAAAGAAAGGGGAGAGATTATTTTCTCATCTTACTCCTGGATTAAGTTTAGTTACCATAATTGTAGTATTCAGTTCTATTTTTTCTTCCCATTTACATTATTATAGTTATCATTTATATTATTTTTTTTCACTCCACATTAGTTCATATAAATCTTACTATGATTTTTTGAAATTCTTCATATTGATTCTTGCTTATGGTACAGTGATGGTGTACCATTAATTTGTGTACCACAGTTGGTTTTATTATTTTCATGACAGATTATAGATATATTGTTCATATTGATGATTTTGTGTTATTAAAACTGAGTCAATAAACTATACGTAGTAAATAATAGCAAATGCTAATGCAGAGAACATAGAAAAAGCTATGAGGACATCTATTTTAGCCTCAGAATTGTTGTTGCCTTATAACACTTTAGATTACAGGTACTGCATTTAAGGACATTATTATCAATGGAGGGCATATAGGAAGGTAACCATAATGGTGAACAATCTTGAAATCATGCCATAAGAGGATTGGTTTATGAAACTGGAGATGTTTATAAGTCTGGAGAAGAGACTTTGTCAAGGAGTCATAATAATTCTCTTCAAATATTTGAAAGAGTGATATGTGGAAGAAAGTTTACTAGGTGTCTTGTTCTTTTCTTAATTGGCAAGCATTTCACAGATATTTCATTTTCTATTTGCAACAATTGTAATAGAAGCTATTATTGTCATCTTATATTAACACATATGTTAACAATAAGTAATAGCCCTTATCTATTATTATGTTAATGCCCTCCAATAACTGTTGTTATCCTCATCTTATAGGTGAGAAAATTTGAGGCAGTAGGAGATTAAGTAATTTACCAGTGGACACATAGCTAAAAAGTGTCTGAAGCTGAGTTTGAACTTAGGTTTTCCTGACTCCAGGCCAGCTACTTACCTCAAGGAAAAATAAAAGGAGAAGAATGGGTGGGGTAGGAGAAGGAACTGGTTAAAAAATAGAACAGTAGATTAGATAAGGAATTACTTTGAGAAGAATTCCCTATGATAAAATTGTTGAGAAAATTGGAAAGTACTCTGTCAGAATTAAACTTAGAGGAATATTTTAAATATTATATCTTAATAAGGTAAAAATAGATTTGTGAACTAAACCAAACATTAAAAAGCATATCATAATGATATTAAAAAACTTTTATACAAATAAAATCAACCATACTAAGATAAAAAGGGTAATTTTTAAAAGTGCTTACTGATGAAAGGTTAAGATTCAGATACTCAAAGAGGAAAAAGAAGGATATACCATAAGAGCGTAACAGAGTGAACAAATATACCAAAATATTTGGCAAAAAATGTTTACATCAGATAGCTCTGATGTAGTTATGGATACACATACATATAAACACACATTTTAAATATACATATTCATATGCATGTACATATATGTTATTAGTTTAGGGTGTAAAGATAATTTTAGCATTGTGACTTAAATCTAAATTTAAATGGTTGCCAGGGAAAATCCCAAATAATAAAATACTCAAGTCAGCTGGAAATTTTATGGTGATTTAATTGATAATGGAGGAGATTAAGGAGAAGGAAGAAAGAAAAGGAGTAAGATTTTCTCCTGCTGGCTAGTACCAGGCGGGAAGATTAGAAGATTTAGAAAGTAAGGTTTTGGAGTATGAAGGAGGAAGGAGTCAGCGTAAACTCCAAAAGGGGCTCAGCCATGATGCCCGAACCTGAATCAGCTCAAGGGCAAAGTCACCGACAAACCCAGACAAATAACTGCCACCACTCCAAGATGTTAGTATGCCTAGCATGCTGCCAGCCAGTCACCTCCCCAGGGAAAGAGGGTGAAGTGAGCCAGTGATGTGCCTTATATAGACGGTTTTATGTCATTTTCCTGTGTCTCATCTGTACCAGTCATAGCTTAGCTTGACTTAGGATAGCCCAGGGGTCTGTCTGCTTTTTCTGCACATGTCTGTTGAAGGCCATTTTCCTCAGATACTCCTTGAGTTTGGTGCAGACTTTCCTAATCTTGTTAAACTAAGGAGGGTGGAGAAATGTAGAGTTCCCAAGACCTGATTCTGTTAGTTCAAGTATCTCTATTGTTATTGATCAGGAAATAGCTAAATCAGATCTTCTAAAGTACGGTCTGATTAGGGTGGAATAGTTTTAAAATTCACAAGAGAAAAGAAGTAGAGGAGCTGGCTTGAGAAAGAATTGGAGTTTGAAGCAGATCTGAGAGAGCATGACACTTTCAAATGTTGAGAGTTATGACCATTTTTCTGTGTCAGTTGCTCTCTCTGAGAGTGGAAGTTGGTCTCTGGCAGTTGTCAGTCACACACATAGACTCTATCTCAGGGCTGGAGCAGGTAACATATTTGCCTCTCCCTCTGTCTGAGGGAAAGACCTGAAGAAGCTTAGAGTTTTCTTTTTTCCAACTTGGGAAAGACTATTGACTATCTATTTCTGTCTTCATAAATTGATTTATATCTGAGAACACCAAGTAAAGATCTGGTCTTTGGTTTGGACTCTGAGTCTGTTAAGGCTCAGAGTCCTAATGTGATTCTTGTTGAGATTCAACCAGCTAGCCTTTGTTATTTTATAACTGGAAGGCAAAGTTAAGAATTATAAGGATAATAGTGGGAGTTTTATTTAGAATAGTATAAATTTGGGTTAATCAGATCAGGGAGGATTAGTGTAGCTTGCTGAGCCAGGGAGTTTATTTGGGTGGACTTAGAATCCCTTAGAATTAGAAACTTTTTTTGTCCTTCTATATTTCAATAAATGTTTTATTTTTTATAATGAGTCTCTTTAGCGTCCTTGTGCCTGGCCCTGAAGGGAAGTTCACATTTGAGCTTCACTTCACTTTATCACTGAATATACTTTTGATTACATATAAGATATTTTTGATTACATAAATCAAAAGTATCTGAACAGTTTTGAACCTGTATTAGCATAGTTTTCCCATCTATTTTTATAACTTGCCAGTATTATTTTTATAATGTACATATAGAACTAACACATATAAGGCCAAAAAATATTCCCTGATGAGCAAGTTGTTAAATAAAAGATATGAATGAGTATTTCTTAAAAGAATTGGAACTGTGAACTGTTTAACTATTTTGGAGAGCAATTTGGAATTATACTTCCAAATTCATAAAACTATATATACCTTTCAACCCAGCAATACTGCCATTACGTTTATTTCCTAAGCTGATCAGGGAAAAAGGAAAAGAACTTGTATGTTCTAAAATATTTATAACAGGTGTCTTTGTGGTGACAAAAAACTGGAAATAGAAGGGATGCCTGTCAGTTGAGGAATGACTAAACAAGTTGTGACATAAGATTGTGTTGGAATAATATTGTGCTGTACTACTGGGATAAACTTCACTTAATGAAATAAACAGGTCATAGTTTTATGTATACATGTATCTTTTTGTCAAAAGATGTCTTCTCTAATGGAAGGAGTTGCCTGTGTATTTTAATGTAACAAACACACAAATTTAAATTAAGAAATAAAAAGAGTTGTAAACTGTTAACAACCATATGAGAGATTGCTACTGATTACTAACAATAAGAAGAATGCAAGTCAAAACAGTTTTTGACTTTCACCTCAGACTGAGGAAATTGGAAAAGATGACAAAAGAGGAATGGTCAGTGTCAAAGAAAACCAAAGGAAATATTGGCACACACACACATTCTTCTTGTAGCTGTGAATTGGTTCAACTCTTTTAGAAAATAGTTTAGAATTATGTAAAGAAAATGTCCAAAGAATCCATACCCTTTGAGTCAGAGATCCAGAGAGATATATACCAGATTACTTATAGCAACACTTTCCATTATTGCAAAGAATTGGAAATAAAATTTAAAAAATTGATTGGGAAATGACTCAACAAATATACGTGAATTTCATGGAATATTGCCGTACTACTAAGAACTGTGAATATAAAGAATACAGAGAAATATTTAAATTTCTGCAAAGTGAAGTAAACAGAACCAGAAAGGCAATATGTACAATGACTACAATATGTAAGATTTGAGAAGAGACCTTAATTGGATCCTGGAGTCTGATGGAGAGACTAGCCTGGGATAGGGAAGAGTCAGCTGAGAATTCTGGGAAAGAGAACTGACAACTGAGAGAATTCTGAGCAATGGACTTAATTTCCAGCCTTGGAAGGATACTGTGAGGAGCTTTTCCTGAGGGTCAGAGAAATATATGAAACCAGAAGGACAAAGAACCTGATTTCCACCTTGTTACATATCTGTGTCCAGCTAGAAAATCCTCCACAACCTCTTTTCACTGGTTTCCTGCCACTCAAGACTGACAAGGAGGCAGTTGGACTCTTTGGCTAGAGCCCAACTACCCTCTCCTTTGGGCTCTCCCCATTTTACCCTCCCTTGGATAGATCACAGTAATTTTAGGTTAAGTTAGGGTTCTATAAAGGAATAAGAGACTAGGTGTTGGGGGAAAGGTTTGAAGCACAGAGCCTATAGCCAAAGACTTTTGATTCCCAACCACTGCAGGATATACCTACTAGGGCTTCCTATCCCAACATCCTGCTCCCTGATCTTTCCTACCCTTCCTTCCCCATCTCTCAAAATAAATTCCAGTACATGTCAGTTTAAGTTTGGTTGGAGTTTTCTTGTGAAGTTAGAGGTTGAGGGTGGTAGGAACAGGATCAAAGGTGAAATCTTGTTTCATCTGAGAAGCAAAGATCCAGCTTGTCACTGTGTTCTTGGGGAAGGGGTCAAAACCAAAACCCTTACCCTTGAAAGGACTGTCTGGGATCCAACTGTCTGGGATCCAACACCTCCCCCAGCAGTTGACAAGGATACAGTTTGTGGAGTATCCTTGGGCAGAGAGGTAAACAGATTCCTTCTGTCTTTCCTTAAATAAACCACAGCTCTCAGGTCAGCAAAACTTGAGGAAAGGAGAGACATAGCCATTTTCCACAGATCTTCAGTTTTCCCCATATCCCTTTTCCTCCACATCCCTTTTCAACCTCTCACTGGAGAAACACATCTATCCAGTAGGGCAGTGGTTCTCAACCTTTCTAATGCCGTGACCCTGCAATACAGTACCTCATGTTGCGGTGACCCCAAACCAAAAAATTATTTTGGTGGCTACTTTAAAACTGTAATTTTGCTACAGTTATTATTCGGAATATAAATACATGATATGCATTATGTATTCTCATTGCTAAAAATCAAACATAATTTAAACATAGTGATTAATCACAAAAACAATATTTAATTATATGTTGCAAAATATTAATCCAGCAGGAGCCAGCCTGAGCGCTGGGGTGGGAGGTAAACCATGCCTGGGGAGGGGGTCCGCAGATACTGCCTTCTTCCTGTCGTCTCCCTCCAGCTCAAGCCAAGGCTTCACTTTGCTGGGATTACTTGGCTCCTTTATCCACTCCAGGAGTTATCTGCTCCAGGACTTGTTCTTGACCCCTTCGGAGCCAGTGCCCGTGTGCTCTCTCTGGGTCTCTGTTTGAATCCAGTCTCCAGGCAACAGGATATATCCATCACCCCTCATAGGGGGAAGGCTGCTGATAGGTAACTAATATTAGTACAATGTGCGGACAGCAGGGTCCCCGTTCTTTCCGAGATCTTGCTGTAAATTAGCGCGATTTCTCAGCGGCTAAAGCCAACAGAAATATGTATTTTCCGATGGCTTTAGGCAACCCCTGTGTTTTGGTCGTTCGACCCCCGCTAGGGTCTGACCCACAGGTTGAGAACTGCTGCAGTAGGGTAAAACCCTTTACCCCTCTCCATTAGTAAGAAAGGAGAGTATCCCTTCATTTTTTTCCTCTTTTTACAAATAACAAAAAGTAGAACAGCAACAACAAACCAATTAAAACAAAATGCTCTATAATTATAATAGGCAAGATTAGCCCTCATAAAAAATATAAAAATTCATATCTCTTCCATTTTTGCAAAGGCATGGTAATAGGGATGTCAAATACTATATGTGGTATTAGTTGATATATTAGTTTTTTTTTCTGAACTATTTTATTCCTTTTTTAAATCTTATGCTAAAGGATTTGGCTTTCTGTATTAAGAGTGAGATATACTAGGAAATTATGATGTAAAAACAAATTATATCAGTAAATATTTTAAATGATGTGTTCACCTCTGAAACATTTAGAAATAAGAAATTCATGAACATTTAAGAATCAATTTTAATTTAGCAAAAAAATTAGATCACACATTTATGCAACAGGTATAATTATAAAGACATTCTGAAAAATTAACTTTGGAACTCCTTATTACCAAAATTGTTCTTGTGATAAATTGAACATTATAAGTTAAGGAATGGTGGTTTGGAGTATGTGTGTGTAAGATATGATACATTTCTATGCACATTTGAGAACTTTTCAATGTGAATAAATTATCTGAGAATGTGTGAAATACATTTAAATTTATTTAAAGATCCTCATTAGTGTCTTAAATGTCAGTCCTTTAAGGATTTCAAGCATATTTTTCGGTAATAAAGTAGAGGAAGACTGGTTTAACACTATTGAAGGAAGGCAAATAATATATGTTGGAATGTAAGTCATGATTGAAAATAAACCTTTAAAAATTTTTGTTTAAAATTTTTGTTAATTGAAGATTCTAAATAGAACACCCTGTGTTCTTAATGGCAGAACATAAGTTGCTAGTTATGCATTACCCTCCCTGAAATGAGAAAATTAACATAATTGCCTATTTTAAGTTTGTTGATGTAATAAAAGTGAATATGAACAAGAGTACAATATTGTAAGTTTCCCAGAGGCAGAAAGTAAGTAAGCAAGATTTTAATCAGTAATCTAGACTTTTATCTCCTAAAGATAACTTTCTGACTTTCCAAAGCTTAACTTAATGATTCCAAGACAAACCCAGTACAGTCACTGCCCTATTTCTTTCCTACCTCTGCACATTTAACCATTTTGGTACTTTCATGTTATGTCCTCTTTTCCCCCATTCTGTTTATCCCAGATATTACTCTTTTATACCGGGGTGTATGGGATGCTCAGGGAGGAGTAGTATCTCTGGTATGGAAGGCTTATCATGCCCTCCTAGGGCATCTCTCTAACCTCTGACCCTCACCTGATACCCAGCTCTCACTTGTGGCTCCTAGTAGCTGCTAGCATGCGGCAGAGGCCACACCCCGGGCAACGGCTTCGGCAGGCCGGCTAAACCTTGTGAGGGTAGCCATCGGGTCGTAGACCCCTGGTGAACTAAGGCTTTGCTCACCTAGCATGTGAAGACTGCCTCAGCCGAACAGACGGAATAAACCAATAAGAAGGTTGTGATAAGGAAATCACTTTAAAAGACTGATATATATTAATTTAAGGTCGCCAAGGAATTCAGTTATGTAATTCCTAAATGAAAACTCAAGTCAGCAGTCAACCTTTTATGGAGTTTTTAATTACAAACAGGAGGAAGAAAGGTATGAGAGAGAGAGAGAGAGAGAGAGAGAGAGAGAGAGAGAGAGAGAGAGAGAGAGAGAGAGGGAGAGAAGGGAATGGGGCTTAAATACCCCCTCTGTTTAGGCTGGGCCAAAAGGCCCAAGCCCTTAGATAGCTGAGACAAAGAAAAGAGATCAGTCCCTATCACTCACATGACCAAAATGGAGAAACAGTCTCAGGGGCCTCCACCTCCAGCCTCCTTCAGAGCAAGCCCTCCTCTCAGAGAAACCTCCTCAGAGCAAAACCTCCTCCAACGCCCCCCCCCCCCCCCCCCAGTCCTCAGACCCCGCTATCTTAAAGGAAACCATCTAAGTTCCCTCCCCTTAGTTCTCACATATACCAATCACTGTCCATGTCTTCCCTGTGCCAATGGTGGCTCTAGCTTAACCCAGGACCGCCCAGAGGTCTGCCCCTTTGCACATGTCTGTTGAAGG